>NC_053036.3:313865765-314168795 GCF_002575655.3 Aegilops tauschii subsp. strangulata
TGGTTTCGGTAGGGAACGTTTCACCTTTCTGGACGAAACGATGTCCGTTGTCTCTTCTCGATTTCAATTTTTTTCCTAGTGTCAAATAGAACAACAGGAGTGTTGTGTCAATTTTTGGGATTTTTCAGGGTTCGCTTGGACATTTTTATACATTAACTGAGTTTTCTATGCATTCATGTGCATAATTCAAATTTGAACTACAGGCACATGCTCTAATGCATATAAATTGGTTGAAAATTCAAATCTATGTCCTTGGTTGCATGCTTAGGTCCCATGCAAGAAATGGGAATGAATGTCAAACACCTTTCCACCGTCACTCAGCCGCAAACATTGAGATACCTGGTTTTTAAATTCTAGTAAATCCCAAGCTCGTCTGAAATTCATGAAACTTGGCATGCTATCATGGAGCGGCATCAACATGCCATGGCAATTTTTTTCCCATTTGGGGCAGGTTTGGGGATATGCTTCTCACAAACCAGAGCTTCTCACAACAAGCCTAATGGTTTCGGTAGGGAACATCCCACCTTTGGGATAGAAACAATATCCATTACCTATTATTGATTTCAAAAAAATTCTCGTGTCAACATAGAACAACAGGAGTGTTGTGTCAATTTTTGGGATTTTTCGGGGTTCGTTTGGACATTTTTATGCATTAATTGAGTTTTCAACGCATTTATGTGCATAATTCAAATTTGAACTACATGCACATGCTCTAATGCATATAAATTAGTTGAAAATTCAAATCTATGTCCTTAGTTGCATGCATAGGTCCCATGCAAGAATTGGGAATGAATGTCAAACACCCTGCCACCGTCACTCGGCCGCAAACATTGAGATACCTGGTTTTTAAATTCTAGTAAATTCAAAACTCGTCTGAAATTCATGAAACTTGGCATGCTATCATGGAGCAGCATCAACATGTCGTGGTAAATTTTTTGTCCCATTTGGGGCAGGTTTGGGTATATGCTTCTCACAAACCAGAGCTTCTCACAACAAGCATGATGGTTTCGGTAGGGAACGTCCCACCTTTGGGGACTAATGATATCCATTGCCTCTTATTGGTTTCAAAAGTTTTCTCGTGTCAACATAGAATAACAGGATTGTTGTGTCAAATTTTTGGGATTTTTCGGGGTTCTTTTGGACATTTTTATGCATTAATTGAGTTTTCAATGCATTTATGTGCATAATTCAAATTTGAACTACATGCACATGCTCTAGTGCATATAAATTGGTTGAAAAATTAAATCTGTGTCCTTGGTTGCATCGTTAGGTCCCATGCAAGAAATGGGAATGAATGTCAAACACCCTGCCACCGCCACTCGGCCGCAAACATTGAGATACCTGGTTTTTAAATTCTAGTAAATCCAAAACTCGTCTGAAATTCATGAAACTTGGCATGCTATCATGGAGCGGCATCAACATGTCGTGGTAAAGTTTTTGTCCCATTTGGGGCAGGTTTGGGTATATGCTTCTCACAAACCAGAGCTTCTCACAACAAGCATGATGGTTTCGGTAGGGAACGTCCCACCTTTGGGGACGAAACGATATCCATGGCCTCTTATTGCTTTTATTTTTTCTCATGTCAACATAGAACAACAGGAGTGTTGTGTCAATTTTTGGGATTTTCCGGGGTTCGTTTGGACATTTTTATGCATTGATTGAGTTCTCAATGCATTTATGTGCATAATTCAAATTTGAACTACATGCACATGCTCCAGTGCATATAAATTTGTGAAAAATCAAATCTTTGTCCTTGGGTACATGCTTAGGTCCGATGCAAGATATGGGAATGAATTTCAAACACCAGGGCACCGTGGATTGCCAGCAAAATGTTGAGATACTTTGTTTTTAAATTCTAGCAAATCCAAAACTCGTCTGAAATTCATGAAACTTGGCATGCTATCATGGAATGGCACCCGACATGTTGTGGTATTTTTCGTGTCCATTTTGAGAGAAGGCGCACTCGAATAACAACCAACAAAGGCATTTTGAAACAAATAGTTGCCACTCTAACATCGCAAACGTTTGTATAATTCAAATCGTGTGTGTTATGTTAACCATTCACGTGATGCCATGTGTCTTTGTTTTATGGCTATAGGAGGTGCCGTGCGGACAGCTGCTTGACTGAACGGGAGGCGTGCGAGCGTAGTCCGGTGCGCAGGCTGACCGAGAGGCGTGTAAGCTGTCCTCCAATGCGTAGGCTCACCGGGAAGCGTGCAAGCTGTATGCTGCGCAGGCTCACTGGGAAGCGAGCCCTTTGACTTCCATGGCCGCTCGCCTTCCTCTCCATTAATGGCGCCCTAGTCGCTGCTTAATACGGGCGGCCTTACTGTTCGCCTCCCATTCCCTCCCCTCCCTCCCGCAGACCTCCACCAACGCCATGGCGCAGAAGGATCATCTCCCACTAGTCTTCAAGTTTGGTGAAGTCGACTCCGAGCCTGAGGAGATAGAAAATATGGAGGAATGGGGCATCATGGACATGGCCCAGAACGAGCTGGCCGTGGCGGTTGCTGCCCGCGCTCCCGTCCCAGCTCCCATCCCCACGCCCGCGCCGGCGACCATCCCCATAGAATTGACGGGTTGGTCGCCGAGCACTATCACAGAGCTGGAAGCCGCGGGCGTCAGCGAGGTCTCCGCGGACCCGCGCGAGCTCGTGTACATGCCAGCGCCAGCGCGTGTGCCCGTGCCCGTGCGCGCCCCTCCACCCACCGCGGCGCTGGTCCCCGTGCGTTTGGCTGCACCCGCCGCGCCCGTGCCCGTGCGCGCGCCCCACTCAACGGCATGGGACGCCGCCGTCGACCACTACCTCTCAGCGCCGCCAGCTGCCGTCCTCCCGCGCCCCGCCCGTTGATTGCGCGACGACATGATGTTTGATTTACAAGTGAAGAACATTTTGTGCTGCATTGAAGACTTCAACAACGGCGTCTCAGAGGACGACAACGACGGCGTGGCACGCCGCCTCCGCCGCCACCGGAAATAGTTTTTTTCTTGGGTTTAATACTGTATCTCAATCATATGAATATAAATTCGCAGTATTACTGAATGAAAGATATGTTTTGAGCGAACTTGCGTTTTTATCTCTTAATGTACAGACTTATCAAACGATTTTCTTTTGAAAAGAAATGTCAATGGTTTTTAAATATAAAACACTCATTGCAAACATTTTAGTTAGAACACCTGTATGCAAACCGACAGCTTCCCCAGGAAGCCAAGGGGAAATGTGTCGAGCAGGATTTGTCCAGCTCTTGATCACAAACGTTTTAGATAGAACACCCGTATGCAAAGTGAGAGCAGGATTTGTGCATCTCTTCAACGCAAACGGTTCTGTTGGATGAACCATGTGCAACCACGTACAAACAATTTGGTAAGATTTGCATCTGTCATATTGGGTATGTTGCCATTTGTCAAACTGGAAAGATTGACATTTGTTGATCTAATAACATTGCCATTTGTCAACCTTGTAACACTGCGATTTGTCAAAATATGAAGCTAAAAATCGCTAGCAGTATCTAATTTTTGCAACTAAAATTCAGTAATTAAGCATAGATGGAGGCGAGGAGGCGTGTTCAGCCGGGCATGCAGCGGGCGGCGCAGTACTATTCGATTTGACACCGGGCGGTGCAGTTCCCGATACGGCTTTAATGCAGATGAGGGAGAGGGTAGCGGTTCCCGAAATGTTGAACGGCCAATGATGCATCCTCCTTCAATTAGCATCGTGAATGCATGAGGGAAGTAATGCGAGGAGGACCGGGAAAAGAGGTAGCACGATGTCAATGCAACGCAGTTTGCACTCATATAAAGGTGACCCTCCATTCCAATGCATCTACCACATCGTACGCACCTAAGAATTTGCCCAAGCACCTACACTAAGCGCAAAAGTGCTCACTCCAGACCCATGGCGGCGATGCATGGGAACGGCCAGCGGCTGTGCCCACTACTAGGAAAAGGCTAATTAGTGGCACACCTGTTTTGGCCATTAATGGCGCACTATAGGTGCGCCACTATCATCACGCCACTAGTAACAAGTACTAATGGCGCACCCCTGGTGCGCCATTAGTATACCAGACAATAGTGGCGCACCTGGCAGTGCGCCATTACTATGTCCCCTGGTGCGCCATTACTATGCCTCCTACGGGGCCATATTTACCTTCACGTATGCCCCCAAGTGCGCCATTAATATGCCCCACAATGCGCCACTGGTATTTAGCCCTGGTGCACCACTAATGCTCAACAAGGTGCGCCACTAATATGAATATTAGGATTTTTTTTGCTTTTCTGATATTTGCACAGGTTACAAAATACATTACAGCACAGAACATAAACAGCACAACATATAAACAGCAGATTTATCGAATACAATAGAAGATTAGTCTCCGAATACAATTCATCATATTAGTCTCCGAATTCAAAATACTGAACAAAGTTAGAACATTACAAGTCTCGAGACCGCGAGTAGCGAGTTTGTCTTCGCATTACAAGTCGATATCTAAACTACCATCACATAGAAGAGAGTTGCGGTCACGATGAGCATCATCGCGATGAAACTGGTCTTCATCCGGTTCCTCCTCCGCTCCCTCCTCTCTCCCGCTAGATAGCGCGCGTATCTAGCTTCCGCCCTAGTGGTGTACCCTTTGTAACTGTTACCGCTGAAACGGTGAACCTGTCTCCGACACTCCTCCCAGTCGTCGTAGACTCCGGGAACCTTACCCTTGTACACGACATACGACGGCATCTCTATGCACTAGACAAACAAAACGTTAGTAGCAATTCACAGACAATACATAAGCAATATATAAGTATGCAACAAAAGGATCGGAAGAGAAAAGCAACACATTAATAGCACGATTCATGGTCCTACTAATAAATAGCATCGATTACATATAAGTTGAACGACTGTCCAAACCAAAGAGACATACAAGTTCATTAAAGTTTAATTACAACATGAGCTAATCAATATTTCAGAACTACATAACATCACTACTTTCGACTCGACTCAGGGACCGGAGCGTGGGTGGAGCCGCCGTCTTTCGTGATGGTCATGAAATCGCGAGCGTTGTCAGCCTGCATTTGTAGAGTTGTTTCTATTTCACTGTTGGATGGTTGATATTTGAGGTAGAACTGCCCCGAGGTACGAAGGACATCTTGATGGATGATTTCCGCAAACTCCGACTGGATGCGAAAGAATTCTTGTCTGAGGTCCGCGTCCTGGATTGCCGACAAGCGTGCGGCCCAATCTTTGAGACTATTTGGTAGCAGAAGGTGATTATGGTCCCGTACGATCGCCCGCATGTGATGGAGGGCGTAGTAGGCATCCTTCTGACCGCCAGGCGGCGGCTTGACGCGGGGGAACGTCGTTACGTGGGTGAACACGTGCTTGCCGTACCTAAAAATTGGCCCCCTGAAGGTGCCTCCAGATTTGGCGTAGCCGGGGAGAACATCATCAAGAACTTTCTTGATATTTGTGTAGTCTTTCTTCGACTGACGGTCCGAGTCGAAATACGTGGCCATGGAATAGTTCGGGCTTAAGAGGATGAGTGTGCAATGTGTGTCACTGCACAAAACACGGAATGTTAGAAAAAAAAAAAGAACGATCGAAATCTAAGAAATCATATGTTACGGGGCAGTGAGGGGATGACTTACTTGGGAAAGTAAGGCACGAGGAAGTTATCCTTATCTGGGTTCACCAGAATGACGCCTTCGAGGTATGAACTTGCGACTTGCCGGTCCCCAGCGCTGCCCAAGATATTGGCACGCATGTAGAAGGGGTCGACTATCACAATGTCCGGGGTCTTGTCTCTAATGATCCGCATCTCCATACTCAGCGAAAATAGCCGAACGAAGGTGTAGTGCAGCGGATGAAGGTTAAACATAGCGAAGATGTCATCAAACCGCAGGACGATCATACCCCCGATGGCGCTATCCACAAAGCCCTTGCCCTCTGGCACCTTGGCCACGAAAACCGGGTATGCCACATCATTCTCGGAGAGACGCCGCTTCTCCAAAGAAAGAATACTGTCATGCAGACTCCGCATAGCACCGGTTGCAGCATTGAGCAGATTAGTCGGTAGCATCGACCTACCCGCCACATGCACCCTCCTCGAGATATCCTTAGGTGAAGGTGGCCCGTCCTGAGCACGGATCGTACTCGGTGCCGGCTGGCTCGCACCCTTGTTATTCTTTCTTTTTCGTCCCTTCTGCTTCTTCTGCTGTAATGGGATCGAGTTCTGCTCAGAGACCACCTTCTTGAGTGTGTTGGGGCTGATAATATTTCGCACCTCGGCTATCTGAGGCTCGGTGAAGGTGGTAGCTAGAGGCGTCTCCTGAGAACTGAACGCCAGATGACGCCTGTTGCAATTGGGTTTCTCCGCAGTACCAGCTAGATCGCGGTCGTCTTTTGCAGGGTTGGGTTCTTGAGAAGGAGGCCCCAAGAATTCGTCATCGTACCCATGTTCGTTGAAGTACTTATTGACATTGGTAAATGTACCGTCGTCGTCGTCCGGATCCTGTGCCATATGCATGTCCGGATCAGCGGACGGCGGTAGCGTTGCGGTGGTCTTGCCATGGCTTGGCGCTGGCACGACTAGCGTTGTTGTCTGTGGGGTGGTGTCCCCCGCCCCCAAACGAATCTGGCTCTTCGGCCAAAGCATGGGCCAGCTTATGCAGGCGCTGAGGGTCATCACATCATCTTCGTCGGCCCCAGGGGGTCGATACGGAGGTAACAAGTCGTCGAAGCCCCGCAGCACCCGAACCAGTTGAACCCTATACACGGTGGGTGGCATCAGATTACCGTGGAACACGCGGCTGCCCGGTTGAACGATTCTGGCCTTGCCGACATCGATCAACTTGCCATCCACGAAGTGTAGGAGAGTGCATGGAATGTCGGCGGCGCCCTGCGAAAACATGTAGGGCGTCAGGGATGCCCAGTCAAAGGCAAGGAGATTTAGTCATCGGACGAGAGGCTTAATTAGTTACCGTGATGGCGTCGAGCCCGGCTAATGTCGAGGCACCGCCAACGGCGGGAGTGCAAGTGACAGAGGGGCCGCTTGCTGCCGAGGTGCCGGCCGGCGTATTCTTCCCACACCCGGGTGCATTAAGCTCCAATGCCGGCGCCGACGCCGGAGACACCAATGCCGCCTCCGCCGAAGACACCAATGGTGCCGCCGGCGCGTTGTGCGAGTTGCTACCCGTGAAGCTGGGAATCGGGGGTGGCCCCTGTTGGCCGCCCACAATCCACGCCTGCAGCCCCTCAATCAAGGTAGGCACAATGGCGGTGATCGTCGCTCCCAGTTGGTCTCGCACTTTCTCTTCGACTATCTCCGGAATCCGCGCCACTTGTGCCTTGAGTTCTTGAACCTCGCGCTCCTGGCTTTCCGAGCTGGTCTTTCTCTCCTTTCTCCCATCGGTATAGTATTCCGACCATTCGTGGACAAGCCTTTGCCGGCCACACGACCAGCTGACGACGGCTTACTGAGCTTATCCTTGTGTTTCATTACGTTCAACGCCCTATTTAAAGTGGTGTCCAAGGCGAGCTCTTAGACGACCCCGTGCTACTGCTTTCAGTGTCCTGCAGAAGGAACGTGAACCATTTAGAAATTTGGCTTCATTAATTAGAATGCAACCATATGGAGCTAATTACGCGGGGGGTATTCCTTACCAGAACAAGCTCAAGCGCCTTGGCCTTCGGATCCGTGGTAAGCTCCTTTGTTACCGGGTCAATCTTGTACCGGGCCTTGACATAGTTCTCGGTCTGCTTGTCACGGTATTTATCGAAGAGGGGCGGTAGGCCTTGTTCGGCACGCTCCGCGTCCTCCTTGTCCCATATAGGTTCCGCCACTCTGTAACCGCCGGGACCGAGTTTGTGGACCCCTAAGTTCAAGTCCCGCATATCTTTCCCCCACTGACTTGATTCCGCGGTTGCGTTGCTCTCGCACTTGATCTTGAACTCCAGGTAGTCAGCTTCGCTGATCGAAGGATTTGTCTCCTTGATCTTCTCATAACTATCACCTTTTTCAATCCTTCTCTTCACCACGGCTCTCCAAGTAGCCAGGGCCGTGCTCATCTTTATGAGGGCGGCACTGTTCACTTTATTCCCTGAGAGGCGTGTGTTTGCGAAGTCACCGGGGAACTTGTATCGTTCGTGCAACTTCGTGAAGAGGAGGTTGTGCAAATTCCCTCGGTCACTATGCCTTAGGTTCTCGGTGTTGATCGAGACGGTGCTCGGGAGAATGCACCCGAGCTGTCCCGCGTACCCCTTGACTAATTCTTTGGGCGTCGTTGGATGCCCACTGGAGGACACTTCAGTAAATTCCTCCTTGACGGTGCCGAGCACGTTCAGGCGCCGGTCCTTCCGTTGCCTCTTCGGTTGGCTGCCATCTGTGTGTGCGCTGCCATCATCAGTGGTGGCATCCTCGGCGGCACCATCAGTGGTGTCATCCCCGACGCCACTAGGGGTTGTGTAGTCGGGATCGGTGTCTTCCGCGGCGTCCTCATAGTGGTGAGGTTCTTCCTCCATCTCCTAGGACAGCTCCCAGAATGCCTTGCCCGAACCGCCGGCCTCATCATTGTGGGCCATGTTTCACTCTAAATAGGAAAAAAGTTTGGTCAAAAAGTTGGTTATTGTCAAGGAACAAGATCTCTAAGTTGACCAAATAACCTAATTCTCGAGGAATGTCGCCAAAAAGTTGGTTATTGTCAAGGAACAATTGAGAGATGTTTGTGATATTGCCTAGGTGTTTTGGGTGGAACCTGTTAGTGTGTTGTTGCTAGGTGTTTTGGGATGGAACCAGTAGCTTCCTTGCAACCCACAAAAGACAAAGGAAAAGGGGTGAAAAGGGGGAGATGGTTAGCTTTGATGAGAAGGAAGCATCTTCCTAACCCCCTTCTTCTTGTCTCCTCTCACTATCTCTCTCACACACATGGCAAGCAAGGGTGTCTGAGTGTGTGAAAAAAATACTAAACTAATCCAACCACTAAAGCACTAGATCACTACTATTGGTTGATGTCAAGATACATGCTGATTAATTTTTGTTACGGTTGAGAATTGGGCACCTTCTAAGTCAAGAAAATTGGGCATGACCTTTGCTAATTTTCTTGACCTAGGAGTGCCCCAATCTCAACCGAAACGGAAATTAATCAACATTTCAGGAGAAAGGGGTAACGAAGTGATGGGGCAAATGTGCCAGGCACCACAAGGTGATCACAGAAAGAAAGCAGCACCACTCGTGTTGGATTCACAGTGTAAATGATGGATGAAAAGGCCACAGACCATATGGTCCTCTACTTTTATATGGACAAAATGAAAGTTCACATGAATGGCTACTTGACTGAATGGTGCCAGGTAAACAAACTCCCAAAGTCCATATCCATAACAAAATATAGCAAAATATTGAAACCTTTGGTAAGCATTATATTACAAAAAACAAGATATGCAGTACTATACAATATCCATGACCAGAAAACAAGACATGCATATTCTTAGGCAGAGTAAAATAATCCTGCATTCTTGCAAAGGTACTAATCCCCAAGAAAGACACCACAAAGCAACAAATAAACATCACATGCTTTACAGCCTGATGGAGGTCAGCTACTGAATAGTTTAACACACAGATTCTAGTAGCATTCTTGTCAGATCATGCAAGAAGAGTAGAGCACAACCACTTCCAACTAGAGTGTGGCATGATGAGGGCAGGTTTCTTGGAGGTGAACAACTCTGTTTGCATATGTGTTTTGTGAACATGCATCAATACAGAAGAGCCTTGAAGAATTATCACATACTTCAAAGCAGGTTTATATTACATTACATATTTTAGGGACCTAGGCACACTGACTTGCAAATGTCAGGTTTAGGTGACTTAAGCACATAACTATGTGGATGCTTATGTTACAACATATATTTTGTTCCTGTAAGACAACTTATGAAAGTTGCAAACTTATGGATTACCGCAAATGTCGTCCATTTTTGTATATGTTTCAGTTCTAAATATTTGTTTACTGTGATCATAGATAATACAAGGGTAGCATATGCTCCAGTTTTGCAATTCTGTAGATAATACAAGGGTCATAGTGTTCCTTGTGACAAGAAACAGGCTGCGGAAAGGCACATCAGTGCACAGAGCTAGCAATCGGCCAAGCAACGTCTACATGTACACACAAATTGGGAAAAAAATACAGTACAGATTTTACAAAGGAACGGCAGGTTTTACAATCAAGTTCAAAATCATAAAAGGAGCACTTGGGGTATAGATGCAGTTCAGAACTCAGATGCTCGGCACATGAGACAAATTCGTTTTCATGCTCCTTGGCCAAAACTCAGAACAACACAACTACAACCACCATCACCAGCTCTAACCCACTACGTTTTGCATTTCTACCAACTGCCTAACAGAAACACAGGATCATCAGCTCATTGCTGGAAAGAACTGCTGCATTTTTCATTTATACGAAGTGCATCCATCATTCAAAAGAAATGCAAGATCAACTCATCGCAAGCACCAACCACATCATAGAGATGAATGAATTGCAGAAGAGCAACACCCTGACGACTACTATAACCAGTTCACTAAAGAAACAAAAATGATCCATGGAAGAACTCACCTCGATGGACGCGGTCGCAGACGAGGTCGTAGACGGCGGCGGAGCAGAGACGAGGTCGCAGACGCGGTCGTTGTGCTCCGGTGGACGCGGCAGCATCAATCGTTTGAATTGACATTTAATCAAACACCTCACAGGCAAGAACAGAAGGTGGAGACAGAGAAGAGAGAGGATCGAGCAGAGAGGGAGAGGGCAAGGAGGGAGGAGCAGAGAGGGAGAGGGCAGGACGCGGTGGCTCACCGGTGACGCCGGAGGAGAGGCCCCGACAAGCCCGTCTACAGCGGCGAGCACGTCTACTGGGGGCGGGCGAGCATGTCTACAGCGACGAGTTCGGCTCTGCTTTCGCTTCGGCTCTGCTTCCCCGAGGAAGAAGAGGTGGAGGGGGTGGAGGGGTCGAGCGCCATCGCGCCCTGCTTCTGTGGCTCGCCGCCTTGCCTGTTGCCTGTCGCCTCGCACGGTGGAGCTCGAGCGGAGAGGCGCCGTGGGTTTCTAGGGTTTCGGGGGCTGGGAAGGCGAGGGAGGGGGTGGGTGGGTGCGGCGAAGACGAGGGAGGGGTGGGTGGAGGCGGCGGAGCCCGGGAGTGAGGTCGCCGGTGGGTGGCGGCGGCGGTGTGGTGTTCGAAGGGGATCGGCGGCGGTGGCGAGGGGCGAGGGGATGGGAGAAGGACGAACAGTTGGCGAGATGGACATCACACACATAGATACAGAGGGGGGAAGGTTAGCAATGGCACACCTTCTAGGGGTGCGCCATAAGTACCGTGATAGCAATGGCGCACCTTCCCCTGGTGCACCATTACTATTTTTTTTGGATTTTTAGTTGCATCTAATATTTTTTTAGAAAATGACGATCAAATTTGAAAACATTTATGAATGTGAAAAAATATCATCAAATTTGTTATTTGAAAATATTTTTTAATATGAAAAAATATCATCAAATTTGTTATTTGAAAATATATTTTTTGGATTTTTAGTTGCACCTAATAATTTTTTAGAAAACATTTATGAATATGAAAAAATATCATCAAATTTGAATAAAATATTCATGAATTCAAAAAGTGCCCATGAAATTTAAAAATATTCTCGAGTTCAAAAAATATTAACAAATTCATTACTTTTTGTGAGTTAGAAATTCAATACCAGAATAAACCTAAATAAAAATTGGTATACCAATGGCGCACCTCCTAGTGGTGCGCCATAAGTACCATGATAGCAATGGTGCACCTTCTCCTGGTGCGCCATTAGTAACTTTTTTTTGGATTTTTAGTTGCATCTAATAATTTTTAGAAAATGACGATCAAATTTGAAAACACTTATGAATGTGAAAAAATATCATCAAATTTGTTATTTGAAATATTTTTGAATATGAAAAAATATCATCAAATTTTTTATTTGAAAATATTTTTTTTGGATTTTTAGTTGCATCTAATAATTTTTTAGAAAACATTTATGAATATGAAAAAATATCATCAAATTTGAAAAAGTATTCATGAATTCAAAAAGTGCCCATGAAATTTAAAAATATTCATGAGTTCAAAAAATATTAACAAATTCATTACATTTTGTGAGTTAGAAATTCAATACCAGAATAAACATAAATAAATATTCATGAGGACTAGAACAGAAGAAATATCATTTCCATATGTCGAAATACAATCGAGAAATGAAGACTAGAATTTAAATACAATCGAGTTCCATCTTCTTGCCTTTCTTGCCCTTCTTTTTCGCAAATGGAGTTCTTCTCTTGAACGGACGTCCTTTAGGTAGGGTGGTCCTGCTTCTTCTTGTGGTGTATGGCACTTCATCGTCGTCGTCATGTTCCATCTTCGGGTCGCAAACGGGTCGAAGTCTTGCTCATTGGCGACTCCATCCATTCTGATGATCTTCCTTTTGCCTCTCCTCATGACAACACGACTGGGCTTTGACGGGTCGGTAATGAAGAAGCATTGGTCCACTTGAGAAGCCAGTACCCATGGCTCATTTTTCGCGGTGACGTTTGCGCCCACGGTCTTGGATTTGGCTTCGGGTATAACCATGGTGGTGAAATACCGGTCTTCTTTTAGGACGCTCTTGGCCCATCTGACACGGAACATCGGGACCTTCTCTCCAGCATAGCTCAGCTCCCAGATCTCCTCGATCCTTCCGTAGTATTTGTCCTTTACGTTACCAGTGTAGGATTCCATCGTTACCCCGGAGTTCTGATAACCATCGCTCTTCATGTCCTTGTCCTCGGTGTAGAATGTGTAGCCGTTGATATCGTACGCCTCATAGGTCATCAGGTTGTGCTCGGCGCCCTGTGACAAGGCGAATATGAGTTTTTCTTCCGTGGAAGAATCCTCATGTAAAGGGTACGACAGAAGCTTCTTCTTGAACCAACGCGTGAAACATGAGTTGTGCTCTTTGATTATATCTCCGTCCGTCCTCTGTTGGCCTCGGTCATTGTACGTCTTCTCAATAAAGGTTTTGTGCTCTACCACCCAAGGATCGACCACGTCTATGTGTTGTAGCGCGACTAGGTTTGCGCTTTCAAAGTCGGCGAGTCGACCCTTGAAGTCGACATGCATTTCACGGCGACCATCGCAGTGACCCCATCCAGCGAGCCTGCCGAGGTGCCTGTTGACGGGCATACCAACGGGGTTCTCGATGCCTAGATAATTTGTGTAGTAGGAGATGCACTCTACGATCAGAAAGCCCCTGGCTATGCTTCCCTCTGG
The DNA here is from genome assembly GCF_002575655.3 of Aegilops tauschii subsp. strangulata. Lineage (NCBI taxonomy): Eukaryota > Viridiplantae > Streptophyta > Magnoliopsida > Poales > Poaceae > Aegilops > Aegilops tauschii. The sequence goes on from NC_053036.3 coordinate 313,879,066, forward strand.
ACGTGACATGTTGCGAACGTATCCTTTGATGACACCATTCATCCTTTCGAACGGCATCATGCTGTGCAGGAACGTCGGCCTGAATTGGATGATATCCTCCACGATATGGACCAGCAGATGCACCATAACATCGAAGAATGCGGGCGGGAAGTACATCTCAAGCTCGCATAGTATCACCACGATCTCTTCCTGTAGCCTTCTGAGTTGCCTCACGCCAACCGACTTCCGAGAGATGACGTCGAAAAAGTTGCATAGGCCAAATAGCGTTTCACGGACGTGCGCGTCCATGATCCCACGGATTGCAACTGGAAGTATCTGCGTCATCAGCACGTGACAGTCGTGAGACTTCATCCCGCTGAACTTCTGCTTCGCTGATTCTAGGTATCTGCTTATCTTCCCCGCGTAACCGTAAGGAAGTTTTACTCCTACGAGGCAGGTGAAAAAGTGCTCGATCTCCTCCTTACTTAGAGTGAAGCACGCGGGAGGGTAGTCATTTCCGATCTTCTTGGCCTTTTTGCCTTTGCAACAACTTTCCGTGTCCTGCTTCGCCTCATCATCATCATCATCATTAGCGTGAAGCTCCTCCCTGATGCCCATTGATTTCAAGTCTGCCCTTGCTTTCGGCCCATCTTTGGTCTGCTCTGGCATGTTGAGCAGGGTACCAAGCTGACTCTCGCACACGTTCTTCGTGATATGCATGACATCAAGGCTGTGAGGCACACGGAGGATCTTCCAGTACGGCAAGTCCCAGAAAACAGACCTCGTTTTCCATACCTTCAGCAGCGGCTCTGGCGCCTTTCGCTTCTTTCCTGGCTCTGGCGCGTTTTGCTTCTTTCCCGGCAGTGGGCAATCTTTCCAATTTTTCAACAGCTCGTCTACTTCCTCGCCGCTCCTCGTACGCGGGCGTCTTCGGGGTTCGGTTGCACCATCGAACAGATCCTTGCGTTTTCTGCATGAGTCATCGTCGCGAAGCCACCTTAGATGTCCCATGAACACGGTTTTCGAAGACCCGGGATCTCTATCTAGCTGGTGATACGTTGTGTCATCCATGCACTTGACGCATCCAGAAAATCCGTGGACCACCTGCCCTGCGACATATCCGTAACCGAGATAGTCGTGCACCGTCGTGAGCAGTGCGGCTCTCATAGGGAAATATTCTTTCTCTGCGGTGTCCCACGTATTGGCTGGCGTTTTCCACAGCGTGTCTAGCTCCTCTTTCAGCAGCCCCAGATACAGATTGATGTCGTTCCCTGGTTGTTTCGGCCCTTCAATTAGCATACTCATGTGAATGTACTTCCTCTTCATGCACAACTAGGGGGAAGGTTGTACATCCACAAAAACACAGGCCAGGTGCTATGTGTGCTTCTCTGGCTGCCAAACGGATTGACTCCATTGGTGCTCGCGCCTAGCACGATGTTCCTTGGATCGTCCCCAAATTCTGGGTGTTCGAAGTTCAACGCTTGCCACTGGCTCGCATCCTTAGGGTGACTCAGCATCTTATCTTTTTATTTATCTCCGGATCATTTCCTTCATCTTCTCGCTTCTTCTCCTCCCTATCCGCGTGCCAACGCAGGAGCTTTGCTAGCTTAGGGTCCGCGAAATACCGCTGCAGACGAGGAGTGATCGGAAAGTACCACACCACTTTTCGAGGAGCTTTCTTCCTCTTCTTGTATCGAGTGACGCCGCACACCGGACATATGGTAGACTCCGTGTGCTCGTCCCAATAAATAATGCAATTGTTCATGCACACATGGTATTTCACGTGCGGTAAATCCAGTGGACACATGATTTTCTTCGCCTCCTCGAAACTGGTCGGACACTTGTTCCCCTTGGGAAGACGTTCGTGCCAGAATGACATGTTCTTGTCGAAGCATGCGTCGGTCATTTTGTGTTTTACCTTCATCTCCAGAGCCATGAGCGTTACTTTCAGGCGGGTATCCTTGGGCCTGCGTCCTTCATACAATGGAGTAACCGCGTCTATCTCCAGTTGATCCAGCTTGGCTTTCTCTCGGGCGGCAGCTCTTGTGTTATCCGTCTGCTTGAGAAGCAGCTCTTGAATATGAGGGTCCTGCACCCAGCCCATCGATGGTCCATCATCGTCTGCTCCGGCATCTTCATCTTCATGATCATGCCCTTCGTCTTGACCTTCCTCATCATCCTGTCCGGAATCTTCTACATGATGACTGTGTACTGCATCTACTTCGTGATCATGTCCTGGAGATTCTTCATCTTCTCGCCCGTCCTCGCTGCGGTTGTCTTGCTGCCCTTCCTCATTTCTTGCCCGGCCCCCATGGATGACTTCGTAGTCATCTTCATCACCTTGCCACCGATAGCCATCCATGAAACCACACAAGAGCAGGTGGTCCCGCACCTGTACGGAATCCGGGTCCATAAGGCTCTTCAGCTTGCATCTTCGACACAGACATGTTACCTCCGTCTTGTTCTTTTGAAGCATCTCTGCCTTCGCGGAGCTCAAAAACCTATTCACAATGCCTTCGGTCATCGTGCGGACCATGGTCGCCTGCGGGCTAGAGCAAAACGATATTTTAGAACCAAAGAAAATTTGGCATGACTTTGCCTAAAAATAGGACCAAAAAGAATGCATAGTGCCAAATTCTCGCCGAAACGGAAATGAATCAACATTCTGGCAAAATATTGGCAACTATCGCATTTCAAATACCGGTACCTGCAAACACAAACATATGCAACACCACAAACATACGTAGATCTAGGCCATAAAAAGTGTGTATGTTCTTGGAGGGAGAAAAAAGTAGATCTAGAACATAAAGAAAGCTTTCCCCTTACTTACCTATCAAAAAAAGGAAATTTAACCACTTAATTTGGGTGAATCTATGGTGCAAATGAGGTGAGGAGGAGGAGGCAGCCGAGACCAAGCTTGGTAGAGGTGGAGAGAATGAAGTGGGGAAAGTGAGTGTGGTAGGTGGCTGTCCAAAATATCTAGCTGCTCCCAGGTTACCAATGGCGCACCAACCCAAAATGCGCCATTAGTAACCAGGGTTACTAATGGTGCACCTAGGGAGTGGTGCGCCATTACTAGTTTTGAAAAAATACCATGTTAGTAGTGGCGCACCAGTGGACAGTGCACCATTACTAGTTAGAACTAGTAATGGCGCACTGTCCCCTGGTGCGCCACTGCTAACAATTTTTTATCTTTTTTTTTAAAATATAGTAGTAGCGCACCACATACATGGTGCGCCATTAATGTCCATATTAGCTATAGCCCTTTTCCTAGTAGTGGCCAGATGGTCCACGACGCCGGCATGTGGCATGGCACCAAGGATCGTCTCCAGACGGTGTTGGCGACCGGCTGGTGGATGGCCTCCGTCGACGCCAGCTACGACTCTCAGTTAGACCAGATGATCGTTGCCACCACCAACAAGTTCACCGCCGTCAAGAAGCTCGCGAACGACATCGTCGTACTCCTCCAGCCCGCTCGCTCGGGCTCCTCATTGCATGCCACCCTAATCGGCCTCCATGGCCAGAACCTCTTTCAAGAACTGGTGGCCTTGCGACTGCTCGCCGACGCCTCAAAGAAGTCCACCTGGAGGTCCCGCTCGCCGCGAGTCACCTCGCCCTGCAAGAATTCATCGACCTACACATCCACGTGTACGGGAAAATCATGTACATAGGTATCTACGAGTCCAGTGAGGACGCTACCATGTTGGCCTTCCTCAACCGGCTGGAAGCCTTTGATGCCTTTGCTAAGAAGCACCTTGACCTCGGCACAAAAGCCGCCGCTCCTTAGCCGCCGGTCGGTGGCCCGGCGCACTGAGTTGAGGAGGAGGAGGTCCTACGTTGATGGATGCATCTTTCTTCTTGCCTCCTGTAACCACCACTGCGATCGCATCATCGTGGCCTTACTTCTTATTGTGCTATTGCATTCTCATTCCAGTCAATACAGACATGTGTGATCCCTTTGCTTAATTATATGCATCACTGTAACTAGTAATCCATCCGTCAATTTAAAAGTTGTGCTACCAGTGTTTGGGGCCGGCGCACGATCACGCACGTTCGTGTGCACGTGGTTGCGACGGGCGTGGCGCGACGATGCAGTTACCCGCTGCAAAAACTGCCATGCGGACGCGGAGAGAATCCAGGCCGCCCGGCCCCCATTAATTGCTGCGGCCATTTACCTTCATCTCTCGCATCACACGACACAATATGCACACCCACGACGACACATACAGAGAGGACATCCTGCGGTTCCAGTGGTGATCCCCGTGGCTCCAATGGCGCTCCCAGCGGCCGACGACGACAACGGCAGGCAGTTCACCACGCATCAAGTAGTGGACACCCACGTGAGGGGGAAGGCCCTCTCGGTGGTGTACACGAATAATCCGGTCTCGGTGGAGAGCTCCATCCAAACTATGAAGCAGTTCCTTGCCGAGGACAAGTACCAAGTGGTCGGCTTCGATCTCGAGTACGCCATCGGTCGTCCCGGGCACGATCAGAAGGTTGTCGTGGCCCAGTTGTGCGTGCGACATGACATCCTCGTCTACCACTACCACCTGGCCACAAGGACTTGCGAGCGTTTCTCCAGGTTTATCAACAACTCCGACTACAGTTTCGCTATGGTGGACACCACCAACGATCTAAAGCGATCAAAATCTTGTCAACATCCAGCACCGCTGCAACGTCTGGGGCAGCGACAAAAACAAACTGAACTCCCTGGTTGACCTCGCCTCAGCCATCATCGACCCCTACTACATGAAGATGAAGAATGAGAGCAAGAAGGACAAGAACGCCTGGCACAGTGTGTGGCATGAGAGACTGGATGAACAACATGTCAAGTACGCGGCCAAGGACGCGTACACAAGCTACGAGATGTACAGGCGGATCATTGACATGAGAAAGTGTCTTCTTCCTGCCCCAGACGAGGGATCGAGCCACAGAGCAGTGGCGGGAGCGTCACAGGAAGTAGATGACTAGATGATCGTTTCTCCTACTTTCGAATGCATGCAATTGTTTATTGAGGTGTGTGCGAATGATCTGTATAGTCACTTATGTAATTGGATGTTTATTTCAGTTATATATATATATAGAGAGAGAGACACACACACACATGTTATTCTTCTGTAGACAGAGCAAATCACACGGCTTATTAGCAGCAATCGTCTGTGTTATTATTGGTCTTCGCACACATTTCTGATTACGGACATGTTTGCCGCGTATCACACACATCTTGTTCAGTTGAAATGTTTCCATTGTGTTTTCTACGTATGTTGTATATCGCACACACCTTCATCTGGCTGCCCATTTCTTTTGTTCCTCCTCATCGCAAACAGTTAACTGAACTGAATCGTATGCCCTACATCGCACACGCAACTAAAATCTGAACCGTGTTTGATGCATCCGTCATCGCAAACATTTTGCACCTTTTTTGATGATTTTTTACACCACCGGTTGCGATTATGGCATCGCACACAGTTTTGTCGAAGGGTCTCTGATCGTAGTGTCGCGTTTGGACCATCCTGCAGCAGTGTTTACTTTGCACTTGGGGGCTAATGCACATTGCTCTTTTTGAAGACAACTCTTTAATGACCCGGCTAAGTTCTCTACGACTATAGCCGGTTCATGGGGGCTACATATTTGTATTTTGTTCATAATTATGGTGATAAATCCCGACTTAACTTATCAGTTTAAGTCAGCCCTTGGGGGTTACAGGTGCAAAATTGAGCACTATTATTTGAAGTCCCGGCTTAACTTGTCAGCTTAAGCCGGCCCTTGGGAGCTATATATGTGAAGTTGAGAACTACAATTTGAAGTCCCGGCTTCAGCTATGCAGCTTAACCCGGCCATTGGGGGCTACATGTGTTGATCTGCAGTTCCAACATGCTATGACATGGATATCAGGTTAAAGAGGCTACCTAAAAGTCTACAACATATACCATTCTATCATATCCAGTAGACTTGGTGGCTGGCAGAGATATATTTAAGTGGAGAAGATTGTAGTGTTTACCTCAAAACATTCCTTTATAAGGTTGACCAGGCCGACTTCAAAGTCACGGCTGGTGTGAAGGCAATTTAAATAGCCGGAGTGAATCTCTTGAGCATTGAATTGGGCATAGCTTTCCAAGTCCAATTTCCACTTGCCCTTATCAACAGCAGAAAATTCTTCATTGGCGTTGTGCTTGGATAGGACAGTGGGATTGCCTGGTGCTGTATAAGTCGTCCCAGTAACCATTATGTCTTCGATCTCTTGAGCCAGCTGAGCGGGACTGGGCGGCTTAGCATTCTCCGAGTCAATATTCATGGGGTCCATGGTGACAGGGTGCTCTTCTGGCAGCGGATCATCCATGGCTGCTTCTGAAGTTTGATGCAAAGACTCAGACATTGTCTGTTTTTCCGGGTCAGCAACCTTGGGATCTTCAGCCATTTTATTAACCTTCAGCTTCTTGCTGGGTTTGGCCATAGCACTGAAAGTAAAACACATGATGAGATTAGTATATCTATTGAGTAAGGTATTAAAGCAAGAAGGCTTAAGTGTTCTTACCCAGGAACAGTATTGAACAAAGGAACCTGAGTTCCAGTGGAGTCACCAGATGAGGAGTGAGATATTCTCCGATAATTTGAGTCGGACGGGTTAAGTGGTTGACGAATAAGACCCACTTTTGGAAAAGAAAAGGATGAAGTTTGTGGCACCTCGTTCCGGCGCTTTCGGGGAGCGGGTGTGTTCGGTAAGCTGGAGAAATGTTTCCCCCTCCACTATTCCGGGTTGTCCGGTGAAGTTTGTGCTGTTGTTTCTTCAAAAGAAAATTGGGATCCAAATAAGCTAAAGGGTGAGAAAATCTTACTTTCCGGCTTGCTTGTCGAGTTTTCCATCTCAGCAGAGGATCTGAGCCGAAAGAAAAAGTAATTACCTCTTCATCGTCAGCACGGGTAGCCTCCGCGTCATCCTGATAGTGATCATTGTCAATAAGATGTACAAAAAAATGAGCCAAGGGAGTCAAGTTCTACCTCCGACTCATCATCATCTGTACCGACCCGACCCGAATGGATCAAGTCTCTGTGCTTAAGTGTCATCCCTGGATCGGTATGCTGACACACACAGTACTCGAGGATTTATAACAGAGGTAAATCACATGTATAAAATAACGTAAATACTATTACCTCAATCCAAATAGCGGAAGTAACAAGGTTGTGGATTCCCATCAACACCAACGGCAAAGTTGAGTGTAGGAATCGTAACCCTAACGAATCACTTACTCGTCGTAAGATATCCTGCAACATGAAACGTTGCAGCCCGAAAACGGGTCAGCACATGGAATATGCTGGCAAATTCACCCCATAGAGAAATGATGAACAAAGGCTATCACTACATGCATATATGGCTGGTGGAAAAGCTCTATGGTTATAATGTTTTTGCGAAAAGCCAATTTTTCCCTACTTCAAAGGAATAAATTTTATTTAACTATCATGGTGGTTGTGAAACATTGAGATGGTTGACAGCATCTCAATCCCAACTAAGTAACATCATTAACCCAACAAGATTAATTAAAGTAACATGATGAGATCAACGGGATAATCCAAGAACTAGATACTCAAGATGTCCATAACCGGGGACACGGCTAACCATGATTAGTTTGTACACTCTGCAGAGGTTTGTGCACTTTTCCCCACAAGACTCGATCTCCTCCGTTGGATTACTCGCACTACATGGTGTTTGAGTAACGGATGACCGAGACACAGTCTTTCAGAAGTGTTATCACCTTACGATGGGTAGACCGGTACACCTACATCCCCTACATCTGCTAGTATACCACTGTAAGAGTTCACACGACTTAATCAACTATGCTAGAGCCCATAATAGCTTGTGGCTGCACACGGAAGTTTCTAGCATGAATAATCTCACGATCCCTTTGAACCTGGGTGGCGGTCCAAAAGAAAAACAGGCAATCCTGGAATACCCAGGTACCTCAATCCACCCAGATGTGTGTTTAAGTTGCCACCTTAGGTAACCATTAATTTACAATCTCACATCTGTCATGGAAATCTCTCAAACCCAATCCACGTCTACGAGCATAGCATAGCAATATAAGCAAACGTGAAGTAACTCCCAAGGGTTTGATAAATAAAACAGGACAATAGGTACTACCTCAACTACTTCCCAATACCCACAATTTAATTAGATCCTAATCATGCAAGTGTTTGAGGAAAATAGATCTAATGCAATAAAAACTGGGTATGGAAGGTATATGATCAAAGTGTGAACTTGCCTGCAATGTTGATGAAGATGATTCGCACTCAAAACTCTTGATAGATCTACTCATCACACTCCGGTCAATCTATCGCAAGCAAGCAATAGTAACCACACATAAGCAATCACTCAAAAGATCAGAGAGAACGAGGAAAACAATTCGGAAAACTTCAAAACCAAGCAATTAACTCTTGCAACATAAAACAATTTCTAACAGTACCAAAATTATGTGAATTTGGCCTTATCAAAAAGTTTAGGTCAAGAGCTTCGATTTGCAAAAAGAATCAACTCAAACGGAGCTACGGAACTCAAGTTATGAACAAAAGAAGTTCAAATACAAATCTGTTTGAAATCAAATTTTAAAACTTTCAAAAACATGTTTAAGTTGTTTTACTGGATAGAGGAGATCATAACGAAGAAGTGGGCGTTGGTTTCGTTGGATTTGGACAAACGAGTAAAAAGTAGTGATCGTTTGAAAATCAAGGACTAATCTGTAAATAAAATAACTGCAACTAGGTCCCTGGCGTAAATAAACAGAAAACGAAAAGACTAAATAACGAACGCTCGTTTATAGGATCTAAACAGTGGACGTTCGCTGTTTAATAAAACCTAAAAAACAGAACTAGGTTTTCTTAATAAAACCAAAAACAAAAAAAAATAAACCGGGGCGGTTCACGGTTTATACCGGTTCGAGGGAAATTAACCCAAGGCGGCGGCTACTCCGGCGAAGTGCGGCGGTGGGGCGGAGCGACGCGGCGGCGGCGGCTCGGGTCCGGCGGCTCCGGTGGCCGACGAGGCCGGCAAAGGGGTCGGGGAGAGGCGGCGCAGTGCGGCGGAGCCGATGGTGGCGACGGCGGTGGTCCACGGCGACGGGACGAAGCGCGGTGGCGGCGGCGGATCTCGTCGGGGCGAGCTCCGGCGAGGGCGGCGGTTGCGGCGGGGAGGAGGAGAGAGGGGTCGGGGTGGCCCGGTATTTAAGGAGAGGCGAGGCGTGGAGGAGGGGGCGGGGCTAGGCGGCGGCGGGGCGTAGCCGAGCCGGACTCGGTGGCGTGCGGCGGCGGGAGTCGTCCCGTGCTAGGGGACGAGGCGGACGAGCAGCATGGGCTGGGCCGTGGCCTGGCCTGGGAGCTGGGCCGGCCCAGTCGGAGGGGAGGGTTGTTTTTTCTTTTCTTTTTTAAAAAAGAGAAAGAATTAATAAAAACAAAAGAAAATGAAAATATTATATAGGCATATAATATATAAAAAAATTCAGAAAAAGATTTCCTACATGAACATTTTTGTTAGAGTCAAATAAAATCCACAAAAATTTTAATAAATCAAACAGTGCTGCTGCCTTAATAAAATCCAATAAAAATCATTTTAAAAATACCAAAATGATTTCAAATTTATTTTTCTCCAATTTTCTGATGTAGGGAATCATTTTACCCTAATTTCTGTATATTTTATTTTTGGAGAAAAATAATTTGAATAAAACTCAAATAACCCCAATATTGAAAAATAATTTCAATGGGACTTTGAATAAATCCTTTAAAACTCCCAACTCATATTTCATATGTTTTGAAGAAGTCATTTTATCTTCGCTCGTGAAAATCATTGAGTTGCATAAAGTTTTAGAATTGGAAATATTCTCAAATGAAATTCAAATATTTTCAACACCCCTTTTCATTTAAATAAATGGAAGAAGTCATGTCATCTTCTCTCCAGGGTTTTGTGATGAAAAGAATTTGAATTCATGGAGACCATAAAAGCAAAATGAAAGTTTGGGAAAGTCCTTTTATTCCCTCTCATTTAACTTTCAAAAGATTTCGAATTCCACTCACTTTCAGTCAATCAGTCAAGCAATCAATCCAATCTATCTGTTTATTTTAACATTCCAAAATTTAGAATTTTGGGATGTTACAAACCTACCACCCTTAAAATAAATCTCGTCCTCGAGATTCGGAGAGGCTAGAAAGAAATAGGTTAGGGTTTGGGGGTCTCCTCAAAATCCATCGATCATCTCAGGGGTCTGGGGTGCTACCACCCTTAGAAGCATGGTTACGGTTCCATCAAAACTCGTATACTCCATCCTTGTTGTTGACAGTGTCAGTCTTCTCAGATTCTCGGAAAAATTCCTTCTCTGGCTCTTTGGGTAGCGGCATAACCTTTTCCTCAATTCTTCTATCTTTCATCTCGGTAAGGTTATTCCATGACTGGGTCTTCATAGCTGACGGGTCTGCCGCCAATACTAAACAACTATCGACAACTCATGGTGGTCAACAATTTACGGTTTCTCCTGCAGGAAAATGGGTCTGGGTTGATCCTCACCGTATAACCTACGATTGGCAAGAGCTGCCTTGTACAAGGGGAAAAAATACTTACACCATTCTAAGGTTTAAATCGCCGTCACTCTACTATAGGCAAGTCACTCAGATTTACCATCCCGTATAGCAAGGCGAACAATAAGAGTAAGTCGGTATGGTGATCAATCCATCCCGCACCCAAATCATTACCTTGTACATGGTTTAGCGAATCTCGCATTCTAACACTCGGTCATCCTCACAAGCATTGCAGAATTTCTCTTGTCAACGAACTAGGTTCGGAAAAATCCAATGATTCTGCAAGCCAAACAAACATCTATCGTTCCTTCACAACTCTCAGGTTTTGCGTTACTCCTATAAAATCATCTGTCGATAAAATCGTAACTTCTTCCAGGGTCTTTCCTTCAGCAAGAATGTGCTTGCTTCTTGGCAGGTCCTGGGGCCTGTGGGTTATGGCCCATCTCATCACTTGTAGTCCTTGAACTTATCATCGAGCAACTGATCATTAATCCAACATCCAACTTCCTAGTATTCTTAAATCCATCCAATTGTACTGTCTTCCTTCCTTCTATTGGCACCACTAGGACATGATTACTCAGGCTCATCATGGAATTTCCATTGGTACATATTTCCAACATCATACCTCCTTTATATCCAATAGTAATTTATCTCTTCATCCTCGGGGGATATCCCACATACTGAGATAAAACTTATACTTATGAAGTCCATACTCCACTTCGTGGGACATCATTATCCTTTCCAGGGTCAAGCGTCCTTACTGGGGAATATTGGCCATATCTGCATGGCACTTCTTCAACTGGGAAAGGTGAAACACATCATGAACTCATGACAGTCCTTCGGGTGACTCCTATTTGTTGGCCACTTCTCCCATACGTTCCAAAACTCGGTATGGTCCTACAATTCTCGGGGCTAACTTTCCCTTAACTCCAAATAGTTTAACTCCTCGCAGGGGGAACACACGAAGACATGCTCTGTCTCCAATTTCATAGACTACCTCCTTTACACCCAATAATACTCCATACCCTCATATTCTTGGGGTATCCAACATATCGAGATAAAACTCATACTTATTTTGTTCTAAATCCACTTCGTGGAATATCATTACCTTTTTCCAAGGGTCAAGTTTCCTCACGGGGTACTACCACCTTTAAGATGCACAATCTTCCATAGACCATATTTCTCATATCCTCGAAAATGGTCAAAATCTTTCTTCATAAAGTAACAACTCATAAAATCCAAATCAGTATCAATGATGCTAACTTTATTGATTCTCAAATATTACAATCTCCTGCATTCCATTACATGCCTCAATCCGACGCCTCACTAATAAAAGAAATGTCCACACTACTACTACGTTTCTCGTTGCACTCAACTATTTATCACAAGTCTTCGTCTCCTTGGGGCATTCTCTGGCAAAGTGCCCTGCTTCATCACAACGGAAACATATTACTTCTAACATATCTCGAGGTTTCCTTGTGATTATATAGCCTCCTGGGGTCCTCATCTTCCCTTTTGGGCAATCATTGAAGTAGTGTCCTGAATTTTTGCACCTGAAACATGTGATATGACTCAGGTCTTTCTTTGTAGAAATTGGGTTGTTCCTGGGATCCAATCTACTTTTCCTCCTGGACGTTTCCGTTCCAATCAGGGCTTCTATTTCCTGTGGGTCATACTCTACTTCCTCTGTCGGGAATTCTACTAAATCCCCATTCAGACAATTTTGGGAGATGTGTCCTTCTTCTCCACATGAATAGCATGACTTGGTGCAGGGTTTAATTGGTTCTTCTTTGGGTGTGTCCTCCACCTCTTCCTTCATCACAGATTCCTCTAAAACTTCCATGAGGGCTCTTTTCATTGGTTCTTTCTTCTGCTGGATGGTCATTTGTACCATGGGGTAGATGTGACACTGAGCAGGGTAGTGGGTAGTCCCTTCACACAAGAAACAAGTGATCTGCCTAGTTGGGCATTCTTCAACTGGGTGACTTCCTTCACAATTAGGGCATTCATCCTTGTGTTCCTTATGGTTGTGTCCTATTTCTCCACAAGGCTTGTATGCACAAGGTTTCTTCATATCCTTTCCATAAGGCCTCAATTTCTGGGACACAAGACGAGATCTTTGTAGAGTCCACTTAAATTCTTTCCAAGTGGTTACTCCTTGCCATCCATTGATGGTTTGGTACATCCTCCACCAAGTAGCAGCACCTCTTTCAAACATTGAAGAGCATGCCGGGTCATATCCTTTCCGACTATAGGGTTATTCTTCATGTGATCCTCCATGTTCTGAATCCATCGGTCCATCTCCAATTGACTCATCGGTCCAGAAAATACAAGCTCATCTCCATTCATCCTCTATTGGGTCCATGGGTTTGGGGTGAGATAAGAGAGGTCGAGAGGGATGCACACAATGCAAACAATAGTTTTGAAAAGACAGATTTTTATTGTGGCTGTCGGAAAAACAACAAACAAATGACAGTACACAAACGTCGCATCTAACGTAGGTATAACAGGGGTTTGGTCTTCTAAAGGTCAATAAGTCTTCAACGTCGCCAAACTCTTCAAGTCTTGTTCATGTCTCCGATGGCTTCTTGCAATCATGCTTGTCCTTCTCAAGTTCTTTTGCCAAATCATCTCTGTTGACGCGAAGTCTCTCGTGACGTCCTTTAAATTTTGGGAGTTACGTTCCAAACTTCTGGGTTTCAACATCCTTGACATGAACCTTGATCCTACTGTCCTTCAGTTCCTGACGAGTCTTTGATGTCTCGAGGTTTTGCTCCTCCATCATGGCTACTTTCAACTTCTGGGTTCTGAGTTCTTCACGAAACGCTTACTTTTCGAATACTGCTTCCTGAAGGTTCATCTTTAAACTTCTTGATGTAATACTCCAGATCCTGGTGATACACCGGCTAAGGTTAAAACTTCGTCTTGCTGATAGGTGCTCCATCAGCCTTCTACCATCCAATCCTTCCATGCATATGCATACTTAACTCAACACGGTGACAATATGATAAGCGGGCGATAACCTCATGGGTATCCGTGTTTCTGCTCTTGTCATTACCATGAGCTATCATTCCATAGTTGATATCTCCTGCCTTAGGGTTTCCTTGACAAAACTTTGAGTTTCTAACTCTCCATGTTTCGGATCTTTCTCCGATACACCTTGATCTCGGGTATTGACAGCTTCCATAGTCTGCCAAGTTCCATAAGGGTAACCTTCCTAGGTCATACACATTTGGCAATTCTTCAGAGCCTTCAAATTCTCCCAGTCTTCGGAGTCTTCAACCGTTGTAGTTTCCATTATCATAATGCACGGTAAAATCCTCTTCATTCCGAATGGTCTTAGTTGTCCGATATCCTGTACTTCTTGGAGTGGTCTCATCAGTCGATTCTTCGTGTGGTCAAAAGGGGAAAGGGGTATGGTCTCACTAAAAGGGAATATTTGAATAAGACTCAGAAAAGGAGAGAGGTAAAAGATCTTTTTGAAAAGGAAAGTTTTGGAGAAAATCCTTCCTACGGGATTGCCAGTTTCTAGGGTCACGTCCTACAGTCAACATGTGCTCTGATACCATCTTGTAGCGACCCGACCCGAATGGATCAAGTCTTTGTGCTTAAGTGTCATCCCTGGATCGGTATGCTGACACACACAGTACTCGAGGATTTATAACAGAGGTAAATCACATGTATAAAATAACGTAAATACTATTACCTCAATCCAAATAGCGGAAATAACAAGGTTGTGGATTCCCACCAACACCAACGGCAAAGTTGAGTGTAGGAATCGTAACCCTAACGAATCACTTACTCGTCGTAAGATATCCTGCAACATGAAACGTTGCAGCCCGAAAACGGGTCAGCACATGGAATACGCTGGCAAATTCACACCATAGAGAAATGATGAACAAAGGCTATCACTACATGCATATATGGCTGGTGGAAAAGCTCTATGGTTATAATGTTTTTGCGAAAAGCCAATTTTTCCCTACTTCAAAGGAATAAATTTTATTTAACTATCATGGTGGTTGTGAAACATTGAGATGGTTGACAGCATCTCAATCCCAATTAAGTAACATCATTAACCCAACAAGATTAATTAAAGTAACATGATGAGATCAACGGGATAATCCAAGAACTAGATACTCAAGATGTCCATAACCGGGGACACGACTAACCATGATTAGTTTGTACACTCTGCAGAGGTTTGTGCACTTTTCCCCACAAGACTCGATCTCCTCCATTGGATTACTCGCACTACATGGTGTTTGAGTAACGGATGACCGAGACACAGTCTTTCAGAAGTGTTAGCACCTTACGATGGGTAGACCGGTACACCTACATCCCCTACATCTGGTAGTCTACCACTGTAAGAGTTCACACGACTTAATCAACTATGCTAGAGCCCATAATAGCGGTCCAAAAGAAAAACAGGCAATCCTGGAATACCCAGGTACCTCAATCCACCCAGATGTGTGTTTAAGTTGCCACCTTAGGTAACCATTAATTTACAATCTCACATCTGTCATGGAAATCTCTCAAACCCAATCCACGTCTACGAGCATAGCATAGCAATATAAGCAAACGTGAAGTAACTCCCAAGGGTTTGATAAATAAAACAGGACAATAGGTACTACCTCAACTACTTCCCAATACCCACAATTTAATTAGATCCTAATCATGCAAGTGTTTGAGGAAAATAGATCTAATGCAATAAAAACTGGGTATGGAAGGTATATGATCAAAGTGTGAACTTGCCTGCAATGTTGATGAAGATGATTCGCACTCAAAACTCTTGATAGATCTACTCATCACACTCCGGTCAATCTATCGCAAGCAAGCAATAGTAACCACACATAAGCAATCACTCAAAAGATCAGAGAGAACGAGGAAAACAATTCGGAAAACTTCAAAACCAAGCAATTAACTCTTGCAACATAAAACAATTTCTAACAGTACCAAAATTATGTGAATTTGGCCTTATCAGAAAGTTTAGGTCAAGAGCTTCGATTTGCAAAAAGAATCAACTCAAACGGAGCTACGGAACTCAAGTTATGAACAAAAGAAGTTCAAATACAAATCTGTTTGAAATCAAATTTTAAAACTTTCAAAAACATGTTTAAGTTGTTTTACTGGATAGAGGAGATCATAACGAAGAAGTGGGCGTTGGTTTCGTTGGATTTGGACAAACGAGTAAAAAGTAGTGATCGTTTGAAAATCAGGGACTAATCTGTAAATAAAATAACTGCAACTAGGTCCCTGGCGTAAATAAACAGAAAACGAAAAGACTAAATAACGAATGCTCGTTTATAGGATCTAAACAGTGGATGTTCGCTGTTTAATAAAACCTAAAAACAGAACTAGGTTTTCTTAATAAAACCAAAAACGAAAAAAAATAAACCGGTGCGGTTCACGGTTTATACCGGTTCGAGGGAAATTAACCCAAGGCGGCGGCTACTCCGGCGAAGTGCGGCGGTGAGGCGGAGCGACGCGGCGGCGGCGGCTCGGGTCCGGCGGCTCCGGTGGTCGACGAGGCCGGCAAAGGGGTCGGGGAGAGGCGGCGCAGTGCGGCGGAGCCGATGGTGGCGACGGCGGTGGTCCACGGCGACGGGACGAAGCGTGGCGGCGGCGGCGGATCTCGTCGGGGCGGGCTCCGGCGAGGGCAGCGGTTGCGGCGGGGAGGAGGAGAGAGGGGTCGGGGTGGCCCGGTATTTAAGGAGAGGCGAGGCGTGGAGGAGGGGGCGGGGCTAGGCGGCGGCGGGGCTAGGCGGCGGCGGGGCGTAGCCGAGCCGGACTCGGTGGCGTGCGGCGGCGGGAGTCGTCCCGTGCTCGGGGACGAGGCGGACGAGCAGCGTGGGCTGGGCCGTGGCCTGGCCTGGGAGCTGGGCCGTGGCCTGGCCTGGGAGCTGGGCCGGCCCGGTCGGAGGGGAGGGTTGTTTTTTCTTTTCTTTTTTAAAAAAGAGAAAGAATTAATAAAAACGAAAGAAAATGCAAAATATTATATAGGCATATAATATATCAAAATTTTCAGAAAAAGATTTCCTACAACATGAACATTTTTGTAGAGTCAAATAAAATCCACAAAAATTTTAATAAATCAAACAGTGCTGCTGCCTTAATAAAATCCAATAAAAATCATTTTAAAAATACCAAAATGATTTCAAAATTATTTTTCTCCAATTTTCTGATGTAGGGAATCATTTTACCCTAATTTCTGTATATTTTATTTTTGGAGAAAAATAATTTGAATAAAACTCAAATAACCCCAATATTGAAAAATAATTTCAATGGGACTTTGAATAAATCCTTTAAAACTCCCAACTCATATTTCATATGTTTTGAAGAAGTCATTTTATCTTCGCTCGTGAAAATCATTGAGTTGCATAAAGTTTTAGAATTGGAAATATTCTCAAATGAAATTCAAATATTTTCAACACCCCTTTTCATTTAAATAAATGGAAGAAGTCATGTCATCTTCTCTCTAGGGTTTTGTGATGAAAAGAATTTGAATTCATGGAGACCATAAAAGCAAAATGAAAGTTTGGGAAAGTCCTTTTATTCCCTCTCATTTAACTTTCAAAAGATTTCGAATTCCACTCACTTTCAGTCAATCAGTCAAACAATCAATCCAATCAATCTGTTTATTATAACATTCCAAAATTTAGAATTTTGGGATGTTACATCATCGTCATCCAACTTAAATAACTCGGAGGGGGTGGTCTTCTTCTTGGCAGGCTTTTTAAGAGCCTTATTCTTAGTCTGGGTCTTCTTGGCCAGCTTATCTTGCAACTTCTTGTTCCACAAAGGAGAATTGGCCTGCGGAAATTTAAATGACTAAGAAGGCGGTTTTAAGTGTATAACTGAGTAAACCAGAAATTGTTTCAAATACTTACAGCTGGAAGTTTGTTAAGGGTGTAAAAAGGACTCAAGCTGGCCTTGCTGCATTTTTTAAAGCTCTCGTTCAGCAGAGTCTTGGTTATATCATTGATGTCTTCATCAGTCAGTTCAGTCTGACAGTGGCGCTGAGGATCTTTGACATTGCCAGTATACTCACACATTAAGTTGGAGCGGCGGCTTAAGGGCAAAATTCTCCAGGCGACCCAACATCGAACTAGGTCGATTCCAGTCAAACCGTTAGCCATCAAGGCTCTGATCTTTGAAAAGATGGGCATATATTTGGCCCGTTCTTCTATGCTAATCCGCTCTGGCAGAGGGTGCCTGCTGCTAAGTCGGCTTTCGAGATAACCCGGCAGAGGATTCTTCCCTTCTGGAGAAGTGTCTTGGCAGTAAAACCAAGTTTGGTTCCAGTCCTTGGGATGACTGGGCAATTTGGAAGCTGGGAAAGTGGCTTATTTCCGCCTCTGAATCGAAATGCCACCTAACTCTAGGCTGGGTCCATCTATGAATTCAGTCTGCCGGTTTAAGTAATAAAATTCTCTGAATAACTCTGCAGTGGGCTCTTGTTGAAGGTATACTTCGCTGAACAATTTAAAGTTGCAGATGTTTGAAACCTAATTGGGCCCAATATCTTGAGGGTGGAGCTTGAAAAAGTGCAGCACATCACGGAAGAGTTTTGAGCCGGGAGGGGTGAAAACTCGGAGCAGATGATTAGTGAAGACAATTACTTCACCTTCCTTGGGCTGAGGAGGGGTTTCTATGCATGGGACCCTCCAATGGATGACATCTTTTTTGGCTAAGATGCCCGTTTGAACATACTCGTTCAATGTTTCCTCGGTGACCCGGGAAACGACCCAGTTGCATGAGGTGACGGTCTTGGCTTTAGAAATTTTTTGACTACAAAGGAAAATATTGCCGGGTTAAGGATTGTGTTGCTAAGCCGACCAATAATCAAAAAGTAAGTGCTATCAAGATTAAACATGATTAAACCGGAAGACAGTACCGGGTTATACGGATGGTGAACAGGTACTGCGGTTTAACAAGGGGACTAATGCTGTATGGCGGGTTATGGTTTATTGTATGAACCGCCCGCACGTTTCCAGTACAGCAAATCTATGAGTGATTTTTGCTAAGTCATGGACAAACAGATTTCATGGATTGGTGCTAAGATTTTGGATCTACAGGGGTTAAAAAAAGAAATAAATCCTAAACCTAAGGTGGCGGCAGCAGAAGTATTCATGTGCTGAGATAAGATCTTCTACACAAGGGATATTTTTCACTACTGAAAATAAAGGCTAAAACTATTACCGCATGTCTTTGAAGTTGAAGTTCAGATCTAATTATGCAAACTAAGGAAGTCAGAGGAAGAACGGCGATGAACTCCAACGAATTGGGAAAACCCTAGCACAGATCTAACACGACTCAAAATATGTACCTGGAGATGCCGATGAATTGCGGAGGGGCGCCGCCGTGCTCTGGTCGAGGTCAGGTTGATTGAGCAGCCAAAGTTGATGCAGTCGACGGGGGCGGCAGAGCTCCAGAGGTGTCGGTCGTCACGAGGAAGGAGAAGAAGAGGCAGAGGCAGGGGTAAAAGTGAAAAGGAGGACCCCCTATCCCTATTTATAAGGAGATGGATAAATGGCATGTGCGGGAATCGAGGAGGCCGGAAAAATGATTATGTGGCTACGTGGACGCCTCGGTTTTCGGGAGGCCCATTAAGGATAAAGATTTGATAAGATGTACAGGGCTTTGTGCGAAGTTAATGCAAGGTGATGTCATGGCGGGTTATAATGAATTGGTAAGAGATTAGCGATGGAAGATTATGCTAAATCAAGTACTGAAGATTGATGTGAACAAGTTCAAATCAACCTGGGGCCTAATGTTGGGGATATAACTACTGGGTATGACCCGCCCAGGAGGGGCCGGGCATGCCACTAGCGGCTTAAGATGAAGATGCCCAAGAAGATATGAAGATGGCGGTTCATAGAGCAAGCTTATTGAAGGACCAAGACCCAGGGACGACTTGAGGCCCACGGGTGTGAGCCGCCATATGTTTAACTTGTATTGTAAGCAAGCTTAGTTAGTTACCGAGCCGGACACGTTGTGTATGAGCCGACCGGGACTCTATAAGCCGCCGGGCATCAACCTGTATATAAAGGGGTGACCCGGCGGCGGGTTAACTCAAGAAACAACTGATCGAGAACTAGTTCAAGCGTATTCGCTCCCTGGTAATCGGAACTCAAGAAATACAACTTAAAGCAGGAGTAGGCTTTTACCTCGTTGAGAGGGGCCAAACCTGGGTAAACTCTCTGTGTCCTTTGTCCCGTTTAACCCCTTCAAGCTAACCTAGCTGCGATGGCCCCACACCTAAGTCCTTTCGCTAGGGCATCTGCCGTGTTAACTCCGCGACAGGAGGTATTACTGTTGTCCCAAATGATAAGAATGAATTGATCCCACAAAGGATTGTTACAGGTTACATAATGGTAATTGATTTTCGTAAATTAAACAAAGCTACTAGGAAAGATCATTACCCTCTACCTTTTATTTATCAAATTCTAGAAAGACTATCCAAACATACACACTTTTGCTTTCCAGGTGGTTATTCTGGTTTTTCCCAAATACCTGTGTCACAAGAGGATCAAGAAAAAACTAATTTTACTTGCCCTTTCGGTACCTTAGCTTATAGATGTATTCCTTTTGGTTTTTGCAATGCACCTGCTACCTTTCAAAGATGTATGATTGCTATATTCTCTGACTTTTGTTAAAAGACTGTTGAGGTTTCCATGGATGATTTCTTCGTTTACGAAACTTCTTTTGACGATTGCTTAAGCAACCTTGATCGAGTTTTGCAGAGATGTGAAGAAACTAATCTTGTCTTGAATTGGGAGAAGTGCCACTTTATGGTTAATGAAGGTATTGTCTTAGGGCATAAAATTTCTGAAAGAGGTATTGAAGTTGATAAAGCTAAAGTTGATGCTAATGAAAAGATGTCGTGTCCTACAGATATCAAAGGTATAAGAAGTTTCCTTGGTCATGCTGGTTTCTATAGGAGGTTTATTAAAGACTTCTCTAAAATTTCTAGGCCTGTGACAAACCTTTTGCAAAAAGATGTTACATTTGTTTTTGATGATAATTGTGTAGAAGCATTTGAAATACTTAAGAAAGCCTTGATTTCTGCACCTGTTATTCAACCACCTGATTGGAACTTTCCCTTTGAAATTATGTGTGATGCTAGTGATTATGTTGTTGGTGCTGTTCTAGGACAAAGAGTTGATAAGAAATTATATGTTATCCATTATGCTAGTAAAACTCTAGACAGTGCTCAAAGAAATTATGCTACTACTAAAAACGAATTTTTAGAAGTTGTATTTGATTATGATAAGTTTAGATCTTATATTGTTCATTCCAAAGTAACTGTTCACACCAATCATGCTGCTATTAAATACCTTATGGAAAAGAAGGATGCTAAACCTAGACTTATTATATGGGTTCTCTTGTTGCAAGAATTTGATTTGCATATTATTGATAGAAAGGGAGCTGAGAACCCTTAGCAGACAACTTGTCTAGGTTAGAAAATGTTCTTGATGACCTACTACCTATTGATGATAGCTTTCCTGATGAACAACAACCTGTCATAAATGCTTCTCATAGTACTCCATGGTATGCTGATTATGCTAATTACATCGTCGCTAAATTTATACCACCTAGTTTCACATACCAGCAAAAGAAAAAGTTTTTCTTTGATTTAAGACATTACTTATGGGATGACCCACACCTTTATAAAGAAGGGTTAGATGGTGTTATTATACGTTGTGTGCCTCAGCATGAACAAGAGCAGATCCTACACAAGTGTCACTCCGAGGCCTACGGAGGACACCATGCTGGAGATAGAATTGCACACAAAGGTATTAAAATCTGGTTTTTATTGGCCTACTCTTCAAGGATGATCGTAAGTTTGTCTTGTCTTGTGATGAATATCAAATAATTGGTAATATTAGTAGACATCAGGAAATGCCTATGAATTACTCACTTGTTATTGAACCATTTGATGTTTGGGGCTTTGATTATATGGGACCTTTTCCTTCCTCCAATGGATATACACATATTTTAGTAGCTATTGATTACGTTAGTAAGTGGGTAGAAGCTATTCCAACTAGTAGTGATGATCATAACACTTCTATTAACATGCTTAAAGAAGTTATTTTTCCGAGGTTTGGAGTCCCTAGATATTTTATGACTGATGGTGGTTCACATTTTATTCATGGTGCTTTTCATAAATTGCTTGCTAAATATGATGTCAACCATAGAATTGCATCAGCTTATCATCCTCAGTCTAGTGGTCAGGTAGAATTCAGCAATAGAGAAATAAAATTGATTTTGCAAAAGACTGTTAATAGATCTAGAAAGAATTGGTCTAAGAAACTTGATGACGCAATATGGGCTTATAGAAATGCTTATAAAAACCCTATGGGTATGTCTCCGTATAAAATGGTTTATGGAAAAGCATGTCACTTACCTCTTGAACTAGAACATAAAGCTTATTGGGCAATTAAAGAGCTCAACTATGATTTCTAAATTGCTGGTGAAAAGAGATTATTTGACATTAACTCACTTGATGAATGGAGAACCCAAGCTTATGAAAATGCCAAGTTGTTTAAACAAAAAGTTAAAAGATGGCATGACAAAAGGATACAAAAGCATGAATTTAATGTAGGTGACCATGTCTTGCTATACAACTATCGTTTAAGATTTTTTTGCAGGAAAGCTTCTCTCTAAATGGGAAGGTCCTTACATTATCGAGGAATTTTATCGTTCCGGTGCCATCAAGATCAACAACACCGAGGGCACCAACCCGAAGGTGGTAAACAGGCAAAGAATCAAACAGTATATCACAGGTACTCCCATAAATGTTGAAACCAATATTATTAATACCATAACACCGAAGGAGTACATAAGGGATATCTACCAAAACATTTCAGACTCCAAAAAGGAATAGGTATGTGGTACGGTAAGTAAACCGACTCCAAAACTTTTCCAATGGCAATTCTACTCCGTTTTGGAATATTTAAAAATTTAGGAAAATAAAAAGTAGTTCGAAAAGTGCACGAGGAGGCGACAAGCCCTGGGGGCGCGCCCTACCCCCCTGGGCGTGCCTCCCTGGCTTGTGACCACCTCGTGTGCCCTCTGGACTCCCTTTTCTTGCAGAACACTTCTGATGGTCGGTAAAAATTCATTATATAATCTCCCGAAAGTTTTCACCACCGTACCACGGCAAAATCCTCTGTTCTTGTTTCGAGTCGTTTTTCTGATAGGTCTAGATCCTATGACGTCCCCAAGCACTTCCAAGGACAAGTTCTTTGAGAAGATCATCAACCCCTACCTTGCGGAGGTGCAGCAACACCCTCAAACCAATGAGATGCATGAGGGGGTGCTACACATCCGCGATGTTCAAGGGCCAAAGAGGACTGGAAGCGTTGATACAAGGCTCAAAGCAATGGAGCAGCAAGTCTTCAAGTACCAAGGGATGGTGGAACACGAACTCGGCGCCAATCACTCAATGATCACGGAATTTACCCGTGACCACAAGCTGGACACCAAGAACATCGGGGAGGCCATCTTCAAGCTTCATGATAAAATCGAGCATCTCCAAGCCCAGATCTATGACCTGCAAAACCAAAACTGTGTGTATGAATTCATATTTAAGAGGATGAGTTTGGCTGCAGATTTGAGGATCCCAGAGACTCATTCATCTTTTTACGATGGTGAACCTATGCCTTGGAAGATGGAGGACAAGCCCACCACATCATCATCAACTTCACCACCATCACCTCCGAAGAAGGAAAACTGAGTACATGGGTATGGGTACTCCCCTTGGCTTGTGCCAAGCTTGGGGGAGGTGTCCTGGTATTGTATCACCATCACATCTTTACCTTTATCATTTTTCTTAGTGTGGTTCTTTTGGTTATATCTTGATCTAGTAGAATAAAATTTTAGCATGATCTAGCTTTGAGTTTTGCTTTGAGTTCCCTCTATGTAATCGAGTCCGAGAGTTATATAATAAAGAGTAGTTTTGATTTCAGGGCTTTTGCTTTCTTGTTATGATCTCAAGAAAAAGAAAAGAATACAAAGAAATAAAAAGATTATATATGATCTTATGGAGAGTGATGACTTCACATATAAATAGTATGATGAATAAAATTTGTTGATAGTTGACAAACATAGTTTTGGTCATTGTTGCAATTATTAGGAAGTAATAAAGAAAGAGGATTTCACAAATAAATATATTATCTTGGACATCTTTTGTGATTAAGAGCACACATTAAAATACTATATGCTAAAGAGTTGAGGTTGGACAAGGAAGACAACATAATGGGTTATGTTTTCTTATATCCGAATAGAAGTTATATTGTCATGGATCCTCCAACATGCTGACCTTGCTTCTCATCCCATTCTAGCCAAATCTTTTGCACCAACTAGAGGTACTACTTGTGCATCCAAACATCCCTTAAAACAGTTTTGCCATGAGAGTCCACTATACCTACCTATGGATTGAGTAAGATCCTTTAAGTAAGTTCTCATCGGTGCAAGCAATAAAAATTGTTCTCTAAATATGTATAATATTTTAGTGCAAAGAAAATAAGGTTTATAAAAACTTGTGTTATGGAAGAAATAAAAGCGACGGGTTGCATAATAAACTTCTCTATAACAACCAGCAATATAAACTGACATTCTTTTGCATTAAGATTTTGTGCATCCAACCATAAAAGCGCATGACAACCTAAGCTTCCCTCTGCGAAGGGCCTATCTTTTACTTTTATCTTCTACCCTTACACAAGAGTCATGGTGATCTTCACCTTTCCTTTTTACATTTTTTTCTTTTTAGCAAGCGCTATGTGTTGGAGAAAGATCCAGATATATATTTCCACTCGGATGTAGGTTATCATAAAGTATTATTGTTGACATTACCATTGAGGTAAAAGGTTGGGAGGTGAAATTATAAGCCCCTATCTTTCTTGGTGTCTGATTGAGGCTTTGAATTCATAAGTATTGCGTGAGTGTTACCAATTGTGAAAGATTAAAAGATGGTTGAGTATGTGGGCTTGCTATACAAAAGCTCTTACATTGACTCTTTCTGATATTGTGATAAATTGCAATTGCTTCAATGACTGAGATCATAGTTTGTTAGTTTTGAGTAAAGTTTCTGATTCATACTTTACCTTGTGAACAAATTGTCACTTTAGCATAAGAAATTATATGACAATATATGTTGTTGTTCCAAAGATGATCATGATGCGCTCATGTCTGTATTTTATTTTATCGACACCTCTATCTCTAAACATGTGGACATATTTATCGATTACGGCTTTCGCTTGAGGACAAGCGAGGTCTAAGCTTGGGGGAGTTGATACGTCCATTTAGCATCATGCTTTTATATTGATATTTATTGCATAATGGGTTTTTATTACACATTATGATACGATTCTTATGCCTTTTCTCTCTTATTTTCCAAGGTTTACACAAAGAGGGAAAATGCCGGCAGCAGGAATTCTGGACCGGAAAGGAGGAAATCTGAGAGACTATTCTACACAACTCCAAAAGTCCTGAAAATTTACGGAGAATTATTTTGGAATATATAAAAAATATTGGGCGAAAAAAATTCCAGAGGGGACCCACCAGGTGGCCACAAGCCTAGGAGCGCGCCCTACCCCCCTAGGTGCGCCCCTAGGGCTTGTGGGCCCCCTGGCAGGTCCTCGGTGCCCATCTTCTACTATATGGTGTCTTTTGACCTGGAAAGAATCATAAGGAAGCTTTCGGGACGAAGCGCCGCCATCTCGAGGCGGAACCTGGGCAGAAGCAATCTAGCGCTTCGGCGGAGCTGTTCTGCCGGGGAAACTTCCCTCCGGGAGGGGGAAATCGAAGCCATCGTCATCACCAACGATCCTCTCATCGAGAGGGGGTCAATCTCCATCAACATCTTCACCAGCACCATCTCCTCTCAAACCCTAGTTCATCTTTTGTATCCGATCTTTGTTTCAAAACCTCAGAATGGTACCTGTGGGTTGCTAGTAGTGTTGATTACTCCTTGTAGTTGATGCTAGTTGCTTTATTCGGAGGAAGATCATATGTTCAGATCCTTAATGATATTTATTACCCCTCTAATTATGAACATGAATATGCTTTGTGAGTAGTAATGTTTGTTCCTGAGGACATGGGAGAAGTCTTGTTATAAGTAATCATGTGAATTTGGTATCCGTTCGATATTTTGATGAGATGTATGTTGTCTTTCCTCTAGTGGTGTTATGTGAACGTCGACTACATGACACTTCACCATGATTTGGGCCTAGGGGAAGGCATTGGGAAGTAATAAGTAGATGATGGGTAGCTAGAGTGACAGAATCTTAAACCCTAGTTTATGTGTTGCTTCGTAAGGGGCTAATTTGGACCCACATGTTTCATGCTATGGTTAGATTTATCTTAATTATTCTTTCGTAGTTGCAGATGCTTGCGGGAGGGGTTAATCATAAGTGCGAGGCTTGTCCAACTAAGGACAACACCCAAGCACCAGTCCACCCACATATCAAATTGTCAAAGTAATGAACGCGAATCATATGAGCATGATGAAACTAACTTGACAATAATTCCCATGTGTCCTCGGGAGCGCTTTGCTTTATATAAGAGTCCGTACATGCTTGTCCTTTGCTATAAAAAGGATTGGGACACCTTGCTGCACCTTAGTTACATTTGTTACTTGTTACCCGTTACGAATTATCTTATCACACAACTATCTCTTACCGATAATTTCAGTGCTTGCAGAGAATACCTTGCTGAAAACCGCTTGTCATTTCCTTTTGCTCCTCATTGGGTTCGACACTCTTACTTATCGAAAGGACTACGATAGATTCCCTATACTTGTGAGTCATCAGGGGATGACACAATGACTTTTGATTACTCTGTTGGAGCCTTTTCCATTTTGCAGTAGTTGCCCGCGCTGATCAACAAACCATTCATTTTTTTGATATAAATGCATGTCCAACCTCATTACCTTCAGCACCCTTGCTCTGACAACAAAGAACCTGGCGAATATAATCTCCGGTAAGGTCCCTCGGTAGGAGTTCAAAGTAAATTTTGAGAGATGCAGATCTAGGCATTCGATGTGATTGTCGTTATATTTTATCACATTATCCACCCCCGAGCCTATTATTATCATATGCAAAAGAAGAAAACGTGTTAGTGCCTACATGCAGTTTTGAATACTACTATAGGCCTATTTGGTTTGCAGGAATTGTAAAACACACCAACGTGCCATCTTCGATCTGACATGATTAACATGGGCATTTTGATAACAATCTAGAAAATGTAGCCTTCTTCACAAGAGGTTGGAGTGGATGAAAAAAATTCCCTAAGAAAACTAGTACAGATGAGTTCAAAGGAGAAATGCTTATGGATTGTAACCATATGAATCAAGCAACCAATATGGGTGTGGGGGTGTATGTCCTAAAATCCTCCAAAATTCCTTCAGAAATCGTAGTACATTGTCATTGTAAACTTGGGAAAAGGTGCCAAAAATTGAACTCCCTTATGGTTAACATTTAACAAGAAAGTAACAGCACCTCTATATACAGCTTCTCCAAGCATGGAAAGCATCTCAGGAAACTGACAACTTCGTACAGGTTGGGGCCGATAGATTCTAGTGCCCAAACCTTCACTGTGCGCAGAATCTAGATCAAGCTTTTCTGGATGACAGACGAATATACAACTTCAAAATTAGAAATAATGTTGATATCAAGAAGGAGAGGTAGAAGGCGACTGTTATACCTGAACGGGTGTGGATCCAATAACAAGTTTGGAGTATTTGACAAACGAGTAGCCCACCACTGTCAATTTCGGCATAGAAATGACATTGATTCTTGTTGGACCTTGTTGATCAACTACAAGTAATCTCTCGAGTGAAGGTGTGTCCTCAATGACCATATTGTGGTCCACCCTTTGTGATCTCTTGTTGCAGCACCAGCAACACACGTAAATAGTCTAGAGGGTCATGGAGGTGATGTGGAAGCTACCCGACCAATTCATTGCCTGAAGACGAAGGAACTCGAGTGCAGTACAAACTCGGAGTAGGCGCTCCATGTCATCCTTTTGGATGCAGACGTCGACGAGCTCGAGGTGCTTCAGTCGTGGTAGAAAAAGAGCGTGCACGTCATTAAGGGGGATGGCAGTTCATGAAATTGGCGAGGCGCAGCGTGGGCGCGAAGGGGAGTGCGGACGTTGGCAGCGAGCGCATATGTCCATCATTAAAACAGAGATCCTCGAGCTGATCAAGGGCGGGGGATCGGAACCACTCCTCAAGCTTGGCTCGGTCATTGCCGTTGGAACAGAACTTGCCGTGCTAAGGCCTCTGATTGGGCCATGGTGACTGCCGAGGATCTGGGAGAACGCATCCAAGCTTTTGCAATAGCCATGGCAGAGCTCGTGGGTGTCAAGGAGGTCGAGATGGGTGGGGAGCCATCGGGGGCGCCACCGCCGGGAAAGGACGGTTGTCCTCGCCCCATATTTGATTGGGAGGAGATTTATGATGACTGTCAACATATCATCGGGGAGGCTGCTGATGAAGTCTAGGCCGGCTGGAGTCGCTTGCGGTTCTTTCTCGACCCACCTCCGCTTGTTGGCAGCCTCATTCTCCACCTCGTCGGTGGTGATGGCAACCTATTTATCCATATTCACATCGTGCTTCGGTGCTTCAGCAGCCCCGGTGTCGCCACTCCCTCTGATGGGGCGCTTCAGCAGCATCGTAATACACTGACATCTTTGAGGACTGAGAGCAGCGTCGAGGATGCGGGCGGAGAGAGAGGATTGTGTGTGTGGCGAGGATGGGGGTGCGGCCGCTCGGGCACGCCATTAATACGGACCAGTGGGAGCGAGGCTCGCGGCGGTCAAAAGGTTATCTCGCCTCCCTTCATTTTTCATTTCTGGACTGGGCATCCCTAATACCTTTGCCTTACTCTCGTGCAATGACAAGTGAATAAACACTCATCTTGAGGAACACATCTAGCATTGAAAATATTAGCCACCCCTCACCACCTCACGAGCGGTACGAACACACAAAAGAGAAGTTTATTTTGAATATTATAGATGGCACATACAAATTTGCTTAAAGCGGCAAAACAATACCGCATATAGGTAGCTATAGTGGACTCATGTGGCAAAACTGGTTTAAAGGTTTTTGGATGCACAAGTACTGATCATACTTAGTGCAAAATGAAGGCTAGCAAAAGATTGAGAAGTGACCAACCAAGAAACGAATAATCTCATAAGCGAGCATTAAGCATAATTAGCACCGAATAATGCACCACAAGTAGGATATAATTTCATTGCATAATTATTGACTTTCGTGCTTGCACAGGGAATCACAAACCTTGACACCAATATTCTTACTAAAGCATAATTACTCATCAACATGACTCACATATCACATCATCATATCTCAAAACTATTACTAAGAAACAAGTTTATTATTTCCAATGATCTTCATGAAATTATATAAGTGAAGCATAGAGAGCAATTTTAGCATGTTAGGGCATAATTTTGGCTCTCTCAAATAGGTGTGTCCAGAGAGGAATCAAGACTTAAAACACAAAATAAAACAATCAAAGACTCATATCATACAAGACGCTCCAAGCAAAACACATAGTATGTGACGAATAAAAATATAGCTTCGAGTAAAATACCGATGGTCGTTAGAAGAAAGAGGGGATGCCACTTGGGGCATCCCCAAGCTTAGTTGCTTGCTCTCTTTGGATAATAGCTTGGGATGCCGAGGCATCCCCAAGCTTAGGCTCTTCTCACTCCTTATTCCTTCATCCATCGTAAGATAACCCAAAACTTGAAAACTTCAATCATACAAAACTCAACAAAACCTTCGTGAGATCCGTTACTATAAGAAAGCAAATCACTACTATAAGTTCTATAGTAAACCAATTCATATTTTATTCTTGCATTATATCTACTGTATTCCAACTTTCCTATGGCAAAAACTCATCACAGAAAATCATAGAATCATCAAAACAAGCACACAACGCAAAGAAAACAGAATCTGTCAAAACAGAACAGTCTGTAGCAATCTGAATATTTTGAATAATTCTGTAACTCCAAAAATCCTGAAAAATAGGACGACCTGAGCAATTTTTATATAAATCTATTGTAAAAAATTCAGAGTTGTTCGTCTCTTTTGTTATTTTAAAAAATTCTAACTCTGGACGCAAAAGTTTCTATTTTTTCCAGCAAGATCAAACAACTATCACCCAAGAAGATCCTATAGGCTTGCTTGGCACAAACACTAATTAAAACACAAAAAACACAATCATAACAGTAGAATATTGTGCAAACATTCAAGAATAGAAAGCAAAAGGCAAAAATAAATTTTATTCATTGGGTTGCCTCCCAACAAGCGCTATAGTTTTACGCCCTTAGCTAGGCATAAAGCAAGGACCTAAGTTTTGTCATCTTTCTTTTTGATCTCTTTAGAGGTATTTTCATTATGAGGCTTTGGAAAAACAACATAAAACATATTGTCCATAGAAAGCTTAGCACTATTAAGTTGCCCATTATCATAACCACATTTATTTCCGGGAACAATCCAAGAGTAATGTTGATTGAATTATTGAAAACTTGTTGGATTACATCTAGAATGGGAACTTCTTTCTTAAGATTCTCATCAAAAAGTTTATTATACCCAAGCAAATGTCTTAACGCATAGTCACTATTGTAAATAATTTCATCTATCACAGGCTTTTCACGATTCATACCATAAAATTCAAAGATTTCCCTAGCTTCCCGTATTATGTAGTCAAATTCATTCATAAGAACGAGAGTGGCCAACTTTTTAGCCTTAGGATTATTTATAACGGGAAGCTCAAAAACCAATCTTTGCAAAGTAGGATGAGTATGGATAAATTTTCTTTCAAGTTTCAGAACTAGTGCTGAAATATCATCCTCATAAGATCTAGTAGTCCTAAGTATAGGAGCATCATCAAGACTTAGATTTCCAACACAGTTGGAAAATTCTTGGATACGTTCTTTTCCCATAACATTCCCTTGCCCCAAGATAAAAGTTTTAGCATTCAGATTGCCCATATGTCCATTCTTAGGAGTTAGGCCATCATCTGTTGTTGCCATACCAAAATCACTCATGATTGCAAGCAAAGGATAGATCGGACGTGGAAACAGCGAACGAAAAAGAGGGCGAATAAAACGGCAAATTTTTGTGAAGTGGGGGAGAGGAAAATGAGAGGCAAATGGCAAATAATGTAAATCGCAAGGAGATGAGATTTGTGATTAGGAACCTAGTTTATGTTGAAGATCCTCCCCGGCAACGGCGCCATAAATAGGCACGTATTCGGGAGACTATCTTGACTTGATCCTCCCCAGCAACGGCGCCAGAAATTCCTTTTGATGCAGCTTGAAGCTACGTCGGTATTTCCCCCAAGAGGAAGGGATGCTGCAGCACAGCGGCGGTAGGTATTTCCCTCAGTGAAGAAACCAAGGTTACCGAACCAGTAGGAGAACCAAGCAACACAAAATAAACAACACCTGCACACACACAACAAATAATCTCAACCCGACGTGTAAAAGGGGTTGTCAATCCCTTTCGGGTAACGGCGCCAGAATTGGCAAACGGACGTGAATAAATTGTAGTGGATTGATAGATCGAACGCCAAATAAAATAAATAATAATAAATTGCAGCAAGGTATTTTTGTATTTTTGGTTTAATAGATATGAAAATAAAAGCAAAGGAAAATAGATCGCAAAGGCAAATAATATGTGAAAGAGACCCGGGGGCCGTAGGTTTCACTAGTGGCTTCTCTCGAGAAAAATAGCAAACGATGGGTAAACAAATTACCGTTGGGCAATTGATAGAACTTCAAATAATCATGATGATATCCATGCAATTATCATTATATAGGCATCACGTCCAATATTAGTACATCGACTCCTACCTGCATCTACTACTATTACTCCACACATCGACCGCTATCCAGCATGCATCTAGTGTATTAAGTTCATGGAGAAACGGAGTAATGCAATAAGAACGATGACATGATGTAGACAAGATCTATTTATGTAGAAATAGACCCCATCGTTTTACCCTTAGTAGCAACAATACATACGTGTCGGTTCCCCTTCTGTCACTAGGGTCAAGCACCGTAAGATCGAACCCACTACAAAGCACCTCTTCCCGTTGCAAGATTAATATATCAAGTTGGCCAAACAAAACCCAAATATCGGAGAAGAAATATGAGGCTATAAGCAATTATGCATATAAGAGATCAAAGAAACTCAAATAACTTTCATGCATATAAAAAGATAGATCTGATCATAAACTCAAAGTTCATCCGATCCCAACAAACACACCGTAAAAAGAGTTACATCATATGGATCTCCAAGAGACCATTGTATTGAGAATCAAACGAGAGAGAAGAAGCCATCTAGCTACTAACTACGGACCCGAAGGTCTACAAAGAACTACTCACGCATCATCGAAGAGGCACCAATGGAAGTGGTGAACCCCTCCATGATGGTGTCTAGATTGGATCTGGTGGTTCTGGACTCTACGGCGGCTGGAATTGATTTTCGTCGACACCCCTAGGATTTCTGGAATATTGGGGTATTTATAGAGTAA
The DNA here is from genome assembly GCF_002575655.3 of Aegilops tauschii subsp. strangulata. Taxonomy (NCBI): domain Eukaryota; kingdom Viridiplantae; phylum Streptophyta; class Magnoliopsida; order Poales; family Poaceae; genus Aegilops; species Aegilops tauschii. The sequence continues at coordinate 313,911,168 of NC_053036.3, forward strand.
AGAGGCAGTCCGGGGGGCACCCAAGGTGGGCACAACCCACCAGGGTGCGCCTGGGCCTCCAGGCATGCCCTGGTGGGTTGTGCTCCCCTCGGAGCAGCCCCCAGGTGCTTCTTCAGCCCATTGGTTGTCTTCTGGTCCAAAAAAGATCTCCAAAAAGTTTTGCTACATTTTGACTCCGTTTGGTATTGATTTCCTACGATGTAAAAAACATGCAGAAAACAAGAACTGGCAATTGGCACTATGTCAATAGGTTAGTACCAAAAAATGATATAAAATGACTATAAAATGATTATAAAACATCCAAGATTGATAATATAACAGCATGGAACAATAAAAAAATTATAGATACGTTGGAGACGTATCAGGGTTCTCATATCCTTTTCTATCAGTAATATGCAAATCAAATTCTTGTAGCAAGAGAACCCATCGAATAAGCCTAGGTTTAGCATCTTTCTTTTCCATAAGATATTTTATTGCAGCATGATCGGTGTGAACAATAACTTTAGAGTCAACAATGTAAGATCTAAATTTATCACAAGCAAATACCACTGCTAGAAATAATTTTTCAGTAGTAGCATAATTTGATTGTGCATTGTCTAGAGTTTTACTAGCACAATGATTAACATTCAGTTTCTTATGAACTCTTTATCCTAGAACAGCACCAACAACATAATCACTAGCATCACACATAATTTCAAAAGGCAAGTTCCAATCAGGTGGTTGAACAATAGGTGCAGAAATTAAGGCTTTCTTGACTGTTTCGAAGTCTTCTAAAGAATCGTCATCAAAAACAAAAGAAATGTCCTTTTGCAAAAGATTCATAAGAGGCCTAGAAATTTTAGAAAAGTCATTGATAAATCTCCTATGGAAACCAGCATGACCTAGGAAACTACGAATAGCTATGATATCTTTAGGACATTGCATTTTCTCAATTGCATCAACCTTAGCTTTGTCCACCTCAATACCTCTTTCAGAAATTTTATGTCCCAAAACAATTCCTTCATTGACCATAAAGTGGCACTTCTCCCAATTCAGGACAAGGTTTGTTTGCTCACATCTCTGCAAAATTCAATCAAGATTGCTAAAACAATCATCAAAACACTTCCCGTAAACAGAAAAGTCATTCATGAAAACCTCAACAATCTTTTCACAAAAGTCAGAGAATATAACAGTCATACATCTTTGAAAGGTAGCAGGTGCATTGCATAAACCAAAAGGCATACGTCTATAAGCATAAGTTCCAAAAGGACAAGGGAAAGTGGTCTTTTCTTGATCAAGTTGAGAGATAGGTATTTGTGAAAAACCAAAATATCCATCAAGGAAGCAAAAATGTGTGTGCTTAGATAATCTTTCTAGCATTTGATCAATAAAAGGCAGAGGTGTCACTGTACAAAAGTAGGGGCTCTCCTTTTTTACCCCTTTACTTGTGCACGGGCAGTCAGAGCCGCGCCCGCGGCCACACTAAGTAGGGTAGAGGAGGGAAGCCAAAGGCACAAGATGGGCAAAGCAATGCCAAGACCAGAGACACAAACAACAAGAGGGCGAGGTGCACTCCCCCGGCAAAACCCTTGCCGTGGCGGCCTCCGCAGCCCCGGCAAGAGCCTTGCCGGGGCAACTTGCCCAACTCCAGCAGAGCGCCCCACCCTTGAACCCAAGGGTTCCAACACCATCAACCACATTGGAACCAAGGCTCGGGAGGCACCTCCATGGTGGCATGCAGATCTTTGTGAAGATCATAAGCACACAAGATCAGATGAGGACCAGAAGACGACGATCCTCGGCAAGATCCTTGCCAAGGAAATCCACGGGACCCCTGGCAAGATCCTTGCCGGGGACGACCGCAATGCCACGGCAAGACCCTAGTCGGGGCCCTAACAAGACCCTTGCCGAGGACACCTGCGGGGCCACAGCCAGGCCCACGTCCGCCAAGACTCCACCGCCGTTCCCATACAGCTGCCAGCTCAACCAGCTGGGCAGGCACCTGCATGGAGACGCGCAGCCTCCAAGCCAACTCAGCAGGCACCTACGTGGTGGCATGCAGATCTTCATGAAGACTCTGCCACCGCGCCAGCCCAGCAGCCAGCCAACGTGGCACCACAACGCCTCATCAGCTCGGACACGCGTCAGAGCCAGGTGAGGCGGCGACAGCTGAGACGAGCTTCCTTGCCATCCATGATAAAGCAAGAAGGGCACATCGGTAGCGCATTAAATGCGTTTGTCCGACAGTACCAGAGGATAGACTTAACCACTGTATACCTTTCCACCTCCCGTGTGCCACTGTGGCGACCCCTTTTGACTATAAAAGGAGGCCCGAGGCATACTGGAGAGGGATTCGGATTTGGACTACGCACGCACCACAGCTAGTTCGAGAGCTCAAGAACACTCAAATATACACCAAAGCAGGACTAGGGTATTACAGATCCTTGCGGCCCGAACCTGGATAAACGATCTTTGTGCTTACTACCAGACCCGCTCTTTGTACAACCCCGCGCCCGCCAACCATAGCAGGGGTCCCAGTGATCCCATAGGTGTCGTTTCCACCGACATCTTTGGCGCGCCAGGTAGGGGGTGGCGCCGTTGTGAAAATCCGATCTAGCAGTTAGTTTAGCAGCTCTTCATCGCCATGGCTCCCAAGAAGAAGAAGACCAAACGTGCGGCGTCATCTGCAGATGCGGTGAATGTCCGTGCAATGACAGAAAAGCTAAGTCATGCAAAGCTTTGAGCAATTCCTTTTTATATATAAGGTTATCGTCCTCGAAGATCTTGCCCTGTGTATGGAAAACCTGCACGCAATGGGGCCCTTCCAATATTGGCAACACCCTTGCTCTGTTTCGAGTCCGCTCAACAGTTCGAGCAGCTGCCTCAAGAACGGCAGGGTGACCTTCTGCAATTGGCAACGCTCTCGTTCTGTCTCAAGTCCACTCGACAGTTCGAGCGGCCGCGTTAAGGGCGGTAAGGTGGTTTGCCTGGCAGCAAGCATACCCGGCAGGCTATTGGGGATCCATCCTCAAGGCGCCGCGGCCTGGGTTTATGCGCCGGCAAGCCTACCCGATTAACGTAGGGTGGGCATACAAAGGGAGATCAAATGGGAAAATAACATGCATCGTTCCAAAGTACTGCAGAGTTATATTGCATCAATTATTGCTGCGGTTCTAACTAAAGATAAAAATTGTCTTGGTCGTGAACCTGCAGCACCGATGAGAAACGGGGTGCCTAGTCCCGGCGCTGGCCTTCTATCCTCTGAACTCCATCGACGCGGCTGATGATGGGCTTGATATGCTCCTCGAGCGCCGCGAGGTCCACATCCTCTTGCAAGCTCTCCAGCGCGGCGACGAAGTCGAGGTTGGGGTTCCAGTACGCTACCTTGGTGAGGACCTTGGTCATGGCGCCCCGGCAAAGCTTTCGGGCCTCATCGGCCAGAGAGGCCGCCCTGTTGGAGCGAAACTGCTCCAGGGCCCCGAGAACACCCTCGAAGAACAGGGTCAGCTTGGCGTCGGGACTCACATTCAGCTTCGGGGCGTACCTCACGTTTGGCATCCCCATGGCGGCCAGCTTCGTGGTGATCCTGTCGGCGACGTCTGCGAGGCGGCTGATCCAGAGGTTTTCACCCTTCACGTAATCCTCGTGGTTGGCGGCGACATTCCTCTGCAGCTGCCTCTCCTCCTCCAGGCCCTTGGTCAGGGTCTCCTCCCGGGCCCTGACCTCCGAAAGTGTCCCCTCAAGACCCTCCAGCTTCAGCTTCAGGTCCTTGATGGAGTCGTTGGCCTTGGAGAGTAGCTCGGCCTTGCCGAGGACTACGGCCTGCGCATCAACCAAAGCTCCTTTGGCCACGTCCCTCTCCCCCGTCAGCTCCAGGACCTGCTTCTTCAGCCCATCCCGCTCCACCTCCAACTCCTTCACCTTGCCAGCGTGGACCTGGGCCTGAGCATTGAGTGCCTCCTTGTGCCTCTGCTCCAGCTCCTGGGTCCGCTGCACGACAAGCTTCTCGACCTCCTCATCCTTGTCGCGGAGTGTCGCGGCGAGCTTCTCCTCGCGAGCGGCAAGGTCCTCCTCCTGGGAGTTCAGCATGGCCTGGTGCTAGTGCCGAGCAGCCTTGTCCTTTGCGGCCTGGTTTTTCGCCGCCTCCTGGGCCTTCTCGATGTCGGCTTTCTTCAGGACAAGCTCCTGCTTGCGCTCGGCCAGCAGATCCTGGGCGGTCTTCAGGTCCTCACAGGCCTGGCGGAACCAAGCCTGCGTCTCGGCGACGCGCCCCTTGAGGTCCGCCTCCGCCTTGTCCACCACCGCCATCCTGGACTTGGCCTTGTCCAGGCGGGCACGGTGAAGCGCCTAGAGCTTCTGGAAGTTGGCGCTCATGCCATGGCGGAGCCGCTCTTCCTGGGAACCGCCGCGGCCGGTGCTCGGTTCGTCAACAACCTCAAGCCGGCGGCGGCAAGCACCTCATCGTCGAACACCCCCCCCCCCCTCGGTGGGCGCCCTGGTGCTCGCCGTCCATGGGAGGTGGACGAACAGGTCGCCGCTCACCTTCAGGTACTTGCCCGAGCCAGAGGCAGCAGAGGAGGAAGGTTGGTCGTCAACCGCCCCCTCCTCGGCAGCGGCCTTGGCGGTCTCCCCGGCCGGCCCCTTGGCGGCATCCTCAGCAGCACCCTTGGCGGCCTCCTTGGCGGCCTCGGCCTCGGCGTCCCTGGCGACCTCCTCAATGACGGTGTCAATATCCTCCCGGTCCGCCTTGGAAGGGTCTGGATACCGAGGAGGAAAATGAGGCAAAGCCAAGACCAAGCTTCGAAAAGAAGAAGCAAGAACAAGGACAGAAGGCAAATAACTCACCCATGCCGGGCTGGGAAGAAGTGGCCCCCTCCTCACCAACATTTGGTGCTTGGACGGAGCCACCGGCGCCCAAGTTCGCCTCCTCCTCCTCCTCCGTGCGCATGGGCTCGGTGCTTGGTGCCCTTGCCGGGGATGCCCCTCGGGGCGGTGTGGTCGATGGGGGTGGCATGTTGGGGGTGGCCCTCAGTGGCTCCTCCTGCTGCCGTCCTCCTCCTGCAACCACGGCAAGGTCAGCGCCAAGGGATCGTACCCCAACACACGTAGATGGGGAGCGAGTGGTGAACGCACGCTGGGGGCTGCACCGGGGGCTGCTATCCGGGCTGCTCTCCACCACCAGCGGCGTACTCGAAGTGCCCGCGAGGGGCTGGCCACCTGTCGAGGCCCTAGCCCTCTTCGCCACCCTCTGGGCTAGCGTCTCCACATCCCTGCAAAGATGAAAACAAGTCAAGATAAGTGGCGCGGTCTGGGGGGACGGAGATGACAAAAGACAAGATACTTACTCATCCTCCGCCTCCTCTTCCACTACCTTCCTCTTCCTCCTCGGGCTGAACGACCCAAAGTCGAAGACGGCCTCCGTGTCGTCATCTGCGGGAGGAGGGGAAGCGAGTGGAGTCCGAGGACGCTTGGACGAAGAAGAGGCGGCCGCTTTCCTCTTCTCCACCGCGGCCTTCACCACCTTCTTTGCTGCCGCGGCCCTCGTCAGGTGCACGGACTCCTCCTGGATCTCTTGCCTCTGCTCGGTCCTGCCAGGCCGGACCGGCTCGTCAGAGCTGGCCCGCCGTAGGACATGCCTTTTTCCCGAGGCCGGAGGGTCGTCGGGCTCGGCCTCTTCTTCGGTCGACTCGTCGACCACATCTTCGATGAGAGGGGCCCCGGTGTCGGCGCTGCTGGCCTCCCCAGCAGATTCCGCCCACTGGGCGAGCTCCCTCTCCTCCGCGGCCACCTCGGCCTTATCCTCCATGCCGCCACTACTGCCGGCCTCCTTGGCGAGCTTCGCCTCTGCCGCCCTGGCGGCGATGTAGTCCAGCTCCGCTTGGGTGGCGTCTTGGATGAGCAGCGGCTCGTTGCGGACGTACTTCTCCGACAGGTTGTCGAAGAACTCCTGCACCTGATCCGCCCCTGGCACGGCCCAATTTGGGTCAAGGCCGTGCGCGTTGAAGTCCGGCATCATGGCGATGATGTCGTTTTGGCGAGAGTTGTTTCTCAGCGGGACCACCCCCGCCGGCAACCCAAACAAGGGCCCCTTGGCGACCTTGCCGGCCTTCGCGGCCTTGCTGGTCCTCTCAGCCCTGCCGTCGCAGTTCACGTCGAGCTGAAAAGCCTCTGGCAAAAGTGGGTGTGCCCCATCACTGTGAAGTTGTGGTTCAAGCCAGGGAAAAGCCTCATGATGCCGGCCGCATTCCTGAAAAGCCAGGCCGGCATCCCCTTGTTGTGCAGCGGAGCGATTCGGCGTCGGATGAAATCAGCCCCAATCATCTTAAGGGTGAGCCCGACCATGGTGAGGCGATGGATCCTGGTGGTGGCGACCGTGAGCTTCTCATCATTGGCGTCGACATCACCCCAATCTTCTCTGCGAACCGGCGGCGCCTCGGACCCGACAAAATTCCTGCGGGTCCTCCTCCTCAATCCAGCACCACCGGCTCTGCCACTCCTCCCACCTCTCCTTCTGAGCGCCCTCCGGATATGTCCCCTTCTCCTGGCTCCTTGGGATCCCGGAGACACAACCGGAGATGGCGCCTCCCTTTTGGATACGAGGATAGAAGTAGTGGTGGAAGAGCGTCATGCTGGGATGCACTCCGGCGAAGCCCTCGCAGAGATGGGCAAAAAGGGCCATGCACGCCACGGGATTTGGAGTGAAATCCAGAAGGTGGAAGCCATAGGTGTGCATGACATCATTGAAGAAATCGGAGAAGGGGGGCAGAGCCCGCAGGAAAAATAATCGACGAAGAATAGGTACCGATTCGGGCCGGCCTCCGCGAAACCGGCGGGGATGATGTGCATGGCGGGGTGCCCCTTCGTCTTGCACCCCCACAGGGGCTTGAAGTAGTCCCGGAGGTGAACCGCGTCGACCATCGAAGGAAAGTAGGCGAGCTGCGTCCGCCGCGCCGCCAACTCGCTCTCCGGCGCGTCCTTCCACCCGGCGTCCTTGGCCACTCCCTTGCCTTTTGCTGGTTTTGGGTGCCATGGCAGTTGAGGGAGACGAGGAATGAGGGACAGCAAAGACGCGGCGGCGGCGAGTGAAAGCAAGAGCTTGAGAAGAAAGAAGGGAGGGACGGCGGTTCCAAGATTGGAGAAGGCACAGAGGGTAAATGGGCGTCGCGCCTGCAGTTTCTCCTTTTTTATGGGGAAGGCGCGGGCCGCTTCGTTACCATTTACCACAATGTGACGCATGAGGGCAGCAACCGTCCCACGCATGACCCCCACATCACGCATTCAACACGGGTTGTCGGGAAGCGCGACGGGCAACGGAATTACCACAGTAAAACTCCGCCCCGCGTGCCCGCGCACCGTTCTGGGCCTGGCCCAACAACACGTTGCGCTTATGTGTGGCCCAGGCCCGGGGGCTCCTGTCGGTGTACAAAAGTAGGGGCTCTCCTTTTTTACCCCTTTAGTTGTGCACGGGCAGTCAGAGTCGCGCCCGCAGCCACACTAAGTAGGGTAGAGGAGGGAAGCCAAAGGCACAAGACGGGCAAAGCAACGCCAAGACTAGAGACACAAAGAGCAAGAGGGCGAGGTGCACTCCCCCGGCAAAACCCTTGCCGGGGCGGCCTCCGCAGCCCCGGCAAGAGCCTTGCCGGGGCAACTTGCCCAACTCCAGCAGAGTGCGCCACCCTTGAGCCCAAAGGTTCCAACACCATCAACCACATTGGAACCAAGGCTCGGGAGGCACCTCCATGGTGGCATGTAGATCTTTGTGAAGATCATAAGCACACAAGATCAGATGAGGACCAGAAGACGATGATCCTTGGCAAGATCTTTGCCAAGGAAATCCACGGGACCCCTGGCAAGATCCTTGCCGGGGACGACCGCAATGCCACGGCAAGACCCTTGTCGGGGCCCCAGCAAGACCCTTGCCGAGGACACCTGCGGGGCCACAGCCAGGCCCACGTCCGCCAAGACTCCACCGCCGTTCCCATACAGCTGCTAGCTCAACCAGCTGGGCAGGCACCTGCGTGGCGACGCGCGGCCTCCAGGCCAACTCAGCAAGCACCTACGTGGTGGCATGCAGATCTTCGTGAAGACTCTGCCACCGTGCCAGCCCAGCAGCCAGACAACGTGGCACCACAATGCCTCATCATCTCGGACGCGCGTCAGAGCCAGGCGAGGCGGCGACAGCTGGGACGAGCTTCCTTGCCATCCCCGATAAAGCAAGAAGGGCACGTCGGCAGCGCATTAAATGCGTCTGTCTGACGGTACGAGAGGATAGACCTAACCACTGTTTACCTTTCCACCTCCTGTGTGCCACTGTGGCGACCCCTTTTGACTATAGAAGGAGGCCCGAGGCATAGTGGAGAGGGATTCAGATCTTTTGGACTAGGCACGCACCACAGCTAGTTCGAGAGCTTAAGAACACTCAAATATACACCAAAGCAGGACTAGGGTATTACGCATCCTTGCGGCCCGAACCAGGGTAAATGATCTTTGTGCTGACTACCAGACCTGCTCTTTGTACAACCCCGCGCCCGCCAACCGTAAAAGGGATCCCAGTGATCCCATAGGTGTCGTTTCCACCGACAAGAGGGTAATGATCTTTTCTCATTGCTTTGTTTAATTTTCTAAAATCAATTACCATTCTATAGCCTGTAACAATTCTTTGTGGAATAAGTTCATTCTTATCATTAGGAACAACAGTAATTCCTCCTTTCTTAGGGACACAATGGACATGACTTACCCATCTACTATCAGCTAAAGGATAGATTATACCTGCTTCCAGAAGTTTTAATATTTCTGTTCTTACCACTTCTTTCATCTTCGGATTTAACCGACGTTGGTGATCAACAACGGGTTTAGCATCAGGTTCCATATTAATCTTGTGCTGACATAGAGTGGGACTAATGCCCTTTAAATCATCAAGAGTATATCTAATAGCAGCCCGGTGCTTCCTTAGAACTTTCAATAATCTTTCTTCTTCATGTTCTGAAAGGTTAGAACTAATAATAAGAGGATATATCTTCTTCTCATCAAGATAAGCATATTTCAAAGTGTCTGGCAATTGTTTTAATTCAAACACAGGATCACCTTTAGGTGGAGGAAGACCTCCTAGAGTTTCAATAGGCAAATTGTGTTTAAGCAGAGGATGTTGTTCAAAGAAAATCTTATCTATTTCATTTCTTTCATACATATGCAAATCATTCTCATAATCTAGCAAATATTGTTCTAAAGGAACAATAGGAGGTACAGCAATAGAAGCAAGACCAATTATTTCATCCTTACTAGGCAATTCTTTATTATGATGCTTTCAACTAAACTTGTAAAAATTAAACTCATGAGACTCATCACCAAAACTAACACCGACAGTTTGTTTCTCACAATCTATTTTAGCATTAACTGTGTTCAAGAAAGGTCTACCAAAGATAATGCGACAAAAATCATCTTGTGGGGAACCAAGAACAAGAAAATCAGTAGGGTATTTTACTTTCCCACACAAGACTTCAACATCCCTAACAATCCCAAGTGGTGTGATGGTGTCTTCAATTTCAGTGAGTGTTGTGTCATTCATAATTTCTTGATATAAGGTAAAAGGAATAGCACTCTAGCTAGCCCCTATGTCACATAAACCATGATACCAGTGATATCCTATTTTAACTGAGACAACATGCATGCCAACAACGGGTCATTGTTTATCCTTTTTATCGGATTTGGCAGTTCTAGCACCTTAATCATGGAAGTAAATTACATGCCCATCTATATTTTCTTCCAGGAGATCTTTAACCATAGCAACACTAGGTTCTTCTTTGATCTGTTCAGCTGGTTTAGGTGTTCTAATATAACTTTTATTGACCATAGTTGAAACTTTAGCATGTTCCTTCATCCTAACAGGGAAAGGTGGTTTCTCAATATAAGCAGTAGGAACAACTGGATCAACATTATAAATAATAGTTTCATTTTTAGCTACTACCGGTTCTTTAATTTCTTATTTAATAGGTGGGTGATATTTAAACCACTTCTCTTTAGGGAGATCAACATGAGTATCAAATGATTCACAAAATGAGGCTACTATCTCAGAGTCAAGTCCATATTTAGTGCTAAACTTTTGAAAAGCATCGGTATGCATTAAAGATTTAACACAATCATACTTAAGCTCAATACCTGAATCTTTACCTTCTCGAGTTCCCAATATTCAGAGTTGCATTTAATTCTTTCTAAAAGATCCCACCGGAATTCAACAGTCTTCTTTATAAAAGAACCAGCACAAGAAGTATCAAGCATGGATCGATCATTATGAGAAAGCTGAGCATAAAAATTATGGATAATAATTTCTCTTGAGAGCTCATGATTGGGGCATGAATACAACATTGACTTAAGCCTCCCCCAAGCTAGAGTGATACTTTCTCCTTCACGAGGCCAAAAATTATATATATAATTCCGATCACGATGAACTAGATGCATAGGATAATATTTTTGGTGAAACTCCAATTTCAATCGATTCCAGTTCCAAGATCCAATATCATCGCATAGCCTATACCATGCCAATGCTTTTCCCTTCAAAGATAAAGGGAAAGCCTTCTTCCTAGTTTCATCTCCGGATAAACCTGCAAGCTTAAATAATCCACAAATTTCATCCACATGTATCAAGTGCATATCAGGATGTTCAGTTCCATCTCCTGCATAAGGATTAGCTAGCAGTTGTTCTATCATACCCGAAGGGGTTTCATATTAAATATTTTCAGTAGGTGCAGTAGGTTGAGGGGTGACTAATTGTGGTTCCGGTCGAGGTGAAGATACCCCAAGAGCGCTTCACTCCCCGGCAACGGCGCCAGAAAAGAGCCTTGATGACCCACAAGTATATGGGATCAATTGTAGCCTTTTCGATAAGTAAGAGTGTCCAACCCAACGAGGAGCAGAAGGAAATGACAAGTGGTTTTCAGCAAGGTAATGTCGGCAAGCGCTGAAATTGTAAGTAACAGAGTAGTTTGATAGCAAGATAATTTGTAACGAGCAAGGAACAAAATTAGTAACAAAACTGCAGCAAGGTAGCCCAATCCTTTTGAGGCAAAGGACAGGCCAAAACGGTCTCTTATAATAAGCAAAGCGTTCTTGAGGGTACACGGGAATTTCATCTAGTCACTTTCATCATGTTGGTTCGATTTCTGTTCGCTACTTTGATAATTTGATATGTGGGTGGACCGGTGCTTAGGTGTTGTTCTTACTTGAACAAAACTCCTACTTATGATTAACCCCCTCGCAAGCATCCACAACTACGGGAAAAGTATTAAGAATAAATTCTAACCATATCATTAATCTTTTGGATCCAATCGTTCCCTTACGAAATAGCGCATAAACTAGGGTTTAAGCTTCTGTCACGCTCGCAACCCATCATCTAATTACTACTCCACAATGCATTCCCTTAGGCCCAAATATGGTGAAGTGTCATGTAGTCGAGGTTCACATGACACCACTAAGGGAATCACAACATACATACTATCAAAATATCGAACACATATCAAGTTCACATGATTACTTGCAACACGATTTCTCCCGTCACCTCAAGAACAAAAGTAACTACCCACAAATGATAATCATGTTCAAGATTAGAGGGGTATTAAATAGCATATTGGATCTGAACATATAATCTTGTTGGGGAACGTAGCATGCAATTTCAAAATTTTCCTATGCTCACGCGAGATCTATCTAGGAGATGCATAGCAATGAGAGGGGAGAGTGTGTCCACGTACCCTCATAGACCGAAAGCGGAAGCATTAGCTTAACGCGGTTGATGTAGTCGAACATCTTCTCGATCCAACCGATCAAGCACCGAACGTACGGCACCTCCGAGTTATGCACACGTTCAGCTCGATGACGTCCCTCGAACTCTTGACCCAGCAAAGTGTCGACGGAGAGTTCCGTCAGCACGACGGCGTGGTGACGGTGACGGTGAAGTGATCCGCGCAGGGCTTCGCCTAAATCACAACGTGAATATGACCGGAGGTGTAAACTGTGGAGGGGGGCGCCGCACACGGCTTGGAACAATTGATTTGTGTTAGAGGCGCCCCCACCCCTGTATATAAAGGAGGGAGAGGGGAGGAGGCCGGCCCTAAGCGCGCCCCAAGTAGGGGGAGTCCTACTTGGGCTCCTAGTAGGATTCGCCCCCCCTTCCTTTTATCGGAGGGGGAAAGGGGGAAGGAGAGAGAGAGAGGGAGAAGGAAAGGGGGGCGCCCTCCCCTAGTCCAATTCAGACTCATTCCCTAGCGGCTTGCCTCCCTCCTATGGCCCATATGGCCCATATCTTCCGGGGGGTTCCGGTAACCCCCCCGGTACTCCGATATGTACCCGATACATTCCGAAACACTTCCGGTGTCTGAATTCTTTCATCCAATATATCAATCTTCACCTCTCGACCATTTCGAGACTCCTCGTCATGTCCATGATCTCATCCGGGACTCCAAACAACTTTCGGTCACCAAATCACATAACTCATATAATACAAATCGTCATCGAATGTTAAGCGTGCGGACCCTACGGGTTTGAGAACTATGTGGACATGACCGAGACACCTCTCCGGTCAATAACCAATAGCGGAACTTGGATGCTCATATTGGTTCCCACATATTCACGAAGATCTTTATCAGTCAAACTGTAATGACAACATACGTCATTCCCTTTGTCATCGGTATGTTACTTGCTCGAGATTCGATCATAGGTATGTTCATACCTAGTTCAATCTCGTTACTGGCAAGTCTCTTTACTCGTTTCATAATGCATCATCCTGCAACTAACTCATTAGTCACGTTGCTTGCAAGGCTTATCATGATGTGCATTACCGAGAGGGCCCGGAGATACCTCTCCGATACTCGGAGTGACAAATCCTAATCTCGATCTATGCCAACCAACAAACACCTTCGGAGATACCTGTAGAGCATCTTTATAATCACCCAGTTACGTTGTAACGTTTGATAGCACACAAGGTATTCCTCCGGTATTCGGGAATTGCATAATCTCATAGTCAAAGGAATATGTATAAGTCATGAAGAAAGCAATAGCAATAAAACTTAATGATCATTATGCTAATCTAACGGATGGGTCTTGTCCATCACATCTCTAATGATGTGATCCCGTTCATCAAATGACAACTCATGTTTATGGTTAGGAAACTTAACCATCTTTGCTTAACGACCTAGTCTAGTTGAGGCTTACTAGGGACACTGTGTTTTGTCTATGTATCCACACATATATCAAGTTTCCGGTTAATACAATTCTAGCATGAATAATAAACATTTATCATGATATAAGTAAATATAAATAGCAACTTTATTATTGCCTCTAGGGCATATTTCCTTCAGTCTCCCACTTGCACTAGAGTCAATAATCTAGATTACATTGTAATGATTCTAACACCCATGGATTCTTGGTGTTGATCATGTTTTGCTCGTGTAAGAGGCTTAGTCAACGGGTCTGCCACATTCAGATCCTTGTGTATTTTGCAAATCTCTATGTCTCCCTCCTTGACTTGATCACGGATGGAGTTGAAGCGTCTCTTGATGTGTTTGGTTCTCTTGTGAAATCTGGATTCCTTCGCCAAGGCAATTGCTCCAGTATTGTCACAAAAGATTTTCATTGGACCCGATGCACTAGGTATTACACCTAGATCGAATATGAACTCCTTCATCCAGACTCCTTCATTCACTGCTTCCGAAGCAGCTATGTACTCCGCTTCACACGTAGATCCTACCACGACGCTGTGCTTGGAACTGCACCAACTGACAGCTCCACCATTCAATATAAATACGTATCTGGTTTGTGACTTAGTCATCCGGATCAATGTCAAAGCTAGCATCGACGTAACCATTTACGACGAGCTCTTTGTCACCTCCATAAACGAGAAACATATCCTTAGTCCTTTTCATGTACTTCAGGATGTTCTTGACCGCTGTCCAGTGATCCACTCATGGATTACTTTGGTACCTCCCTGCTAGACTTATAGCAAGGCACCCATCAGGTCTGGTACACAACATTGCATACATGATAGAACCTATGGTTGAGGCATAGGGAAGGACTTTCATTTTCTCTCTATCTTCTGCAGTGGTCGGACATTGAGTCTGACTCAACTTCACACCTTGTAACACAGGTAAGAACCCTTTCTTTGATTTATCCATTTTGAACTTCTTCAACACTTTATCAAGGTATGTGCTTTGTGAAAATCCAATTAAGCGTCTTGATCTATCTCTATAGATCTTGATGCCCAATATATAAGCAGCTTCACCGAGGTCTTTCATTGAAAAACTCTTATTCAAGTATCCTTTTATGCTATCCAGAAATTCTATATCATTTCTAATCAACAATATGTCATCCACATATAATATTAGAAATGCTATAGAGCTCCCGCTCACTTTCTTGTAAATACAGGCTTCTCCAAAAGTCTGTATAAAACCATATGCTTTGATCACTTCATCAAAGCGTATATTCCAACTCTAAGATGCTTGCACCAGTCCATAAATGGATCGCTGGAGCTTGCACACTTTGTCAGCACCTTTAGGATCGACAAAACCTTCTGGTTGCATCATATACAACTCTTCTTTAACAAATCCATTAAGGAATGCAGTTTTGACATCCATTAGCCAGATTTCATAATCATAAAATGTGGCAATTACTAACATGATTCGGACAGACTTAAGCATCACTACGGGTGAGAAGGTCTCGTCGTAGTCAACTCCTTGAACTTGTCGAAAACCTTTCGCAACAAGTCGAGCTTTGTAGACAGTAACATTACCATCAGCGTCAGTCTTCTTCTTGAAGATCCATTTATTCTCTATGGCTTGCCGATCATCGGGCAAGTCAACCAAAGTCCATACTTTGTTCTCATACATGGATCCCATCTCAGATTTCATGGCCTCAATCCATTTCGCGGAATCTGGGCTCATCATTGCTTCCTCATAGTTCGTAGGTTCGTCATGGTCTAGTAACATGACTTTCAGAACAGGATTACCGTACCACTTTGGTGCGGAACGTACTCTGGTTGACCTACGATCCTCGGTAGTAACTTGATCTGAAGTTTCATGATTATCATCATTAGCTTCCTCACTAATTGGTGTAGGCATCAGTGGAACGGTTTTCTATGATGAGCTACTTTCCAATTCGAGAGAAGGTACAATTACCTCATCAAGTACTACTTTCCTCCCACTCACTTCTTTTGAGAGAAACTCCTTCTCTAGAAAGGATCCATTCTTAGCAACAAATATCTTGCATTGGGATCTGTGATAGAAGGTGTACCCACAATTTCTTTTGGGTATCCTATAAAGATGCACTTCTCCGATTTGGTTTCGAGCTTATCAGGCTGAAGCTTTTTCACATAAGCATCGCAACCCCAAACTTTAAGGGACGGCAGCTTAGGTTTCTTGCCAAACCACAGTTCATACGGTGTTGTCTCAACGCATTTAGATGGTGCCCTATTTAACGTGAATGCAGCTGTCTCTAATGCATAACCCCAAAAAGATAGTGGTAAATCTGTAAGAGACATCATAGATCGCACCATATCTAATAAAGTATGATTATGACGTTCGGACACACCATTACGCTGTGGTGTTCCAGGTGGCGTGAGTTGTGATACTATTCCACATTGTTTTAAATGAAGGCCAAACTCGTAACTCAAATATTCGCCTCCGTGATCAGATCGTAGAAACTTTATTTTCTTGTTATGATGATTCTCCACTTCACTCTGAAATTCTTTGAACTTTTCAAATGTTTCAGACTTGTGTTTCATTAAGTAGATATACCTATATCTGTTCAAATCATCTGTGAAGGTCAGAAAATAACGATACCCACCGCGAGCCTCAACACTCATCGGACCGCATACATCGGTATGTATTATTTCCAATAACTCAGTGCTCGCTCCATTGTTCTGGAGAACGGTGTCTTAGTCATCTTGCCCATAAGGCATGGTTCGCAAGCATCAAATGATTCATAATCAAGTGATTCCATATGTCCATCCGCATGGAGTTTCTTCATGTGCTTTACACCAATATGACCTAAACAGCAGTGCCACAAATATGTTGCACTATCATTATCAACTTTGCATCTTTTGGCATCAATATTATGAATATGTGCACCACGATCGAGATTCAAAAAAAATAGACCACTCTTCAAGGGTGCATGACCATAAAAGATATTACTCATCTAAATAGAACAACCATTATTTTCTGATTTAAATGAATAATCGTCGCGCATCAAACAAGATCTAGATATAATGTTCATGCTCAACGCTGGCACCAAATAACAATTATTCAAGTCTAAAAATAATCCCGAAGGTTGATGTCGAGGCAGCATGCCGACGGCGATCACATCGACCTTGGAACCATTCCCGATGCGCATCGTCACCTCGTCCTTAGCCAATCTCCGTTTAATCTGCAGCCCCTCTTTCGAGTTGCAAATATGAGCAACAGAACCCGTATCAAATACCCAGGCACTACTTCGAGCATTAGTAAGGTACACATCAATAATATGTATATCGAATATACCTTTGTTCACTTTGCCATCCTTCTATCCGCCAAATACTTGGGGCAGTTCCGCTTCCAGTGACTAGTCCCTTTGTAATAGAAGCACTCAGTTTCAGTCTTAGGTCCAGACTTGGGCTTCTTCCCGGGAGTGACAACTTGCTTGCCATTCTTCTTGAAGTTCCCCTTCTATCCCTTGCCCTTTTTCTTGAAACTAGTGGTCTTGTTAACCATCAACACTTGATGCTCTTTCTTGATTTCTACCTCCGCAGCTTTGAGCATAGTGAAGAGCTCGGGAATTGTCTTATCCATCCCTTGCATATTATAGTTCTTCGCGAAGCCTTAGTAGCTTGGTGGCGGTGATTGAAGAACTCTGTCAATAACACTATCATCTCGAGATTAACTCCTAGCTAAGTCAAAGTGGTTATGATACCCAGACATTCTGAGTATTTGTTTACTGACAGAACTGTTCTCCTCCATCTTGCAGCTATAGAACTTATTGGAAACTTCATATCTCTCAACTCGGGCATTTGCTTGAAATATTAACTTCAACTCCTGGAACATCTCATATGGTCCATGACGTTCAAAACATCTTTGAAGTCCCGACTCTAATCCGTAGCATGGTGATAACCCACAAGTATAGGGGATCGCAGCAGTTTTCGAGGGTAGAGTATTCAACCCAAATTTATAGATTCAACACAAGGGGAGCCAAAGAATATTTGAAGGTATTAGCAGCTGAGTTGTCAATTCAACCACACTTGGAGATTAATTATCTACAGCAAAGTGATCAGTAGCAAAGTAGTTCGATAGTATTGATAGTAGTGACAGCAGCATCGGTAACAGTAATAGTGATAGCAGTAATTTTGTAGCAAGTGTAACAGTGATGATAGCAGTAGTAACTTAGCAGAAACAATATAGGATAAATTCGTAGGCATTGGATCGATGACTTGTTGGATGATATTCATCGTGAGACAGTTATAACCTAGGGCGATACGACACTAGCTCCAGTTCGTCAATATAATGTAGTCAAGTATTCCGTAAATAGTCATATGTGCTTTATTAAAAGAACTTGCATGACATCTTTTGTCCTACCCTCCCGTGGCACCGGGGTCCATAGTGGAAATTAAGGGATATTAAGGCCTCCTTTCAATAGAGAACCTGAACAAAGCATTAACACATAGTGAATACATGAACTCCTCAAACTACGGTAATCACCGGAACAAGTCCAGGTTATTGTCACTCCGGGGTTACCGGATCATAACACGTAGTAGGTGACTATAACTTGCAATATCGGATCAAGAACATGGATATAATGGTGATAACATAAATGGTTCAGATCTGAGTTCATGGCACCCGGGCCTAAAGTGACAATCATTAAGCATGGCAAAGTCATAGCAACATCAATCTTAGAACATAGTGGATACTAGGGATCAAGCCCTAACAAAACTAACTCGATTACATGATGAATCTCATCCAACTCCTCACCGACCAGCGAGCCTACGAAGGAATTACTCACTCCCGGTGGGGAGCATCATGGAATTGGTGATGGAGAAGGGTTGGTGATGACGAAGAACGAAGATCCCCCTCTCCGGAGCCCCAAACAGACTCCAGATCTGCCCTCCCGAGGAAGAACAGGGCTTGGCGGCGGCTTCGTCTCATGGATTGCGATAATTCTTTCTCCCTATTTTTTCTGGAAAAATAGGATTTTATAGCATCGAAATCAGGGTGTGCGGGGCCACCAGGTGGGGACAACCCGCCTGGGCGCGCCAGGAGAGGCGGGGCGCACCCTGGTGGGTTGTGCCCACCCAGGGGCCCCTCTCCGGTAGGTCTTGGCTCCAGAAATTCTTATATATTCTATAAAAATTCCTCGCAACATATCGTTCCATTCCGAGAACTTTTATTTCTGCACAAAAACAACACCATGGTAGTTCTGCTGAAAACAACGTCAGTCCGGGGTTAGTTTCATCCAAATCGTGCAAATTAGAGTCCAAAACAAGAGGAAAATCGTTAGGAAAAGTAGATACGTTGGAGACGTATCACATGGCACACTGAACTATAGAGTAGTCATCAGACCGCGTCTGCAGACGTTCAAAGCGTCTACATTAGCGGGAGGGGGCTTGTCACCTAGCGGTGCATCAAGGACATAATTCTTCTGTGCAGCAATGAGGATAATCGTCAACTTATGGACCCAGTCCGTGTAGTTGCTACCATCATCTTTCAACTTAGCTTTCTCTAGGAACGCATTAAAATTCAAGGGAACGGTAGCACGGGCCATAGATCTACAACATTGATATGCAAAAACTATCACGACTAAGTTCATGATAAATTAAGTTCAATTAATCATATTACTTAAGAACTCCCACTTAGATAAACATCCCTCGAGTCATCTAAATGATCAGGTGATCCATATCGACTAAACCATGTCCGATCATCACATGAGATGGAGTAGTTTTCAATGGTGAACATCTCTATGTTGATCATATCTACTATATGATTCATGTTTGACCTTTCGGTCTCCAGTGTTCTGAGGCCATGTCTGTACATGCTAGGCTCGTCAAGTTTAACCCAAGTATTCCGCACGTGCAAAACTGTCTTGCACCCGTTGTATGTGAACGTAGAGCTTATAACACCCGATCATCACGTGGTGTCTCAGCACGACAAACTGTCGCAATGGTGCATACTCAGGCAGAACACTTATACCTTGAAATTTTTAGTGGGGGATCATCTTATAATGCTACTGCCGTACTAAGCAGATGCATAAAGATAAACATCACATGCAATCAAAATATGTGACATGATATGGCCATCATCATCTTGTGCCTTTGATCTCCATCTCCAAAGCACCGTCATGATTTCCATCATCACCGGCTTGACACCTTGATATCCATGGTAGCATCGTTGTCGTCTCTGTTGGTGTCCTGGGAACGGGGGTGCCCAGACTTGCCTGCCTACGGCCCGTGAGCGTGGCTCCATCAATGGCCCGGTACGGCCCAACTTCAGCACCAACAACTCAAGACCCTCACGAGGGGCCAAGCCTCGCGAGGCGGGCTACGCCAGGACCTCCCCGGGGGCAGCCTCACTAGGCTGGCTCCCGAGGAGCAGAGATATCTATGCAAGGGGCACCTCGCGAGGTTCTTGTGATGTCAGCCATGACGACCAAGGCCAGGCGTGCGCAGCGTACCAGTTTCCTCTTTGGTGCTAAGGGGGCAAGCGCAGGCGAGGAGTCCCGAGGAATCAGGCAAAGGTTTCCATATCGTTGCAACAAGACCAAGACCAGCAGGACGGCAGGACGGAGGTCATCGCGGAGCCCACAACAGCGTCACCACCAGAGCCTTTGGCAGACGAAGATCACTTTTGTCAGGATAGCTTGTACTAGTTGTCCCCCTTCAAACTTGGTCGTTGTGGGATCCCTTCCCGCCTAAACATTTGGGAAGAGGACCAAGGCCACTATAAATAGGGCCTAGCCACCACCGTAGCAAAGGACGAATCATTCAGATCACCCTCACACCCACCAGCTCATCAAACTCAAGAACACCTCACCTCCTGAGGCTGTCCATCCATTGTACTAGATCATCCTCAGCCCCTCGAGGCAATCCACCACAAACTGGAGTTGGGTATTACACCGCAAGGTGGCCCGAACCAATATAAACCCCTGTGTCTCTCTGTTCTTCGGGTTCATCGAGCTAGGTGCTACCTCTTGAGCACTGCGTTGGTTTTCCCTTGAAGAGGAAAGGGTGATGCAGCAAAGTAGCGTAAGTATTTCCCTCAGTTTTGAGAACCAAGGTATCAATCCAGTAGGAGGCCACGCACGAGTCCCTCGCACCTACACAAACAAATAAATGCTCGCAACCAACGTGATAAGGGGTTGTCAATCCCTTCACGGTCACTTACAAGAGTGAGATCTGATAGATATGATAGGATAATATTTTTGGTATTTTTATGATAAAGATGCAAAGTAAAATAAAAGGCAATAAAAATAACTAAGTGTTGGAAGATTAATATGATGGAAAATAGACCCGGGGGCCATAGGTTTCACTAGTGGCTTCTCTCAAGAGCATAAGTATTTACGGTGGGTGAAAAAATTACTGTTGAGCAATTGACAGAATCGAGCATAGTTATGAGAATATCTAGGTATGATCATGTATATAGGCATCACGTCCGAGACAAGTAGACCGACTCCTGCCTGCATCTACTACTATAACTCCACACATCGACCGCTATCCAGCATGCATCTAGAGTATTAAGTTCATAAGAACAGAGTAACGCTTTAAGAAAGATGACATGATGTAGAGGGATAAACTCATGCAATATGATATAAACCCCATCTTGTTATCCTCGATGGCAACAATACAATACGTGCCTTGCTGCCCCTACTGTCACTGGGAAAGGACACCGCAAGATTGAACCCAAAGCTAAGCACTTCTCCCATTGCAAGAAAGATCAATCTAGTAGGACAAACCAAACTGATAACTCGAAGAGACTTGCAAACATAACCAATCATACATAAAAGAATTCAGAAGATTCAAATATTGTTCATAGATAAACTTGATCATAAACCCACAATTCATCGATCTCAACAAACACACCGCAAAAGAAGATTACATCGAATAGATCTCCACGAGAGAGGGGGAGAACATTGTATTGAGATCCAAAAAGAGAGAATAAGCCATCTAGCTAATAACTATGGACCCGAAGGTCTGAGGTAAACTACTCACACATCATCGGAGAGGCTATGGTGTTGATGTAGAAGCCCTCCGTGATCGATTCCCCCTCCGGCGGAGCTCTGGAATAGGCCCCAAGATGGGATCTCACAAGTACAGAAGGTTGCGGCGGTGGAATTAGGTTTTTGGCTATGTATCTGGTAGTTTGGGGGTACGTAGGTATATATAGGAGGAAGAAGTACGTCGGTGGAGCAACATGGGGCCCACGAGGGTGGAGGGCGCGCCCAGGGGGTAGGCATGCCCCCCCTATCACGTGGCTTCCTGGTTGATGTCTTGACCTAGGGTCCAAGTCTTGTAGATCACGTTCGTTCCGAAAATCACGTTCCCGAAGGTTTCATTCCGTTTGGACTCCGTTTGATATTCTTTTTCTGCGAAACTCTGAAATAGGCAAAAAACAACAATTCTGGGCTGGGCCTCCGGTTAATAGGTTAGTCCCAAAAATAATATAAAAGTGTATAATAAAGCCCATTAATGTCCAAAACAGAATATAATATAGCATGGAGCAATCAAAAATTATAGATACGTTGGAGACGTATCAAGCATCCCCAAGCTTAATTCCTGCTCGTCCTCGAGTAGGTAAATCATAAAAACAGAATTTTTGATGTGGAATGCTACTTGGCATAATTTCGATGTAATTCTTCTCAATTGTGGTATGAATATTCAGATCGAAAGATTCAAGATAAAAGTTCAATATTGACATAAAAATAATAATACTTCAAGCATACTAACTAAGCAATTATGTCCTCTCAAAATAACATGGCCAAAGAAAGTTCATCCCTACAAAATCATATAGTTTAGTCGTGCTCCATTTTCGTCACACAAGAATGCTCTCATCATGCACAACTCCGATGACAAGCCAAGCAATTGTTTCATACTTTAGTAATCTCAAACTTTTTCAACCTTCACGCAATACATGAGCGTGAGCCATGGATATAGCACTATGGGTGGAATAGAATATTACGATGGGGGTTTTGTGGAGAAGGCAAAAAAGGAGAAAGTCTCACATCAACGAGGCTATCAATGAGCTATGGAGATGCCCATCGATTGATGTTAATGCAAGGAGTAGGGATTGCCATGCAACGGATGCACTGGAGCTATAAATATATGAAAGCTCAACAAAAGAAACTAAGTGGGTGTGCATCCATCTTGCTTGGTCACGAAGACCTAGGGCATTTGAGGAAGCCCATTGTTGGAATATACAAGCCAAGTTCTATAATGAAAAGTTCCCACTAGTATATGAAAGTGACAAAACAAGAGACTCTCTATCATGAAGGTTATGGTGCTACTTTGACGCACAAGTGTGGTAAAAAGGATAGTAACATTGTCCCTTCTCTCTTTTTTCTCTCATTTTTTTGGGCCTTCTCTTTTTTATGGCCTTTCTCTCTTTTTTTACCTCACTTGGGACAATGCTCTAGAAAATGATGATCATCACACTTCTATTTATTTACAACTCAATGATTACAACTCGATACTAGAACAAAGTATGAATCTATATGAATGCCTCCGGCGGTGTACCGGGATATGCAATGAACCAAGAGTGACATGTATGAAAGAATTATGAATGGTGGCTTTGCCATAAATACTATGTCAACTACATGATCATGCAAAGCAATATGACAATGATGAACGTGTCATGATAAACGGAACGGTGGAAAGTTGCATGGCAATATATCTCGGAATGGCTATGGAAATGCCATAATAGGTAGGTATGGTGGCTGTTTTGAGGAAGATATAAGGAGGTTTATGTGTGAAAAAGCGTATCATATCATGGGGTTTGGATGCACCGGCGAAGTTTGCACCAACTCTCAATGTGAGAAAGGGCAATGCACGGTACCGAAGAGGCTAGCTATGATGGAAAGGTGAGGGTGCGTATAATCCATGGACTCAACATTAGTCATAAAGAACTCACATACTTATTGCAAAAATCTAGAAGTCATCAAAAACCAAGCACTACGCGCATGCTCCTAGGGGGATAGATTGGTAGGAAAAGACCATCGCTCGTCCCCGACCGCCACTCATAAGGAGGACAATCAAAGAACACCTCATGTTTCAAATTTGTTACATAACATTTACCATACGTGCATGCTACGGGACTTGCAAACTTCAACACAAGTATTTCTCAAATTCACAACTACTCAACTAGCACAACTTTAATATCACTATCTCCATATCTCAAAACAATCATCAAGCATCAAACTTCTCTTAGTATTCAACACACTCATAAGAATGTTTTTACTAGACTTGAATACCTAGCATATTAGGATTATTTAAGAAAATTACCATGCTATTTAAGACTCTCAAAATAATGTAAGTGAAGCATGAGAGAATAATAGTTTCTATAAAATAAAAGTTACCACCGTGCTCTAAAAGATATAAGTGAAGTACTAGAGCAAAAACTATATAGCTCAAAAGATATAAGTGAAGCACATAGAGTATTCTAATAATTTCCGAATCATGTGTGTCTCTCTCAACAGGTGTGTACAGCAAGGATGATTGTGGTAGAATAAAAAGCAAAGACTCAAATCATACAAGACGCTCCAAGCAAAACACATATCATGTGGTGAATAAAAATATAGCTCCAAGTAAAATTACCGATGGAAGTAGACGAAAGAGGGGATGCCTTCCGGGGCATCCCCAAGCTTTGGCTTTTTGGTGTCCTTATATTATCTTGGGGTGCCATGGGCATCCCCAAGCTTAGGCTCTTGCCACTCCTTGTTCCATAATCCATCAAATCTTTCACCCAAAACTTGAAAACTTCACAACACAAAACTTAACAGAAAATCTCGTGAGCTCCGTTAGCGAAAGAAAACAAAACACCACTTCAAGGTACTGTAATGAACTCATTCTTTATTTATATTTGTGTTAAACATACTGTATTCCAACTTCTCTATGGTTTATAAACTATTTTACTAGCCATAGATTCATCAAAATAAAGCAAACAACACACGAAAAACAGAATCTGTCAAAAACAGAACAGTCTGTAGTAATCTGTAACTAAAGCAAACTTCTAGAACTCCAAAAATTCAGGCAAAATATGAAGACCTAGACAATTTGTTGATTGATCAGCAGCAATTGGAATCAATATTTTATCACGTTCTGGTGATTTTTAACAATTATTTTCGTGAACAGAAAATTTCTGGAATTTTCTGCAAGATCAAATAACTATCATCCAAGAAGATCCTATAGGTTTAACTTGGCACAAACACTAACTAAAACATAAAAACACATCTAACCAGAGGCTAGATCAAATATTTATTCCTAAACAGAAGCAAAAAGCAAAAAACTAAAAATAAAATTGGGTTGCCTCCCAACAAGCGCTATCGTTTAACGCCCCTAGCTAGGCATAAAAGCAAGGATAGATCTAGGTATTGCCATCTTTGGTAGGCAATTCTTTAATTAGACATCTATTACCCTTAGGAGTTTCTTTCTTTTTATTAATTATCAAACTCATAGGCACAAAATCGAAAAATTCATTTGTAGCAAAAGGTTCCTTAATGATAGCAAAAAGATTGGGATGAATACTTATAGATTTGAGATCCGCGGTTTCCTTACTAGAGGATTCACCCTTGTTTTTAGGAACATACATAAGCTTGGAAATTTTAGTTGGAGGACTTGGAGTATTCTTTACGGAAGAAAAAGCGGTTCCCAAGTTGGTAATGATACCCTCAAGTTTATCAATTCTAGTGGAATCTTGATTTATGCTTTCATTAACTATGGGTTCCTTCTCCTTAATATTTTTCAAAGTGACTCCTACTTTAGATCCACATTGGGTAATTTGATTCTTTTTATCCAGATTTTCAATTAACCCTACGGTAGCAACTTTATTTTCAATAATTTCAAGTCTTTGCATTACATGCTCCAAAGTTAACATAGTTCCATTAACCAAAAGAGGTGGTGAGCCAGACAAATCTATCATGGCATTATAAGAATCAAAAGTATGGCTACCCAAGAAATTCCCTCCGGTAATGGTATCAAGGATATATCTGTACCAAGGAGTAGCGCCTACATAAAAATTGCGGAGAAGACCGGAAGTAGATTGCTTCCTGGTAGATCTATTTCGAGCATTGCAAATTCTATACCAAGCGTCTTTTAGATTTTCTCCCTCCCTTTGCTTAAAATTTAGAACTTCATTCTCGGGAGACAACGGAGAAGATAGAGGACTAGCCATAACGACAAAGCTAGCGGAAAAGAAGCAAACGGAAAGGAGAGGGCGAATAAAACAGCAAGGGTGAAGTGGGGGAGAGGAAAACGAGAGGCAAATGGCAAATAATGTAATGTGGGAGATAAGGGTTTGTGATGGGTACTTGGTATGTTGACTTTTGCGTAGACTCCCCGGCAACGGCGCCAGAAATCCTTCTTGCTACCTCTTGAGCACTGCGTTGGTTTTCCCTTGAAGAGGAAAGGGTGATGCAGCAAAGTAGCGTAAGTATTTCCCTCAGTTTCGAGAACCAAGGTATCAATCCAGTAGGAGGCCACGCACGAGCCCCTCGCACCTACACAAACAAATAAATCCTCGCAACCAACGCGATAAGGGGTTGTCAATCCCGTCACGGTCACTTACGAGAGTGAGATCTGATAGATATGATAGGATAATATTTTTGGTATTTTTATGATAAAGATGCAAAGTAAAATAAAAGCAAAGTAAATAACTAAGTGTTGGAAGATTAATATGATGGAAAATAGACCCGGCGGCCATAGGTTTCACTAGTGGCTTCTCTCAAGAGCATAAGTATTTACGGTGGGTGAACAAATTACTGGTGAGCAATTGACAGAATTGAGCATAGTTATGAGAATATCTAGGTATGATCATGTATATAGGCATCACGTCCGAGACAAATAGACCGACTCCTGCCTGCATCTACTACTATTACTCCACACATCGACCGCTATCCAGCATGCATCTAGAGTATTAAGTTCATAAGAACAGAGTAACGCTTTAAGAAAGATGAAATGATGTAGAGGGATAAACTCATGCAATATGATATAAACCCCATCTTGTTATCCTCGATTGCAACAATACAATATGTGCCTTGATGCCCCTACTGTCACTGGGAAAGGACACCGCAAGATTGAACCCAAAGCTAAGCACTTCTCCCATTGCAAGAAAGATCAATCTAGTAGGGCAAACCAAACTGATAATTCGAAGAGACTTGCAAAGATAACCAATCATACATAAAAGAATTCAGAAGATTCAAATATTGTTCATAGATAAACTTGATCATAAACCCACAATTCATCGGTCTCAACAAACACACCACAAAAGATGATTACATCGAATAGATCTCCACGAGAGAGGGGGAGAACATTGTATTGAGATCCAAAAAGAGAGAAGAAGCCATCTAGCTAATAACTATGGACCCGAAGGTCTGAGGTAAACTACTCACACATCATCGGAGAGGCTATGGTGTTGATGTAGAAGCCCTCCGTGATCGATGCCCCATCCGGCGGAGCTCCGGAACAGGCCCCAAGATGGGATCTCACAGGTACAGAAGGTTGCGGCAGTGGAATTAGGTTTTTGGCTCCGTATCAGGTAGTTTGGGGGTACGTAGTTATATATAGGAGGAAGAAGTACGTCGGTGGAGCAACATGGGGCCCACGAGGGTGGAGGGCGCGCCCCCTACCTCGTGGCTTCCTGGTTGATGTCTTGACGTAGGGTCCATGTCCTCTGGATCACGTTCGTTCCGAAAATCACGTTCCCGAAGGTTTCATTCCGTTTGGACTCCGTTTGATATTCTTTTTCTGTGAAACTCTGAAATAGGCAAAAAACAGCAATTCTGGGCTGGGCCTCCGGTTAATAGGTTAGTCCCAAAAATAATATAAAAGTGTATAATAAAGCCCATTAATGTCCAAAACAGAATATAATATAGCATGGAGCAATCAAAAATTATAGATACGTTGGAGATGTATCACTAGGCCATGGGATCGTTGACCGAGCGAGCTGGGAAGAGAGTGTTCTTCGTGCGCACCCTAGAGTTCGAACCTCTCAAGGGTCTGTGAGACCTGTAATCCGACATTTGGTGCGCCGGGTAGGGGTGCGCCGAAACCTCTCTTCCGTCGATCGACGCACCACTGCTCCACCGCCTCCATGGCTGATGCTCATCGGGCCCGCGCCGAGCGCCGGGCTGCTCTTGCTACCCGCGTCGCCCAGAAGGCGCCCGTCGCGGGCCTCCCCATCGCTCTCCGTCACCCGTTGCCAACGCCGCCACCGGCCCGGCAGGGAACGAGCAACAAGCCTCGTCGCTGCACCCCTCCGTGCGGCGGGATGGACGCACCGCCACCCCGTCGCTGACTCCGGCCGACTCATCGTCCCATGCTCGTCGTGGACCCGCGGATGCGCAGGCTGCTCTGCTCATGGCACGCGAGCTCCTACGTTACCGTCCCGTCGACGACCTCTATGAAGTTTGGCTGGACCGCATCCCCGAGCTCGTCAGCACCGCAAGGGGCTCTCCCGCACCATCCCTCTCGCTGCCTCGTCCGCCTTCGGCAGCGGGCGACGTAGCCCATGGAGCACCTCCACCACCTCCATATCAAGACATCACCCTCGCACCAAGACGCGCGGCCCCGCGGCGCAACCCACCGCGCAGGGCGCCCGCGCGTGAAGAAGGAAGCTGTCAGGAAATCCTGCGGCCGCAAGAAGACGCTCCTGCACTACCAGCACCACCATGTCAAGACCGTGCGCTGCCTGCGGCGGCACCACGTGGATGTCAAGACCAGGATCCACCTCCATGATGGGCTCCAGTGACCACCGCGGGCTGCCGCGCCTTCACCCCCGAGCTGCACAGCGTTGTCTGGCCTGGCAAGTTCAAGCCCGACCTGCCTCCGCGCTACGACGGCACCCCCGGCCCTAATGACTTCTTGCAGCTCTACGAGCTAAGCATCGAGGAGGCCAACGGCGACGAGAAGGTCATGGCAAACTGGTTTCCCATGGTTCTCAAAGATGGCGCGTGCTCGTGGCTCCTGAACCTGCCCGCGGGATCGATCTCCTCCTGGGGCGAGATGCGCGAGCGCTTCGTCGCCAACTTCCAAGGAACTCGCGACCACCCTCCTGCCACTGGTGACCTGCGATGCGTCAAGCATCAGCCAAGGGAGACCCTGCAGAAGTACATCCAACATTTCAACAGTGTTTGCCTCAAGATCCCCAAGGTGACGAACGAGGCCATCATCTCGGCATTCTCCGACGGCGTCCGTGATGTCAAGATGAAGGAGGAGCTCGCCATACACGAGGACCTGTGCATGGCTCTAGAGATGTTCAACATGGCGACCAAGTGCGCGAGAGCTGAGGAGGGACGCCTCTCCCTCCTCGAGCTTCCAGCTGCCGACCAGGAAGACAAGAAGGCCAAGACCAAGGAAGTGAAGCGCAAGGGGATGGCCGTGCTCGTGGCTGAGCCAGAAATGAAGCACGGCTGCGACCACCCAGAGTCATCCAAGGCCAACCACCCATTCTGCGCCTTCCACAACTTACACAACCACAACACCAACGACTGTCAGGAGCTCAGGGCCATCCGTGACGGGCGCTTTGGACGATTCCCCGAGCGCATTGACCGAGGCTACGGCCGTGCAGGAGGCAGAAGTGGAGGGCGCTGGGATGAACGCGGCCCCCGCCAGGAGTGGCGCGACTGACCTCGTGAGGGACCGATGGCAGGACCAGTCTCGCGAGGGTGCCTGGAGGGACCAGCCTCATGAGGACCGCCCTCAGGGCAACGTTGGCCTCCCTCCACTGCCGCCACCACCATGGAGGAAAGACGACCACCACTAGGACGAGGGGGTTGGGGGCTTCCAGGAGCCTTGTGCCATCGCTTGGATCTTGGCTGGCGCTCAGGCCCCAGCCTCTCAGCACATCTTCAAGCATTTCGCTCGTGAGGTGAACGCGGCCCTCCCCAGGCTCAAAGCCGCGCGCCCGCTCAGGTGGTCCAAGTACACCATCACCTTCAGCTCGTCTGACCAGCTCAAGTGCGCGGCAACTGTCGGCGCCCTCCCGATGCTCTGCTCGCCCATCATCAGCAATGTCCTTGTCACCAAGACCCTCATCGACGGCGGTGCAGGGCTCAATGTTCTCTCCGTCGAGATGTTCGACCGCCTCCAAGTGCCATATGATCAGCTGCAGCCAACCAAGCCCTTCTCGGGAGTGTCCTATAGCTCCACCACCCCGATAGGGCAAATCCGCCTCCCTGTCACCTTCGGTACCCGCGAAAACTACCGCACCGAGCTCATCAACTTTGACGTCGCCCATATTCGCCTTCCGTACAACGCCATCCTTGGGTATCCGGCCCTGGCCAAGTTCATGGCGGTGACCCATCATGGTTACAATGTCCTCAAGATGCCAAGGAGCTGCGGCGTCATCACGGTCGCTTGTGAGGAGAAGGATGCGGTGTGCTCTCTCGAGCGCGCCTAATAGGCTGCGGCGGCCGAAGACCCGGACAACGAAGGTGCCATCTACCCTCCTGACGCTGTCCCCAAGAAGAAGAAGCAGCTGCACTGCCAAGAGCCTCAGGAGAGTGGTGTTTCCAGTGGCACCACCTCAGGACATGCGCCCACGGATGGGGCGCCTCCCTCCCTCGCATAGGAAGGCACGCCCAGCGCCCTCCTCAGGCTGGGCTCGGGGGCTCCCTTTCGGAGGGCCACTGACTTAGTTAATGTCACGAGGGAGGCGCTCGGGCACCACGTGGAGGCATGCTTTACCGCACGCTTCCCTCATGAGGGCACAAGGCATGGAGTGCCTCGTGCTCAAGAGTTCATCACCAAGGCGACCGAGGAGCTTCGAGAGGCAAGAGCCATGCGCGGTGACCGCCGCCCACCACCTGGCGCAGCTCCTTGTCCTAGTGAGGGCAACGAGCTGTGCGTCTGCGTCAACATCCCAGGGCTCAACAAGGCCGCATTCCAGGAGCAGTTCTGGCCTTCGCGCATTGGTCGGTGCAAGGGTCCACCTCACAGCTATGTTCGCATGCCGTTCGGCCTGCCGAACGCAGCTGTCACCTTCCAACGCCACCAGCGGAGCTTTCTGGCGGCTCAGGAGGCCAGGCATCACACAGTCCTAGCGGAGATGGCGACGGTTCTTCATGAGCCTTCCGGGCCCCTAAAGCCTCCCGAGGCTCAGGACCCAGGCGACTCGTGAGGAGCAACTTCTTCAACATGCGTCTTAAGCTGCGTCAACATCCCTCAGGCAACGGTGCCAGGTGACTCTTTCCGGTTCATTCAGCTGGGGGCGCCCCTCGGGCAGCATTATCCCCAAGTCGCACGGGCATGTCCCTGCGACGTGTATCCTTTTGCATCTTTAATTCACCCTGTTGGGGGCGCCCCTCGGGCTGCATCATCCCCAGGCCGAGTGGGTCCATCCCTGCGGCATGTATCGTTCTTGCATTTATCCAAGCTAGCTTGCCTCCTACCATGAATTACTTTATGACTATCATCTACCAGTCCGGCACTTCGATGCCATGAACGGCGTGCGCCCTTGCGAACCCACCCACGACCGCCCCATGATTAAGGGCCGGCACGGCGTCTGTGCTCGGGTCCATCCCTGCAGCGTCGCTAAATCCAAGAGGCTGAGCTCTGGCTCGCGGGCAAGCTCCCGTGTACATCACCTCCCATGGTCCTTGGTGCTTGGTTCTCACATGAGCTAATCGCGGACGGATGAGCTAGGGCGCACGACCCGATGCCTCGCCACCATGGGAGTCGCGCGCCGGCTGTCTTTCTTTCGGATTTTTCGCATGAGAAGACTGGTCACGACGTCTGTGCTCGGGTCCGTCCCTGCAGCATCGATAAACCCAATGACTGAGCTCTGTCTGGCGGGCCGGCCCTGTTCATGTCACCTCCTAGGGTCGTTGGTGTTTGGCCTTCTCATGTGATCGCCTTAGGAGATTCATTCGGTGCAGGTTGTCTAACCATCTCGCAGGACCACCACAGCTGACAAGAATCAAGATCAGGCGCAACCCGCCTTGAGGTAGGGCCTCGTGAGTCCCGCGCTGGCTCACGAGTGCCCAGGCACACCTCGTCTAGCCCTACCGTGCAAGCCACATGTCAGGGCGGGGCTATAGAAGCCCCGTGGGTTCCACTCAGAGGGAGCCCCACCCCATGCACCAGTGGAAGCACCATGCTCCGCGCTGGCAGTCGACGCGGTCGAGGAGCGGCTATGCCCGTGCAAGTGCGGAAGCGCTATGCTCCGTGATGGTGATAAACAACTGGGGGTGGCCCCATGGCCGCATCAACCTCAGGGAGCCACCACACTCAGTGTCTAGCCTCTTCGCAACACTTTCCCCTCGGGAGAGTCATGCGAGGGGGCTGGGCACAGGGGGCTACGCTCAGGTCTTCCGTGGCGTACGGCACCTTGCCAGGTCCCCCGGACCTGGTAGTCGCGCCCCCTCCCGAGCAGGACCTCGGCGAGGACAAGTATGAAGGCCGATCCGTACGTCAAGGGGGACTCTTGAGCATTGCGGCTCAGGAGCTTAACTGGTCACGTAGCCCCTCACCCCTTGGTCTCATCCTGGTGATCCGGACGACCCAACGGCCGCTGAGGCATGCGCGGGACCGGGCCCTGCCACGCAGAACGCTAAGGCCTACTCTCGCATTCCCTTCCCGAGGGATGTTTGTACGTCAAGGGGGACTCCTGAGCATCGCGACTCAGGAGCCAAACTGGTCACGTAGCCCCTCACCCCTTGATCTCGTCCTGGTGATCCTGACGACCCAATGGCGACTGAGGTACGCGCGGGGCCGGGCTCTACTGACGCAGAACAGTAAAGCAACGGGAAGGAAATCGCGGAACCTTAACAAATTATTACAAGACATACTGTTCTTCAAATACCAAACACAAGTTTTAACGCCTCCATGAGGCACGGTGCATGTTGCAGGAAATAAAAGTGGAGGGAAGCGCCGCCAACAAGCCTCCTCTTCAGCCTTGGGCGCTGCCATCGCCTGCAAGGAGCGCCCCTTCGTCGACAACGTTCCCGTCGCCCGTGCCGTCTGCCGGGGCCACAGGGTCGACAGCACCATCAGCCAGGGGCACGGGGTCGACGGCGAGGAATTTCTCTAGCAGGGCCTCCACCTGATCCTTCACAGCTTCGGCGGCAGCCTCGCAGTGCTCCTCATCCACAGGCTCAAGCAGGGCGTCGAGGTCGACGTTGGGGTCGCGAAGATGAAGATGACTGAAGACACGCGTCAGAGCTGAGCAGAGAGCGCGTGGGCTTCCCCCTCCACCATGGGGCCGATCCCATCAACAACGCCCTCGAGCGTCGTGACAAGCCGAGGGAGCAGCTCGGCGGGGCCTTCCTCATCAGTCACCAGCGGCTTCTTCAAGCCCTTCCCGTAGAGCTCCCGCAGGGCCTCGCGGGACTTTAGCT
The DNA here is from genome assembly GCF_002575655.3 of Aegilops tauschii subsp. strangulata. Classification (NCBI taxonomy): domain Eukaryota; kingdom Viridiplantae; phylum Streptophyta; class Magnoliopsida; order Poales; family Poaceae; genus Aegilops; species Aegilops tauschii. Next base: position 313,943,691 of record NC_053036.3, read on the forward strand.
CAAGGGATTTGAAGACCACACGATCTTCAACAAGAACCTTCGCCTTGGCTTCCAACTGGGCCTTTTCCGCCTCCACCTTCTTCTCCAGTTCCTCTAGGCGGCTGCGCTCTGCGGCCTGCACCCGCGCCGACTGCTCCAGCTCGGTGTCACGGTCGGCGACCGTGTCCTCTCGAGCCTTCATCTTCTCCTCCCACGCCTCGTGATGACGTGCCTTGACGGTGCGCTCATTGTGCATTGTCTCCAGCTCGGCCTCCGCCAACCGGCAGCGCTCTCTGGTAGCCTCAGCATCCTTCAGCGCCATGTCACGGGCAGCTGCGGCCAAGCCAGTGGCCCGCTCACCTTCCTCGGAGGCTTCTATGGCCTGGCTCAATGCCGCCCTGACAAACGCGTCAGATCGCAGCCACCCCGAGATCAACTCCAGGTGCCCCGACGCCAGGTGACGGTCAGCGCCTTGAAGGTCGTCCCAAAGCTGGGTCAGCACGGAAAGAGCCTCCTCCATAGCGTCAGGCGAGGTAGAAGAATCACGGCCCAGCGGCGTGATGGAAAGAGGAGGAGGCAGCATCGGTGCTGCGGCCTGCAGGTTGGCGGCAGCAGAAGTGGCCGGGGGCTCCTGAGCCTTCGGATCCTTAGCAGGCAAGCAGGGGGCAGGCGCCTCCGGAGCCGGCTTGGCCATGGAGATTACCTTCTACTGAGGTCGGGCTTCTGAATATCGGGAGGACGACCCGGCCGCTGAAGCACCGGAACTGCCACCGTCCTTCCGCACCATAGGTGTCGCGACCATGGCAGGCTACTGGGTCCCAAGGGATGTGGCCGTCACCTTCTTCTTCTTCACCGCCGGCGTCGGCCTGATAGTACAAGGGTGAGGCATCAACAAACTACGGCAAGAACAGGAACAAAAGATCAAGATGGAGCACTTACTGGTCCACAGCGGCGTACTCCCTCGCCGCCCTCTTCTGGAGCACCAAGCCCGAAGCCTTCGTAGGCTCGGGCACCGGCGTGCAAGCCCCATGGGCCGATAAGGGGACGACAGCTGGGTCCGCAGCAACGCCAGCCGGCGACAAAGCGGAGGCGCCCACGTCCCATCAATCACCACGCGTCAATCAAGGCTGTAGGCGGTTGGGGCCCGAGGCGCTCCGCACTTGCCCCTTGGCTTCGCCTCGAAGCCAAGTTCGAGCGCGCCTTGGGCCCGGGGGCTACTGTCGACGTCCTGGGAATGGGGGTGCCTGGACTTGCCTGCCTGCAGCTCGCGAGCGTGGCTCCATCAACGGCCCGGTACGGCCTAGCTTCAGCAGCAAAAAATCAAGACCCTCGCGAGGGGCCAAGCCTTGCGAGGCGGGCGATGCCAGGACCTCCCTGGGGGCAGCCTCACTAGGCTGGCTCCCGAGGTGCGGAGATATCTATGCAAGGGGCACCTTGCGAGGTTCCTGTGATGTGAGCCATGACGACCAATGTCGGGGGAAACGACACCTACGGGATCACGAGGAATCCCTTTTGCTACGGTTCGCGGGCGCGGGGCTGTGGAAAGAGCGGGATTGAGAGATCAACGCGGGGGGATTATCCAGGTTCGGGCTGCAAGTGATGCGTAATACCCTACTCCTGCTGGTTTCTGTTTATCTGGTGTTCTTGGACTAGCTACAAGGCGTGCAGGGTCCAAAAAGTCTAAATCCTCTCCCAGTATGCCGCGGGCCTCCTTCTATAGACAAAGGGGCTGCCACAGTGGCACACAGGAGGTGAAAAGCTATACAGTGGTCGAGTCTATCCTCTCGCACCATAGGACAAACGCATTTAATGCGCTGCCGACGTGCCCTTCTTGCTTTATCGGGGACGGCAAGGAAGCTCGTCCTAGCTGTTGCCGCCTCGCTTGGCTTCGACGCGCGTACGAACTGATGAGGCGGTAGTGCAACGTTTGCTGGCTGGCTGCTGAGTTGGTGCGGTGGCAGAGCCTTCATGAAGATATGTATGCCACCACGCAGGTGCTTCCTGAGTTGGCCTAGAGGCCACACGTCGCCACGCACGTGTTCGCCTGGTTGGTGGGCTGGCAGCTGCATGGGAACGGCGGCGGAGCTTTGGCAGATGTGGGCCTGGCTGCGGCCCCGCGGATGTCTTCGGCAAGAGTCTTGCCAGGGCCCCGGCAAGGGTCTTGCCGCGGCATTGTGGTCGTCACCGGCAAGGGTCTTGCCGGGGGTCTCGTGGGTATCCTCGGCAAGGATCTTGCCGAGGATCGTCGTCTTCTGGTTATCATCTAGTCTTGTATGCTTCTGGTCTTCACAAAGATCTACATGCCACCATGGAGGCGCCTCCCGAGCCTTGGTTCCAATGTGGTCGAGGGCGTCGGTACTCTCAGGCTCAAGGGTTGCAGCCCTGCTGGCGTTGGGTAAGTTGCCCCGACAAGGTTCTTGCTGGGGCTGTGGAGGCCGCCCCGGCAAGGGCCTTGCCGAGGGAGTCCACCTCGCCCTTCTGCTCTTTGTGTTTCAGGCTTGGCGTTGGTTCGCCCGTCTTGTGTCTTTGCTTCCTCTGCCCCACCAAGCATGGCCAGGGGCGTGGGGCTACGACTCCCCGCGCACAAGTAAAGGGGTGAAAAAGGGACCCCTACTTTTGTACACCGACAGGAGCCCCCGGGCCTGGGCCATATATAAGCGCGGGGCGTTATTGGGCCAGGCCCAGAACGGCCCGCGGGCGCGCGTGCGGCGGAGTTTTTACCGCAGTAACTCCCTTGCTCGTTGCGCTTCCCCACGACCCACGTCGAAGGCGCGACGTGGGGGTCATGCATGGGGCGGTTGCTGCCCCCATGCGTCACATCACGGTAAATGGTAAAGAGGCGGCCCGCGCCTTCCCCATAAACAGGAAAAACCGCAGGCGCGCTGCTCATTTACCCTCTGCGCCTCTTCCAGTCTCGGAACCGCCGTTCCTCTCTTCTTCCTTTGGGCGAAAGATTCAAAGATCTTGCCTCCGCTTGCTGCCGCTGCGCCCCCATTGCTCTTGATCCTCCGCCCCCTTCCAGCTGCCATGGCCCAAAACCAGCAGGGGCAAGGGAGCGGCCAAGGACGCCGGGGAGAGGGAGGCGCCAGAGAGCGAGTCGGCGGTGCGGCGGACGCAGCTCGCCTACTTCCCTTCGACGGTTGATGCAATCCACCTCATGAACTTCTTCTTGCCCCTGTGGGGGAGGGAGACGACGGGGCACCCTGCCACGCGCGTCGTCCCCGCCGAATTCGCCAAGGCCGGCCCAGATCGGTACCCCTTTTTCGTCGATTTCTTGTCTTGCGGGCTCTGCCCCCCTTTCTCTGATTTCTTCAACGACGTCATGCACACATACGGCTTCCATCTCCTGGATCTCATGCCGAATGCCGTGGCGTGCATGGCTCTCTTTGCCCACCTCTGCGAGGGCTTTGCCAAGGTGCTGCCTAGCAAGGCGCTCTGCCGCCACTACTTCTCCCCTTGCCTCCAACCAGGGGGCGCCATCTCTGGGAGCATCGCCTCGATCCCGAGGACCCAGGAGAAAGGCACGTACCCGGAGGGTTCCAGAAGGAGAGGTGGGAGGAGTGGCGGGGCCGGTGGTGCTGGATCGAGGAGAAGGACCCGCAGGAGTTCTGTCGGGTTCATCAGTGCCCCCCGACTCGCCGCGGGGACTGGAGCAACCTCAACCCCAACGACAAGAAGCTCTCGATCTCCACCACCAGGATCCATCGCCTCACCACGGCCGGGCTCACCCTCGAGATGATTGGGGCGGACTTCATCTATCGCCGAATCGCCCCGCTGCACAACAAGGGGAGGCCGGCCTGGGACTTCAGCAATGCGGCCGACGTCATGAGGCTTCGTCCTGGCCTGAAGCATAACTTCACGGTGATGGGGCACGCCCACTTCTTGTTGGGGAACGTAGTAATTTCAAAAAAATCCTACGCACACGCAAGATCATGGTGATGCATAGCAACGAGAGGGGAGAGTGTTGTCCACGTACCCTCGTAGACCGAAAGCGGAAGCGTTAGCACAACACGGTTGATGTAGTCGTACGTCTTCAGGATCCGATCGATCAAGTACCGAACGCACGGCACCTCCGAGTTCAGCACACGTTCAGCCCGATGACATCCCTCGAACTTCGATCCAGCCGAGAGTTGAGGGAGAGTTTCGTCAGCACGACGGCGTGGTGACGATGATGATGTTCTACCGACGCAGGGCTTCGCCTAAGCACTGCTACAGTATTATCGAGGTGGACTATGGTGGAGGGGGGCACCGCACACGGCTAAAAGATCAAACGATCAATTGTTGTGTCTCTAGGGTGCCCCCTGCCCCCGTATATAAAGGAGCAAGGGGGAGAGGTGCGGTCGGCCAGAAGGGGCACGCCAGGAGGAGTCCTACTCCCACCGGGAGTAGGACTCCCTCCCTTTTCCTTGTTGGACTAGGAGTGGAGGGGGAAAGAGGAGGGAGAGAGGAAGGAAAGGGGGGCGCCGCCCCCCTCTCCTTGTCCTATTCGGACTAGGGGGAGGGACGTGCGGCCCTGCCCTGGCTGCCTCTCCTCTCTTCCACTAAGGCCCACTATGGCCCATTAAGCCCCCGCGGGGTTCCGGTAACCTCCCGGTACTCCGGTAAAATTCCGATTTCACCTGGAACACTTCCGATATCCAAACATAGGCTTCCAATATATCAATCTTCATGTCTCGACCATTTCGAGACTCCTCGTCATGTCCGTGATCACATCCGGGACTCCGAACAACCTTCGGTACATCAAAACATATAAACTCATAATATAACTGTCATCGAAACTTTAAGCGTGCGGACCCTACGGGTTTGAGAACTATGTAGACATGACCGAGACACGTCTCCGGTCAATAACCAATAGCGGAACCTGGATGCTCATATTGGCTCCCACATATTCTACGAAGATCTTTATCGGTCAGACCGCATAACAACATACATTGTTCCCTTTGTCATCGGTATGTTACTTGCCCGAGATTCGATCGTCGGTATCTCAATACCTAGTTCAATCTCGTTACCGGAAAGTCTCTGTACTCGTTCCGTAATACATCATCCCGCAACAAACTCATTAGTTGCAATGCTTGCAAGGCTTAAGTGATGTGCATTACCGAGAGGGCCCAGAGATACCTCTCCGACAATCGGAGTGACAAATCCTAATCTCGAAATACACCAACCCAACAAGTACCTTCGGAGACACCTGTAGAGCACCTTTATAATCACCCAGTTACGTTGTGACGTTTGGTAGCACACAAAGTGTTCCTCCGGTAAACGGGAGTTGCATAATCTCATAGTCATAGGAACATGTCTAAGTCATGAAGAAAGCAATAGTAACATACTAAACGATCGAGTGCTAAGCTAACGGAATGGGTCAAGTCAATCACATCATTCTCCTAATGATGTGATCCCGTTAATCAAATGACAACTCATGTCTATGGCTAGGAAACATAACCATCTTTGATCAACGAGCTAGTCAAGTAGAGGCATACTAGTGACACTCTGTTTGCATATGTATTCACACATGTATTATGTTTCCGGTTAATACAATTCTAGCATGAATAATAAACATTTATCATGATATAAGGAAATAAATAATAACTTTATTATTGCCTCTAGGGCATATTTCCTTCAGTCTCCCACTTGCACTAGAGTCAATAATCTAGATTACACAGTAATGATTCTAACACCCATGGAGCCTTGGTGCTGATCATGTTTTGCTCGTGGAAGAGCCTTAGTCAACGGGTCTGCAACATTCAGATCCGTATGTATCTTGCAAATTTCTATGTCTCCCACCTGGACTAAATCCCGGATGGAATTGAAGCGTCTCTTGATGTGCTTGGTTCTCTTGTGAAATCTGGATTCCTTCATCAAGGCAATTGCACCAGTATTGTCACAAAAGATTTTCATTGGACCCGATGCACTAGGTATGACACCTAGATCGGATATGAACTCCTTCATCCAGACTCCTTCATTTGCTGCTTCCAAAGCAGCTATGTATTCTGCTTCACACGTAGATCCCGCCACGACGCTTTGTTTAGAACTGCACCAACTGACAGCTCCACTGTTCAATGTAAACATGTATACGGTTTGCGATTTAGAATCGTCCGGATCAGTGTCAAAGCTTGCATCAACGTAACCATTTACGATGAGCTCTTTGTCACCTCCATAAACGAGAAACATATCCTTAGTCCTTTTCAGGTATTTCAGGATGTTCTTGACCGCTGTCCAGTGATCCACTCCTAGATTACTTTGGTACCTCCCTGCTAGACTTATAGCAAGGCACACATCAGGTCTGGTACACAGCATTGCATACATGATAAAGCCTATGGTTGAAGCATAGGGAACATCTTTCATCTTCTCTCTATCTTCTGCAGTGGTCGGGCATTGAGTCTTACTCAACTTCACACCTTGTAACACAGGCAAGAACCCTTTCTTTGCTTGATCCATTTTGAACTTCTTCAAAACTTTGTCAAGGTATGTGCTTTGTGAAAGTCCAATTAACCGTCTTGATCTATCTCTATAGATCTTGATGCCCAATATATACGCAGCTTCACCGAGGTCTTTCATTGAAAAACTCTTATTCAAGTATCCCTTTATGTTATCCAGAAATTCTATATCAATTCCAATCAGCAATATGTCATCCACATATAATATCAGAAATGCTACAGAGCTCCCACTCACTTTCTTGTAAATACAGGCTTCTCCAAAAGTCTGTACAAAACCAAATGCTTTGATCACACTATCAAAGCGTTTATTCCAACTCCGAGAGGCTTGCACCAGTCCATAAATGGATCGCTGGAGCTTGCACACTTTGTTAGCTCCCTTTGGATCGACAAAACCTTCCGGTTGCATCATATACAACTCTTCTTCCAGAAATCCATTCAGGAATGCAGTTTTGACATCCATTTGCCAAATTTCATAATCATAAAATGCGGCAATTGCAAACATGATTCGGACAGACTTAAGCATCGCTACGGGTGAGAAGGTCTCATCGTAGTCAATCCCTTGAACTTGTCGAAAACCTTTTGCAACAAGTTGAGCTTTATAGACGGTAACATTACCGTCAGCGTCAGTCTTCTTCTTGAAGATCCATTTATTCTCAATTGCTTGCCGATCATCGGGCAAGTCAACCAAAGTCCACACTTTGTTCTCATACATGGATCCCATCTCAGATTTCATGGCTTCAAGCCATTTTGCGGAATCTGGGCTCACCATCGCTTCTTCATAGTTCATAGGTTCGTCATGGTCTAGTAACATAACCTCCAGAATAGGATTACCGTACCACTCTGGTGCGGATCTTACTCTGGTTGACCTACGAGGTTCAGTAATAACTTGATCTGAAGTTCCATGATCATCATCATTAACTTCCTCACAAATTGGTATAGGCGTCGCAGAAACTGGTTTCTGCGATGAACTACTTTCCAATAAGGGAGTAGGTACAATTACCTCATCAAGTTCTACTTTCCTCCCACTCACTTCTTTCGAGAGAAACTCCTTCTCCAGAAAAATTCCGAATTTAGCAACAAAAGTCTTGCCTTCGGATCTGTGATAGAAGGTGTACCCAACAGTCTCCTTTGGGTATCCTATGAAGACACATTTCTCCGATTTGGGTTCGAGCTTATTAGGTTGAAGCTTTTTCACATAAGCATCGCAGCCCCAAACTTTAAGAAACGACAACTTTGGTTTCTTGCCAAACCACAGTTCATAAGGCGTCGTCTCAATGGATTTTGATGGTGCCCTATTTAATGTGAATGCGGCCGTCTCTAAAGCATAACCCCAAAACGATAGCGGTAAATCAGTAAGAGACATCATAGATCGCACCATATCTAGTAAAATACGATTACGACGTTCGGACACACCATTACGCTGTGGTGTTCCGGGTGTTGGGGAACGTAGCAGAAATTCAAAATTTTCTAGGCATCACCAAGATCAATATATTGAGTTTACTAGCAACGAGAGGGAAGGAGTGCATCTACATACCCTTGTAGATCGCGAGCGGAAGCGTTCAAGAGAACGGGGTTGATGGAGTCGTACTCGTCGTGATCCAAATCACCGATGATCCTAGCGCCGAACGGACGGCACCTCCGCGTTCAACACACGTACGGAGCAGCGATGTCTCCTCCTTCTTGATCCAACAAGGGGGGAGGAGAGGTTGATGGAGATCCAGCAGCATGACAGCGTGGTGGTGGAAGTAGCGGGATTCCAACAGGGCTTCGCCAAGTGCTGCGGGAGGAGGGAGATGTGCCACGGGAGGGAGAGGGAGGCGCCAGGGCTTGGGGTTTTGCTCCCATGCGCCTCCCCACTATATATAGGGGTGGAGGGGGCTGGTTTCTTGCCCTCCAAGTCCATTGGGGCGTTGGAAAAGGTGGGGGAAAGAAATCCCATCATTTCCCTTCCCCACCGATTGTTATCCCCCTTTTTTAGGGATCTTGATCTTATCCCTTCGGGATATGATCTTATTCCTTCTAAGGTGGGATCTTGGTGCGCCTTGACTAGCGGTGTGGGGCCTTGCCCCAACTACCCACGTTCATGTGGGTCCCCCCATGCAGGTGGGCCCCACTTCGGAACCTTCTAGAACCTTCCCGGTACAATACCGAAAAATCCCGAACATTTTCCGGTGGCCAAAATAGGACTTCCCATATATAAATCTTTACCTCCGGACCATTCCGGAACTCCTCGTGACATCCGGGATCTCATCCGGGACTCTGAACAACTTTCGATTAACCGCATACTAATATCTCTACAACCCTAGCGTCACCGAACCTTAAGTGTGTAGACCCTACGGGTTCGGGAGACATGCAGACATGACCGAGACGACTCTCCGGTCAATAACCAACAGCGGGATCTGGATACCCATGTTGGCTCCCACATGTTCCACGATGATCTCATCGGATGAACCACGATGTCGAGGATTCAATCAATCCCGTATACAATTCCCTTTGCCAATCGGTACGTTACTTGCCCGAGATTCGATCGTCGGTATCCCAATACCTTGTTCAATCTCGTTACTGGCAAGTCACTTTACTTGTACCGTAATGCATGATCCCGTGGCTAACTCCTTAGTCACATTGAGCTCATTATGATGATGCATTACCGAGTGGGCCCAGAGATACCTCTCCGTCATACGGAGTGACAAATCCCAGTCTCGATTCGTGCCAACCCAACAGACACTTTCGGAGATACCTGTAGTGCACCTTTATAGCCACCCAGTTACGTTGTGACATTTGGTACACCCAAAGCATTCCTACGGTATCCGGGAGTTGCACAATCTCATGGTCTAAGGAAATGATACTTGACATTAGAAAAGCGCTTAGCAAACGAACTACACGATCTTGTGCTATGCTTAGGATTGGGTCTTGTCCATCACATCATTCTCCTAATGATGTGATCCCGCTATCAATGACATCCAATGTCCATGGTCAGGAAACCATAACCATCTATTAATCAACGAGCTAGTCAACTAGAGGCTTACTAGGGACATGTTGTGGTCTATGTATTCACACATGTATTACGGTTTCCAGTTAATACAATTATAGCATGAACAATAGACAATTATCATGAACAAGGAAATATAATAATAACCATTTTATTATTGCCTCTAGGGCATATTTCCAACAGTCTCCCACTTGCACTAGAGTCAATAATCTAGTTCACATCACCATGTGATTAACACTCAAAGTTCACATCGCCATGTGACTAATACCCAAGAGTTTACTAGAGTCAATAATCTAGTCCACATCACTGTGTGATTAACAGTCAATGAGTTCTAGGGTTTGATCATGTTATGCTTACGAGAGAGGTTTTAGTCAACGGGTCTGCAACATTCAGATCCGTGTGTGCTTTACAAATCTCTATGTCATCTTGTAGATGTAGCTACCACGCGCCACTTGGAACTATTCCAAATAACAGCTCTACTATACGAATCCGGTTTACTACTCAGAGTCATTCGGATTAGTGTCAAAGTTTGCATCGACTTAACCCCTTACGACGAACTCTTTTACCACCTCCATAATCGAGAAAATTCCTTTGTCCACTAGATACTAAGGATAAGTTCGACCGCTATCATGTGATCCATTCCTAGATCACTCTTGTACCCCTTGACTGACTCATGGCAAGGTACACTTCAGGTGCGGTACACCGCATAGCATACTGTAGAGCCTATGTCTAAAGCATAGGGGACGACCTTCGTCCTTTCTTTCTCTTCTGCCGTGGTCAGGTCTTGAGTCTTACTCAATACTCACACCTTGTAACACAGCCAAGAACTCCTTCTTTGCTGATCTATTTTGAACTCCTTCAAAATCCTGTCACGGTATGTATTCATTTGAAAGTACTATTAAGCGTTTTTGATCTATCCTTATAGATCTTGATGCTCAATGTTCAAGTAGCTTAATCCAGGTTTTCCATTGAAAAACACTTTTCAAATAACCCTGGATGCTTTCCAGAAATTCTACATCATTTCTGATCAACAATATGTTAACAACATATACTCATCAAAAATTCTATAGTGCTCCCACTCACTTCTTTGGAAATACAAGTTTCTCATAAACTTTGTATAAACCCAAAATCTTTGATCATCTCATCAAAGCGTACATTCCAACTCCGAGATGCTTACTCCAGTCCTTAGAAGGATTGCTGGAGCTTTGCATACTTGTTAGCATCTTTCAGGATTGACAAAACCTTCTGGTTGTATCACATACAACCTTTCCTTAAGAAAATCGTCGAGGAAACAATGTTTTGACATCCTATCTGCAAGATTTCATAAATAATGCAGTAACTGCTAATATAATTCCAACAGACTCTTAGCATCGCTACGAGTGAGAAAGTCTCATCGCAGTCAACTCCTTGTACTTGCCGGAGAACATCTTAACGACAAGTCGAGCTTTCTTAATGGTGACATATTTACCATTATTGTCTGTCTTCCTTTTAAAATCCATCTGCACCCAACAGCCTTACGACCATCAAGTAGTTCTTCCAAAGTCTATACTTTGTTTTTATACATGGATCCTTTCTCGGATTTTATGGCCTCGAGCCATTCGTCGGAATCTGGGCCCACCATCGCTTCTCCATAGCTCGTAGGTTCATTGTTGTCTAGCAACATGACTTGCAAGACAGGATTACGTACCACTCTGAAGTAGTACGCATCCTTGTCGTCCTACGAGGTTTGGTAGTGACTTGATCTGAAGTTTCATGATCACTATCATAAGCTTCCACTTCAATTGGTGTAGGTGCCACAGGAACAACTTCTTGTGCCCTGCTACACACTAGTTGAAGTGACAGTTCAATAACCTCATCAAGTCTCCAACATCCTCCCACTCAATTCTTTCGAGAGAAACTTTTCCTCGAGAAAGGACCTGTTTCTAGAAACAATCACTTTTGCTTCCAGATCTGAAATAGGAGGTATACCCAACTGTTTTGGGTATTCTATGAAGATGCATTTATCCGCTTTGGGTTCGAGCTTATCAGCCTGAAACTTTTTCACATAAGCATCGCAGCCCCAAACTTTTAAGAAACGACAGCTTAGGTTTCTCTAAACGATAGTTCATATGGTGTCGTCTCATCGGAATTGCGTGGTGCCCTATTTAAAGTAAATGCGGTTGTCTCTAATGCCTAACCCATAAACGATAGTGGTAATTCGAAAAGAGACATCATGGTATGCACCATATCCAATAGGGTGCAGTTATGATGTTCGGACACACCATCACACTATGGTGTTCCAGGCGGTATTAGTCGTGAAACAATTTCCACAATTTCTTAATTGTGTGCCAAACTCGTAACTCAGATATTCATCTCTATGATCATATCACAGACATTTTATCCTCTTGTCACGACGATCTTCAACTTCACTATGAAATTACTTGAACCTTTCAATAATTCAGACTTGTGTTTCATCAAGTAAACATACTCAGCATCTACTCAAATCATCTATGAAGCAAGAACATAACGATATCCACTGCATGCCTCAGCACTCATTGGACTGCACACATCAAAATGTATTACTTCCAACAAGTTGCTTTCTTGTTCCATCTTACTGAAAACGAGGTCTTTCAGTCATCTTGCCCATGTGGTATGATTTGCATGTCTCAAGTGATTCAAAATCAAGTGAGTCCAAACGATCCATCTGTATGGAGTTTCTTCATGCATATCTACCAATAGACATGGTTCGCATGTCTCAATCTTTTCAAAAACGAGTGAGTCCAAAGATCCATCTACATGGAGCTTCTTCATGCGTTTTATACCAATATGACTCAAATGGCAGTGCCACAATTATGTGGTACTATTTTATATCTTTTGGCATGAACATGTGTATCACTACGATGAGATTCAATGAACCATTCATTTTAGGTGCAAGACCATTGAAGGTATTACTCAAATAAACAGAGTAACCATTATTCTCCTTAAATGAATTACCGTATTGCGATAAACATAATCCAATCATGTCTATGCTCAACGCAAACACCAAATAACGATTATTTAGGTTTAACGCCAATGTCGATGGTAGAGGGAGCGTGCGATGTTTGATCACATCAACCTTGGAAACACTTCCAACACATATCGTCATCTCACCTTTAGCTAGTCTCCGTAGCCTTTTATTTCGAGTTACCAACACTTAGCAACCGAACCGGTATCTAATACCCTGGTGCTACTAGGAGTACGAGTAAAGTACACATTAATATAATGTATATCCAATATACTTTTGTCGACCTTGCCTGCCTTCTCATCTACCAAGTATCTAGGGTAGTTCTGCTTCAGTGACCGTTCCCCTCATTACAGAAGCACTTAGTCTCGGGTTTGGGTTCAACCTTGGGTTTCTTCACTAGAGCAGCAACTGATATGCCGTTTCATGAAGTATCCCTTCTTTCCCTTGCCCTTCTTGAAACTAGTGGTTTTACTAACCATCAACAATTGATGCTCCTACTTGATTTCTACTTTTGCGGTGTCAAACATCGCGAGTTGCTCAAGGATCACCATGTCTATCCCTGATATCTTTATAGTTCATCACGAAGCTCTAGTAGCTTGGTTGAAATGACTTTGGAGAACCATCACTATCTCATCTGGAAGACAACTCCCACTCGATTCAAGCGATTGTAGTACTCAGACAATCCGACCACATGCTCAACGATTGAGCTTTTCTCCCTTAGTTTGCAGGCTTAAGAAACTTGTCGGAGGTCTCATACCTCTTGACGTGGGCACTAGTCTGAAATCCCAATTTCAGTCTTTGGAACATCTCATATGTTCTGCGACGTTTCAAAAACGTCTTTGGCGCCTCAATTCTAAACCATTAGCATTACGCACTGAACTATCACGTAGTCATCAAAATGTGTATGTCAGATGTTCGCAACATCCACAGACGACGCTCGAGGTTCAGCACACCGAGCGGTGCATTAAGGACATAAGCCTTCTGCGCAGCAATGAGGATAATCCTCAGTTTACCGACCCAGTCCGCATAATTTCTACTATCAACTTTCAACTAAATTTTCTCTAGGAACATATCTTAGTAGAACTAAAGCGTAAGCTATGACATTATTTGCAAAGACCTTTTGACTATGTTCATGATAATTAAGTTCATCTGATTATTTAATGAACTCCCACTTAGATAGACATCCCTCTAGTCATCTAAGTGATACATCATCCGAATCGACTAGGCCGTGTCCGATCATCACGTGAGACGGACTAGTCATCATCGGTGAACATCTCCATGTTTATCGTATCTACTATATGACTCATGTTCGACCTTTCGGTCTCTTGTGTTCCGAGGCCATGTCTGTACATGCTAGGCTCGTCAAGTCAACCTAAGTGTTTTGCTTGTGTTCCGAGGCCATGTCTATACATGCTAGGCTCGTCAACACCCGTTGTATGCGAACATTAGAATCTATCACACCCGATCATCACGTGGTGCTTCGAAACAACGAACCTTCGCAACGGTGCACAGTTAGGGGGAACACATCTCTTGAAACTTTAGTGAGGGATCATCTTATTTATGCTACCGTCGTTCTAAGCAAATAAGATGTAAACATGACAAACATCACATGCAAATCATAAAGTGACATGATATGGCCAATATCATCTTGCGCCTTTTGATCTCCATCTTCGAGGCGCGGCATGATCACCTTCGTCACCGGCATGACACCATGATCTCCATCATCATGATCTCCATCATCGTGTCTTCATGAAGTTGTCTCGCCAACTATTACTTCTACTACTATGGCTAACGGTTAGCAATAAAGTAAAGTAATTACATGGCGTTTTTCATTGACACGCAGGTCATACAATAAATTAAGACAACTCCTATGGCTCCTGCCGGTTGTCATACTCATCGACATGCAAGTCGTGATTCCTATTACAAGAACATGATCAATCTCATACATCACATATATCATTCATCACATCCTTTTGGCCATATCACATCACATAGCATACCCTGCAAAAACAAGTTAGACGTCCTCTAATTGTTGTTGCATGTTTTACGTGGCTGCTATGGGTTTCTAGCAAGAACGTTTCTTACCTACACAAAAGCCACAACGGTGATATGCCAATTTCTATTTACCCTTCATAAGGACCCTTTTCATCGAATCTGATCCGACTAAAGTGGGAGAGACAGACACCCGCTAGCCACCTTATGCATCAAGTGCATGTCAGTCGGTGGAACCTGTCTCACGTAAGAGTACGTGTAAGGTCGGTCCGGGCCGCTTCATCCCACAATGTCGCCGAATCAAGATAAGACTAGTAACGGTAAGCAAATTGAACAAATCGTCACCCACAACTACTTTGTGTTCTACTCGTGCATAGAATCTACGCATAAACCTAGCTCTGATACCACTGTTGGGGAACGTAGCAGAAATTCAAAATTTTCTACGCATCACCAAGATCAATCTATGGAGTTTACTAGCAACGAGAGGGAAGGAGTGCATCTACATACCCTTGTAGATCGCGAGCGGAAGCGTTCAAGAGAACGGGGTTGATGGAGTCGTACTCGTCGTGATCCAAATCACCGATGATCCTAGCGCCGAACGGACGGCACCTCCGCGTTCAACACACGTACGGAGCAGTGACGTCTCCTCCTTCTTGATCCAGCAAGGGGGGGGAGAGGTTGATGGAGATCCAGCAGCACGACGGCGTGGTGGTGGAAGTAGCGGGATTCCAACAGGGCTTCGCCAAGCGCTGCGGGAGGAGGGAGATGTGTCACGGGAGGGAGAGGGAGGCGCCAGGGCTTGGGGTTTTGCTCCCATGCGCCTCCCCACTATATATAGGGGTGGAGGGGGCTGGTTTCTTGCCCTCCAAGTCCATTGGGGCGTTGGCAAAGGTGGGGGAAAGAAATCCCATCATTTCCCTTCCCCACCGATTGTTATCCCCCTTTTTTAGGGATCTTGATCTTATCCCTTCGGGATATGATCTTATTCCTTCTAAGGTGGGATCTTGGTGCGCCTTGACCAGGGGTGTGGGGCCTTGCCCCCACTACCCACGTTCATGTGGGTCCCCCCATGCAGGTGGGCCCCACTTCGGAACCTTCTAGAACCTTCCCAGTACAATACCGAAAAATCCCGAACATTTTCCAGTGGCCAAAATAGGACTTCCCATATATAAATCTTTACCTCCGGACCATTCCGGAACTCCTCGTGACGTCCGGGATCTCATCCGGGACTCCGAACAACTTTCGGTTAACCGCATACTAATATCTCTACAACCCTAGCGTCACCGAACCTTAAGTGTGTAGACCCTACGTGTTCGGGAGACATGCAGACATGACCGAGACGACTCTCCGGTCAATAACCAGCAGCGGGATCTGGATACCCATGTTGGCCCCCACATGTTCCACGATAATCTCATTGGATGAACCACGATGTCGAGGATTCAATCAATCCCGTATACAATTCCCTTTGTCAATCGGTACGTTACTTGCCCGAGATTCGATCGTCGGTATCCCAATACCTTGTTCAATCTCGTTACCGGCAAGTCACTTTACTCGTACCGTAATGCATGATCCCGTGGCTAACTCCTTAGTCACATTGAGCTCATTATGATGATGCATTACCGAGTGGGCCCAGAGATACCTCTCCGTCATACGGAGTGACAAATCCCAGTCTCGATTCATGCCAACCCAACAGACACTTTCGGAGATACCTGTAGTGCACCTTTATAGCCACCCAGTTACGTTGTGACGTTTGGTACACCCAAAGCATTCCTACGGTATCCGGGAGTTGCACAATCTCATGGTCTAAGGAAATGATACTTGACATTAGAAAAGCTCTTAGCAAATGAACTACACGATCTTGTGCTATGCTTAGGATTGGGTCTTGTCCATCACATCATTCTCCTAATGATGTGATCCCGTTATCAATGACATCCAATGTCCATGGTCAGGAAACCATAACCATCTATTGATCAACGAGCTAGTCAACTAGAGGCTTACTAGGGACATGTTGTGGTCTATGTATTCACACATGTATTACGGTTTCCAGTTAATACAATTATAGCATGAACAATAGACAATTATCATGAACAAGGAAATATAATAATAACCATTTTATTATTGCCTCTAGGGCATATTTCCAACACTGGGTGGCGTGAGTTGCGAAACTATTCCGCATTGTTTCAAATGAAGACCAAACTCATAACTCAAATATTCTCCTCCATGATCAGATCGTAGAAACTTTATTTTCTTGTTACGATGATTTTCAACATCACTCTAAAATTCTTTGAACTTTTCAAATGTTTCAGACTTATGTTTCATTAAGTAGATATACCCATATCTGCTTAAATCATCTGTGAAGGTGAGAAAATAATGATATCCGCCACGAGCTTCAACATTCATCGGACCACATACATCTGTATGTATGATTTCCAACAAATCTGTTGCTCTCTCCATAGTTCCGGAGAACGGCGTTTTAGTCATCTTGCCCATGAGGCACGGTTCGCAAGTACCAAGTGATTCATAATCAAGTGGTTCCAAAAGTCCATCAGTATGGAGTTTCTTCATGCGCTTTACACCGATATGACCTAAACGGCAGTGCCACAAATAAGTTGCACTATCATTATCAACTCTGTATCTTTTGGCTTCAATACTATGAATATGTGTATCACCACTATCGAGATTCAACAAAAATAGACCACTCTTCAAGGGTGCATGACCATAAAAGATATTACTCATATAAATAGAACAACCATTATTCTCTGATTTAAATGAATAACCATCTCGCATCAAACAAGATCCAGATATAATGTTCATGCTTAACGCTGGCACCAAATAACAATTATTTAGGTCTAAAACTAATCCCGAAGGTAGATGTAGAGGTAGCGTGCCGACCGCGATCACATTGACTTTGGAGCCATTTCCCACGCGCATCGTCACCTCGTCATTAGCCAATCTTCGCTTAATCTGTAGCCCCTGCTTCGAGTTGCAAATATTAGCAACAGAACCAGTATCAAATACCCAGGTGCTACTACGAGCATTAGTAAGGTACACATCAATAACATGTATATCACATATACCTTTGTTCACCTTGCCATCCTTCTTATCCGCCAAATACTTGAGGCAGTTCCGCTTCCAGTGACCAGTCTGCTTGCAGTAGAAACACTCAGTCTCAGGCTTAGGTCCAAACTTGGGTTTCTTCTCCTGAACAGCAACTTGCTTGCTGTTCTTCTTGAAGTTGCCCTTCTTCTTCCCTTTGCCCTTTTTCTTGAAACTGGTGGTCTTATTGACCATCAACACTTGATGCTCCTTTTTGATTTCTACCTCCGCAGCCTTTAGCATTGCGAAGAGCTCGGGAATCGTCTTATCCATCCCTTGCATGTTATAGTTCATCACGAAGCTCTTGTAGCTTGGTGGCAGTGATTGAAGAATTTTGTCAATGACGCTATCATCCGGAAGATTAACTCCTAGTTGAATCAAGTGATTGTTATACCCAGACATTTTGAGTATATGCTCACTGACAGAACTATTCTCTTCCATCTTGCAGCTGTAGAACTTATTGGAGACTTCATATCTCTCAATCCGGGCATTTGCTTGAAATATTAACTTCAACTCCTGGAACATCTCATATGCTCCATGTCGTTCAAAACTTCGTTGAAGACCCGGTTCTAAGCCGTAAAGCATGGCACACTGAACTATCGAGTAGTCATCAGCTTTGCTCTGCCAGACGTTCATAACGTCCGGCGTTGCTCCTGCAGCGGATCTTGAACCTAGCGGTGCTTCCAGGACGTAATTCTTCTATGCAGCAATGAGGATAATCCTCAAGTTACAGACCCAGTCCGTGTAGTTGCTACAATCATCTTTCAACTTAGCTTTCTCTAGGAACGCATTAAAATTCAACGGAACAGTAGCACGGGCCATTTATCTACAACAACATAGACATGCAAAATACTATCAGGTACTAAGTTCATGATAAATTAAAGTTTAATTAATCATATTACTTAAGAACTCCCACTTAGATAGACATCCCTCTAATCATCTAAGTGATCACATGATCCATATCAACTAAACCATGTCCGATCATCATGTGACATGGAGTAGCTTTCAACGGTGAACATCACTATGTTGATCATATCTACTATACGATTCATGTTCGACCTTTCGGTCTGAGTGTTCTGAGGCCATATCTGCATATGCTAGGCTCGTCAAGTTTAACCTGAGTATTCTGCGTGTGCAAAACTGGCTTGCACCCATTGTATGTGAACGTAGAGCTTATCACACCCGATCATCACGTGGTGTCTCGGCACGACGAACTGTAGCAACGGTGCATACTGAGGTAGATTACTTATACCTTGAAATTTAGTGAGAGATCATCTTATAATGCTACCGCCGTACTAAGCAAAATAATATGCACAAAAAGATAAACATCACATGCAATAAAATAAGTGATATGATATGGCCATCATCATCTTGTGCCTTTGATCTCCATCTCCAAAGCACTGTCATGATCACCATCGTCACTGGCTTGACACCTTAAACTCCATCGAAGCATCGTTGTCATCTCGCCAACTATTGCTTCTACGACTATCGCTACCGCTTAGTGATAAAGTAAAGCATTACAGGGCGATTGCATTGCATACAATAAAGCGACAACCATATGGCTCCTGCCAGTTGCCGATAACTCGGTTACAAAACATGATCATCTCATACAATAAAATTTAGCATCATGTCTTGACCATATCACATCACAACATGCCCTGCAAAAACAAGTTAGACGTCCTCTGCTTTGTTGTTGCAAGTTTTACGTGGCTGCTACGGGCTTAGCAAGAACCGTTCTCACCTACGCATCAAAACCACAACGATAGTTTGTCAAGTTGGTGTTGTTTTAACCTTCGCAAGGACCGGGCATAGCCACACTTGGTTCAACTAAAGTTGGAGAAACTGACACCCGCCAGCCACCTCTGTGTAAAGCACGTCGGAAGAACCAGTCTCGCGTAAGCGTACGCGTAATGTCGGTCCGGGCTGCTTCATCCAACAATACCGCTGAACCAAAGTATGACATGCTGGTAAGCAGTATGACTTATATCGCCCACAACTCACTTGTGTTCTACTCGTGCATATAACATCAACGCATAAAACCAGGCTCGGATGCCACTGTTGGGGAACGTAGTAATTTCAAAAAAAAATTCCTACGCACACGCAAGATCATGGTGATGCATAGCAACGAGAGGGGAGAGTGTTGTCCATGTACCCTCATAGACCGAAAGCGGAAGCGTTAGCACAACGCGGTTGATGTAGTCGTACGTCTTCACGATCCGACCGATCAAGTACCGAACGCACGGCACCTCCGAGTTCAGCACACGTTCAGCCCGATGACGTCCCTCGAACTCCGATCCAGCCGAGTGTTGAGGGAGAGTTTTGTCAGCACGACGGCGTGGAGATGATGATGATGTTCTACCGACGCAGGGCTCCGCCTAAGCACCGCTACAGTATTATCGAGGTGGACTATGGTGGAGGGGGCACCGCACACGGCTAAAAGATCAAACGATCAATTGTTGTGTCTCTAGGGTGCCCCTGCCCTCGTATATAAAGGAGCAAGGGGGAGAGGTGCGGCCGGCCAGAAGGGCGCGCCAGGAGGAGTCCTACTCCCACCGGGAGTAGGACTCCCTCCCTTTTCCTTGTTGGACTAGGAGTGGACGGGGAAAGAGGAGGGAGAGAGGAAGGAAAGGGGGGCGCCGCCCCCCTCTCCTTGTCCTATTCGGACTAGGGGGGAGGGGCGCGCGGCCCTGCCCTGCCCGCCTCTCCTCTCTTCCACTATGGCCCATTAAGCCCCCGGGGGGTTCCGGTAACCTCCCGGTACTCCGGTAAAATTCTGATTTCACCCGGAAAACTTCCGATATCCAAACATAGGCTTCCAATATATCAATCTTCATGTCTCGGCCATTTCGAGACTCATCGTCATGTCTGTGATCACATCCGGGACTCCGAACAACCTTCGGTACATCAAAACATATAAACTCACAATATTACTGTCATCGAAACTTTAAGCGTGCGGACCCTACGGGTTCGAGAACTATGTAGACATGACCAAGACACGTCTCCGGTCAATAACCAATAGCGGAACCTGGATGCTCATATTGGCTCCCACATATTCTACGAAGATCTTTATCGGTCAGACCGCATAACAACATACATTGTTCCCTTTGTCATCGGTATGTTACTTGCCCAAGATTCGATCGTCGGTATCTCAATACCTAGTTCAATCTTGTTACCGGCATGTCTCTGTACTCGTTCCGTAATACATCATCCCGCAACAAACTCATTAGTTGCAATGCTTGTAAGGCTTAAGTGATGTGCATTACCGAGAGGGCCCAGAGATACCTCTCCGACAATCGGAGTGACAAATCCTAATCTCGAAATACACCAACCCAACAAGTACCTTCGGAGACACCTGTAGATCACCTTTATAATCACCCAGCGTTGTGACGTTTGGTAGCACACAAAGTGTTCCTCCGGTAAACGGGAGTTGCATAATCTCATAGTCATAGGAACATGTATAAGTCATGAAGAAAGAAATAGTAACATACTAAACGATCGAGTGCTAAGCTAACGGAATGGGTCAAGTCAATCACATCATTCTCCTAATGATGTGATCCCGTTAATCATTTGACAACTCATGTCTATGGCTAGGAAACATAACCATCTTTGATCAATGAGCTAGTCAAGTAGAGGCATACTAGTGACACTCTGTTTGCATATGTATTCACACATGTATTATGTTTCCGGTTAATACAATTCTAGCATGAATAATAAACATTTATCATGATATAAGGAAATAAATAATAACTTTATTATTGCCTCTAGGGCATATTTCCTTCACTTCTGTCAAAGGCTCTTTCAGCTCGACGTGGATGGCGACGGCAGGGCTAAGAGGACCGGCAGGGCCGCGAAGGCCGGCAAGGCCGTCAAGGGGCCCCTGTTTGGGTTGCCGGCGGGAGTGTTTCCGCTGAGCAACAACTCCCGCCAGTCCGCCATCATCGCCATGATGCCGGACTTCAACGCACATGGCCTTGACCCGGGCTGGGCTGAGCCGCCGGCGGAGAAGGCGTAGGAGTTCTTCGACACTTTGTCGGAGGCTTATGTCCGCGAAGAGCCGCTGGTCATCCAGGACACCACCAAGGCGGAGCTGGACTACATTGCCGCCAGGGCGGTGGAGGCGGCGCTGGCCTGGGAAGCCGCCAGTGCTGGCGGCATGGAGGATGAGGACGACACGGCCGTGGAGGAGAAGGAGCTCACCTAGTGGGCGGAGTCTGCTGAGGAGGCCAGCAGCGCCGGCGATGGGGCTCCCCTCGTTGAAGATGCGGGTGACGAGTCGTCCGGAGAGGGGGTCGAGGTGAATGACCCCCCCCCCCCGCCACGGGGAGGCAGCGCGTCCTGCGGCGGGCTACCTCTGGCGAGCCGGTCCGGCCCGGCAGGATCACGCAGCGGCAGCCGTCCCAGGAGTAGCTCGTGCGCGAGACGAGCGCGATGAAGGTCGCGGCAGCGAAGAAGACGGCGAAGGTCGCGATGGCGAAGAAGATGGCGACTGCTTCCTCCTCGTCCAAGCGGTACTGGACCCCACCCCCTTCCCCTTCGGACAGTACCTTGGAGGCCGAGTTTGACCTCGGATCTTTCAACCCGGCAAGGAAGAGGAAGCTAGTGGAGGAAGAGTAAGTATTTCACCCCCCACATTTCTGACTTTACTCCTGTGTTATCCTTCTTTGATTTGGCGTCATCTTCATAGGGACACGGAGACGCTGGCGCAGAGGGTGGCGAAGAGGGCCGGGGCCTCGACGGACGGCAAGCTCCCGGAGGGTACTTCGGGTACGCCATTGTTGGTGGAGAGCAGCCCCGACAGCAGCCCCCGACACAGCCCCCGCCTCAGCCCCCAACGTAAGCTCATCACTCACTCCCCCATTGATGAACCTTGGGGTGTGAATCCTTGATGCTGCTCTTGCCGGGTTTGCAGGAGAAGAACGGCAGCAGGAGGAGCCGCCGAGGGCCACCCCCAACACGCCGCCCCTCTCGACTATGCCGCCCCGAGGGGCGTCCCCGGCAAGGGCATCCACCACCGAGCCCATGCATATGGAGGAGGAGGAGGCGAGCTTGGGCGCCGGTGGTTCTGCCCCGGCAACGAATGCTGGCGGGGAGGGCGCTACTTCTTCCCAGCCCGGTGTGGGTAAGTTATTTGCTCTCTGTCCCTGTTCTTTCTTCTTCTTTTCGAACCTCGACCTTGGCTCCGCCTTATTCCCCTTTTTGGTATACAGACCCCTCCTTGGTGGACCGGGGGGACATTGACACCATCATCGAGGAGGTCGCCAGGGACGCCTAGGCCGAGGCCGAGAAGATCGCCACCGAGGAGGCCGCCAAGACCGCCGCCGAGGATGCTGCCAAGGGGCCTGCCGGGGAGGCCGGCAAGGCCACTGCCGAGGAGGCCGGCAAGGGGCCTGCCAGAGAGGCCGGCAAGGCTGCTGCTGGGGACGGGGTGGTTGACGACCAACCTTCCTCCTCGGATGCCTCTAGCTCGGGAAAATACCTGAAGGTGGCCGACGACCTGTTCTTCCACCTCCCAGGAACGGCGAGCACCAGGGCGCCAGCCGAGGGGGAGGTGTTCGACGACGAGGCGCTCGCCGCCGCTTGGCTCGAGGTTGTTGACGAACCGAGCGCCGGTGGCGGCGGTTGCCAAGAGGAGCAGCTGCTTTGGGCCATGAGCGCCAACTTCCAGAAGCTCCATGTGCTTCACCGTGCCCGCCTGGACAAGGCAAAATACAGGATGGCGGTGGTGGACAAGGCGGAGGCAGACCTCGAGGAGCGCATCACCGAGACGCAGGCTTGGTTCCGCCAGGCCCACGAGGAACTGAAGGTTGCCCAGGATCTGCTGGCTGAGCGCAAACAGGAGCTTATCTTGTTGCAGGCCGATGTCGAGAAAGCCCAGGAGGCGGCGAAGGAACAGGCCGCCCAGGACGAGGCCGCTCGGCACCAGCACCAGGCCGAGCTGAACTCCCAGGAGGAGGACCTTGCCGCTCGTGAGGAGGCATTCGCCGCCACCCTCCGCGGCAAGGATTAGGAGGTCAAGAAGCTTGCCGTGAAGTGGACCCAGGAGCTGGAGCAGAGGCACAAGGAGGCACTCAATGCTCAAGCCCAAGTCCATGCTGGCAAGGCGAAGGAGCTGGAGGTGGAGTGGGATGGGCTGAAGGAACAGGTCCTGGAGCTGGCGAAGGCGAAGGACACGCTCAACGGCGCTTTGGTGGAGGCGCAGGCCGCAGTTGTCGGCAAGGCCGAGCTGCTCTCCAAGGCCAACGACTCCATCAAAGACCTGAAGCTGAAGCTGGAGGGTCTTGAGGGGACGCTACCGGAGGCCAGGGCCCGGGAAGAGACCCTGACCAAGGACCTGGAGGAGGAGAGGCAGCTGTGGAGGAATGACGCCGCCAACCACGAGGATTACGTGAATGGCGAAAACCTCTGGATCAGCCGCCTCGCCGACGTCGCCAGCAGGATCACCACGAAGCTGGCTGCCATGGGGATGCCAAATGTGAGGTACGCCCCGGAGCCGAACGTGAGTCCCAACGCCAAACTGACCCTGTTCTTCGAGGGCGTTCTTAGAGCCCTGGAGCAGTTCCGCTCCAACAGAGCGACCTCTCTGGCCAATGAGGCCCGAAAGCTTTGCTGGGGTGCCCTGACCAAGGTCCTCACGAAGGTGGCGTACTGGAACCCCAACCTCGACTTCGACGCCGCGCTGGAGAGCTTGCCGGAGGATGTGGGCCTCGCAGCGCTCGAGGAGCGTATCCAGCCCATCATCAGCCGCGTCGACGGAGTTCGGAGGATAGAGGGCTAGCGCTGGGACTAGGCACCCCGTTTCTCATCGCCGCTGCAGGTTCATGACCAAGACAATTTTTATCTTTAGTTAGAACAGCAGCAACAATTGGTGTAATATAACTCTGCAGTACTTTGAAACGATGCATGCTATCTTCCCGTTAGATCTTTCTTTGTATGTTTGCACCCTACGCTTGTTGAGATAAGGCTGGCAGCGCATAAACCCATGCCGTGGTGCTTTGAGGGCGGACCCTTAGCACCCTGCCGGAAGGGCGCTTGCTGCCGGGCAAGCCACCGTGCCGCTACCAGCGCGGTCGCTTGAACTGTCGAGCGGACTCGAAACAGGACAAGTGCGCTGCTGGTAGCGGGTAGGCCACCTTGCCGTTCTCAGCGCGGCCGCATGAACTGTCGAGCGGACTCGAGACAGAGACAAGGGCATTGCCAATAGCGGAAGGGTCCCATTGCGTGCAGGTTTCCAGTACAAGGAATGAGATCTTTCGGGGAGGACAGACTTATATAAATGAAATTAGCCAAAATTCCGCATGACTTAGCTTTTCGGGGCCACGCGGATGGCCGTCGAGGCTACGGACGGCACCAGAGGGCGGTTGATCGACGTCGCACTCTCCCTTCGAGCCATCCACATGGAAGAGTCGCTGCGTCGGCTCCAAAACCAGATTTCCACGGCTTGCCCCCCCTACCTGGCGCGCCAAAGATGTCGGGGGAAACGACACCTACGAGATCACGAGGAATCTCTTTTGCTACGGTTGGCGGGCGCGGGGCTTTGGAAAGAGCGGGATTGAGAGATCAACGCGGGGCGATTATCCAGGTTCGCGCCGCAAGTGATGCGTAATACCCTACTCCTGCTGGTTTTTGTTTATCTGGTGTTCTTGGACTAGCTACAAGGCGTGCAGGGTCCAAAACGTCTGAATCCTCTCCCAGTACGCTGCGGGCCTCCTTTTATAGACAAAGGGGCTGCCACAGTGGCACACAGGAGCTGGAAAGCTATACAGTGGTCGAGTCTATCCTCTGGCACCGTAGGACAAACGCATTTAATGCGCTGCCAACGTGCCCTTCTTGCTTTATCGGGGACGGCAAGGAAGCTCGTCCCAGCTGTCGCCGCCTCGCTTGACTTCGACGCACGTCCGAACTAACGAGGCGGGTAGTACCACGCTGGCTGGTTGGCTGCTGAGTTGATGCGGTGGCAGAGCCTTCATGAAGATCTGCATGCCACCACGCAGGTGCTTGCTGAGTTGGCCTAGAGGCCGCACGTCGCCATGCAGTGTTTGCCTAGTTGGTGGGCTGGCAGCTGCATGGGAACGGCGGCGGAGCTTTGGCAGATGTGGGCCTGGCTGCGGCCCCGCGGATGTCTTCGGCAAGAGTCTTGCCGGGGCCCCGGCAAGGGTCTTGCCGCAGCATCGTTGTCGTCCCCGGCAAGGGTCTTTCCTGGGGTCTCGTGGGTATCCTCTGCAAGGATCTTGCCAAGGATCATCGTCTTCTGGTTATCATCTAGTCTTGTATGCTTCTGGTCTTCACAAAGATCAGCATGCCACCATGGAGGCACCTCCCGAGCCTTGGTTCCAATGTAGTTGAGGGCGTCGGAACTCTCAAGCTCAAGGGTGGCAGCCCTGCTGGCGTTGGGCAAGTTGCCCCGGCAAGGTTCTTGCTGGGGCTGTGGAGGCCGCCCCGGCAAGGGCCTTGCTGGGGGAATCCACCTCGCCCTTCTGCTCTTTGTGTTTCTGGCTTGGCGTTGATTCACCCATCTTGTGTCTTTGCTTCCTCTGCCCCGCCAAGCGTGGCCAGGGGCGTGGGGCTACTACTGCCCACGCACAAGTAAAGGGGTGCAAAAAGGGACCCCTACTTTTGTACACCGACAACCAAGGCCAGGCGGGCGCCAGCGGGCGCAGCATACCATTTTCCTCTTTGGGCTAAGGGGGCAAGCATAGGCGAGGAGTCCCGAGGAATCAAGCAAACACTAGTACAGTGAGCTGCTAAACAAGGGGTTTTGAACCCCTTTCCGCGACGGCCTTTGGAACCGTCGCCAAGTGAGTGTGGGCGATAGGGGGGTCCTTCCCACACGACCCAGAAACCGTCGGGGATATGCCCTCCTGGCACACACGCTCGGCAAAATGAGGTCGTGTGCGACCAGCGAGCACTCAAATACAGAAATACGTACAGTAGTGCTAAAAAAATACAATTATACAGGCGAAATCATTTCCGGTGGTAAGTACATCCCACGCAGTCAGCTAGCGCTAAAAGTTTCCGTTCGTATATACATCCCACACAGTCACTCCAAGGAAAAAATTTCTATTCGCAAGTACATCACACACAATTTTCCCGGTTAAATCGTTTGTGATAGCATTTCCATTGCACACGGTATTAACAATTTTATCGTTTGTGTTATTGAATTCATCACACACGGTGCCTAGAAGAAACTGTGTGTCAAGGGTTGTCCATCACACATAGTTTTTATGTGGTAAACGTTTGCGCCAGGTGACCTAACGGAAACAGTTTTCAAGAGGATGTTGTGTGTGATTGTTCATTAATCTAACATGGTTTATTCCTAGAAACTGTGTGCGTTATTGAATGCATCGCACACGGTGTTTTCTCAATAAACGTTTGCAATAGAAAAACCCAATTAGCAGGCTAATTATCCAATTATTCATAATCCATTTATTAATCTAATTGACATTTCATATTAAGCACACAATATATTTCATTTTCATAATTGAAATACATCAGAGTACAACATCATATAGCTTCAGCACTCAGCTACCCCATTACACAACTACACCAGGACCAAGTTTCACATGCAACATATATAACCTTTCAAAATTAGCATCATAGACGGTACATAGACAGATGTATCTCATCTGGAAAACTGCTGAAGCAGAAGGCGAATATTGAGCCTTCATTAATGTTGAAGGTCTTTGTAACTTTAGGCCAGTGCCTGTGGATGATTGACCGTCCATCCTTCGTCCTCTTCGGGAACACTTCAATATTGAACCGTGGGTGTTGTACGAATACCTTCCTCGCCTCCTGACCATACAGGTGGTTTGATAGGTAATCATCAGTGAACTGCTTTGGACAGGCCTGAAAACAAGGATGTGCATAAATATCTTCTCTATATTGGAAATGGGGAAAAGGAATAAAAAGGCAAGGTATAATAGTTAGTACCATGCATCCTGTAGTGAACTGATGTCTTCTTCATTGTGCAGACAAAGATCCTATTGTTTTTTGTCACTAATTTCTTTATCCTAACAATCTTTCTGAGTTTCTTGACTTGACTGATATTCATGGACAACTCATTTCCCCATATGCAAAAAGGGTCGAACAGTGGGTGAAAACCTCTGATAGCAGGACCTACATGTGCAAGACCAAATTGTTAAAAACCTAAATATTAGAATGGTTCCTGCAATTGCACAATAATGTGCTATTAGACAACGGACCATGCAATTGCACAATAATGTGCTAAACCTCAGTACCTCCCATTGTTTCCCTGCAACACATATAAGGTAGTTAGTCATCAGGTTAAGTAAGGGTTCGCATGCTATCAGTAAAATATGTTGATGAAAAATAAGCACATTGCAGATTCATCAGATTAATTCAAGCCACATGGAAAACCCATTTATCCAAACCAAGCATGATTAAGAACTAGGAAATATAGCACTTGTATATGTTTCTCATGTATTAAGTGCAGCCAAATTTGATTTATTCCTCACATGCACAACAATACAAAATTCTACCCATGACAATTGGACATCGCAGTGTAGAATTGAACCAAGCAGTTAGCTAAACACCACAACAAATGAACCAAACATTAGCTGAGCACCACATTGCACAATATAACATACTCCTAATAGAATATCAGACAGTTAACCAAACCAAGCATGCTTAACAACTTGGAAATATAGCAATTGTATTTGTTTCTCATGTATTTAGTACAGCCAAATTCGATTTATTTCTCACATGGTATACAATAACAGAATGCAGCCACACCAATTGAACATCACATTGCAGAATTGAACCAAGTAGTTAACTAAACACCACAACAAATGAACCAAACGATAACTGAGCACCACATTGCACAATATAACATACTCGTAATAGAAGATCATCCAGTTAACCATACCAAGCATACTTAACAACTTGGAAATATTGCACCCTGAAGAATTGAACATCACATTTGCAGAATTGAACCAAGCAGTTAACTGAACACCACATTGCATGACATATAGAACATATACACTATAGCAGAAGATTGCATGGTAAAATTAGACAGCACAATTCACTAGAATTTGTTAAGGAAAGGCAGTAGCTAGCAAACGATGGCCTCGAGAAAACGCCATGAACTGTCATTTAAAGCAGCCAACTGCGTCGCGGCGTTGGCACGCGAGGCATCAATGGTGGCCTCGACGGCGAGGTGCTCCTCCAAGATCTGGGGGTCGGCACGAATGGCAGCCATCGCGACCTCATCCGCGCGTGCGACCGCGATTTGCTTCTCCGCTTCCAAATGCTCCTTGAGATCCTGGCTATACTGCGTGCACCATGGCTTAGGGCGGCGCTTATTTGGTGGAGGGGTTGGTGATTTCAATGGAAGTTGTCGCGCTCGCGCCGGCGGTCGGGGCATGTGGGATGTGGAAGGAGGAGGAGGATGGGGGTCGGGTGTGGATTACCTGCCTGGATAGGCGAGGCCGAGCAACGTCAAGGAGGGTCGCCAGCGAGGAGGCGGCGCTGCAAGCAAGGAGTGAAGGTTTCAACTTGGAAAGGAAGGCGGAAACAGGGGAAATGTGGCTTTTGGTAAGGGGGAGGGGGCGGGGAGGTAGATATTTTCGCGGAAGCCGAAAAATTGGAATCGCTTCAGCCAAATAACTGGCGCGCAAAGTGTCATCAGGCACGGTCCCTTATTCAGAACTGTGTATGATACGTGAACATCACAATCGATTCAGATAGCTTAACCCGTGTGTGTTGAGTTTGAACGTCAAAAATTTTGGTTCAAATTTCCCTGGTTACAGTGATCATCCACGTCATTGCATAATTTGGGTACACAAAGGAGACTAACTTCTTAATCAAGCAAGTTCAGCAATTAAACAGAGCTAGCTGACCTAAACATTACTCTAACAAATTAAAGACTGGTGCTCTTAATTAAACAAAACAAAGAGTACTACTATGGCTGGTGCTCGTCGATCTCCGCCGCCGCCTCCATGTCCAGCTCGCGCCTGACGGTCTCCTGGGTAAGGGGCTCCATGGCATCAATTGCACCATACTCGGCAAGCATCTCGCCATCCGCGTCCACCATATCTTTGGAATAGGCCACCACGAGCTGGGCGTGGGCGTCCGCGATCTGGGCTCTGGCGGGCTCCATCGTGGCAAGGTATGCCGCGCAGGAACGGACGGCTGCTCGAACTCTCTCGGCGATTGCCAGCTCTTCGGCCGTGGGTTCCCCACCGTTGTCGGAGAAGCTTCGTTCGATTTGTGCGGTGACCACCATGAGCTGGGCGTCGACGGCCTCAACATGGTAGTGGGTGGCCTCCATCAGGGCTAAGGCCGCCCCTGCGGAACAAACAATTGTTGTGCCGCTCTCGCCAGTTGCTATCCCCGAGGCAGATGTTGCTGCCGCCGCCTGAGAAGCAACAGCGGCCGTTTGGGATGCCTTGGCCGCCCGGACGTAGACTGCGGTCTCCGTCACGAAGCTTGTTAGCACGCGCCTGGCGGCTGCGGCCGCGCTCTCGCCGGAGTGGGCCGCCGAAGTTGCCCTCACGACGTGGGTCCACGTCCCCATCTTTCACCGGTGATGAATGAATAGTGAAATGATATTTGGGGAGTGAGCTAGTGTGCTTGACACGCTGGCTGTGGACTGTAGCCGACGCACCTTCTCACACAAGCCATAGGCGTACTATACACCAACGATGCTGCAAGATATTTTGTGCTGCATCTCGCACGGTTGGTGATAACAAACTGTGTGCGATCTACTTCATTTATCGTCTAGATTTGAATTACGTAATGGGGTCACAGCTACAAAGGATGGTGTTTGAATTGTTAGAACTTTTATATGTAGTGAACATGCAACTATAGGTGTGTCGTCAAAAAAATTGGAATTGTTCAGGGTTCGTTTGGACGTTTTTCTACATTAACTTGGTTTTGTAGGCATTTCAGGTGCATAATTCTAATTTGAACTACATGCACATGCTCCAGTCCATATAAACGGGTTGAAAAATCAAATATGTGTCCTTGGTTGCATGCTTAGGTCCCATGCAAGAAATGGGCATGAATGGCACACACCCCGCCACCGTCACTCGGCCGCAAACATTGAGATATGTGGTTTTTAAATTCTAGTAAATCCAAAACTCGTTTGAAATTCATGAAACTTGGCATGCTATCATGGAGCGACATCAACATGCCATGGTAAAAAAAGTTGTCCCATTTGGCGCAGGTTTGGGTATAAGCTTCTCACAAACTAGAGATTCTCACAACAAGCGTGATGGTTTCGGTAGGGAGCGTGCCACCTTTGGGGACGAAACAGTATCCGTTGCCTCTTATTGCTTTCAAAAACATTCGAGTGTCGACATAGAACAACAGGAGTGTTGTGTTCAATTTTGGAAATTTCCAAGTTCATTTGGACATTTTTATACATTATCTGGGTTTCCGAGGTGTTTTATGCACATAATTCTAATTTGAACTACATGCACATGCTCCAGTGCATATAAACTGGTTGTAAAATCAAATATGTGCCCTTGGTTGCATGCTTAGGTCCCATGCAAGAAATGGGAATGAATTCCAAACACCCTGCCACCGTCACTCGACCGCAAACATTGAGATACCTGGTTTTTAAATTCTAGTAAATCCAAAACTCGTATGAAATTCATGAAACTTGGCATGCTATCATGGAGCGGCATCAAAATGTCGTGGTAAAAATTTTGTCCCATTTGGGGCAGGTTTGGGTATAAGCTTCTCACAAACCAGAGCTTCTCACAACAAGCGTGATGGTTTCGGTAGGGAACGTGCCACCATTGGGGACGGAACGATATCCATTGCCTCTTATTGCTTTCAAAAAATTTCGAGTGTCAACATAGAACAACAGGAGTGTTATGTATAATTTTGGAATTTTTCGGGGTTCGTTTGGACATTTTTATACATTAACTGGGTTTCCCAGGCATTTTATGTGCATAATTCAAATTTGAACTACATGCACATTCTCAAGTGCATATAACCTGGTTGAAAAATCAAATCTGTGTCCTTGGTTGTATGCTTAGGTCCCATGCAAGAAATGGGAATGAATTTCAAACACCATGCCACCGTCACTCAGCCGCAAACATTGAGATACCTGGTTTTTAAATTCTAGTAAATCCAAAACTCTTCTAAAATTCATGAAACTTGGCATGCTATCATGGAGCGCATCAACATGTCGTGGTAAATTTTTTGTCCCATTTGGGGCAGGTTTGGGTATAAGCTTCTCACAAACCAGATCTTCTCACAACAAGCGTGATGGTTTCGGTAGGGAAAGTGCCACCTTTGGGGACGAAACGATATCTGTTGCCTCTTATTGCTTTCAAAAAATTTCGAGTGTCAACATAGAACAACATGAGTGTTGTGTTTAATTTTGGAATTTTTGGGGTTCGTTTGGACATTTTTATACATTAACTGGGTTTACCAGGCATTTTATGCGCATAATTCAAATTTGAACTACATGCACATTCTCCAGTGCATATAAACTGGTTGAAAAATCAAATATGTGTCATTGGTTGCATGCTTAGGTCCCATGCAAGAAATGGGAATGAATTTCAAACACCCTGCCACCGTCACTCGACCACAAACATTGAGATACATAGTTTTTAAATTCTAGTAATCTAAAACTGGTCTGAAATTCATGAAACTTGGCATGCTATCATGGAGCGCATCAACATGTCGTGGTAAAAAATTTGTCCCATTTGGGGCAGTTTGGGTATAAGCTTCTCACAACAAGCGTGATGGTTTCGGTAGGGAATGTGCCACCTTTGAGGATGAAAAGATATTCGTTGCCTCTTATTGCTTTCAAAAAAATTTGAGTGTCAACATAGAACAACAGGAGTGTTGTGTTCAATTTTGGAATTTTTCAGGGTTCGTTTGGACATTTTATACACTAACTGGGTTTTCCAGGCATTTTATCTGCATAATTCAAATTTGAACTACATGCACATTCTCCGGTGCATATAAACTGGTTGAAAAATCAAATATGTCTCCTTGGTTGCATGCTTAGGTCCCATGCAAGAAATGAGAATGAATTTAAAACACCCTGCCACCGTCACTCGGCCGCAAACATTGAGATACCTGGCTTTTAAATTCTAGTAAATCCAAAACCCATCTGAAATTCATGAAACTTGGCATGCTATGATGGAGCAGCATCAACATGTCGTGGTAAAACTTTTGTCCCATTTGGGGCAGGTTTGGGTATTAGCTTCTCACAAACCTTAGATTCTCACAACAAGCGTGATGGTTTCGGTAGGGAACGTGCCACCTTCGGGGACGAAACGATATCCCTTGCCTCTTATTGCTTTCAAAAATTTTCTAGTGTCAACATAGAACAACAGGAGTGTTGCGTTTACTTTTGGAATTTTTTGGGGTTCGTTTGGACATTTTTATGCATTAACTGGGTTTTCTAGGCATTTCATGTGCATAATTCAAATCTGAAATACATGCACAAGCTCTAGTACATATAAATTGGTTGAAAAATCAAATGTGTGTCCTTCGGGGCATGCTCGGGTCCCATGCAAGAAATGAGAATGAATTTCAAACACCAGGGCACTGTTGATTGCCGGCAAAACGTTGAGATACTTTGTTTTTAAATTCTAGTAAATCCAAACCTCGTCTGAAATTCATGAAAGTTGGCATGCTATAATGGAATGTCACCCGGCATGTTGTGGTAAAAATTTTGTCCCATTTGGGGCAAGTTTGGGTATTAGCTTCTCACAAACCTTAGATTCTCACAACAAGCGTGATGGTTTCGGTAGGGAACGTGCCACCTTCGGGGACAAAACGATATCCCTTGCCTCTTATTGCTTTCAAAATTTTCTAGTGTCAACATAGAACAATAGGAGTGTTGCGTTACATTTGGAATTTTTTGGGGTTCGTTTGGACATTTTTATACATTAACTGGGTTTTATAGGCATCTCATGTGCATAATTCAAATCTAAAATACATGCACAAGCTCTAGTACATATAAATTGGTTGAAAAATCAAATGTGTGTCCTTCGGGGCATGCTCGGGTCCCCTGCAAGAAATGGGAATGAATTTCAAACACCAGGGCACTGTTGATTGCCGGCAAAACGTTGAGATACTTTGTTTTTAAATTCTAGTAAATCCAAACCTCGTCTGAAATTCATGAAAGTTGGCATGCTATAATGGAATGGCACCCGGCATGTTGTGGTAAAAAATTTGTCCCATTTGGGGCAGGTTTGGGTATTAGCTTCTCACAAACCTTAGATTCTCACAACAAGCGTGATGGTTTCGGTAGGGAACGTGCCACCTTCGGGGACAAAACGATATCCCTTGCCTCTTATTGCTTTCAAAAAATTTCTAGTGTCAACATAGAACAAGAGGAGTGTTGCGTTACATTTGGAATTTTTTGGGGTTCGTTTGGACATTTTTATACATTAACTGGGTTTTATAGGAATTTCATGTGCATAATTCAAATCTAAAATACATGCACAAGCTCTAGTACATATAAATTGGTTGAAAAATCAAATGTGTGTCCTTCGGGGCATGCTCGGGTCCCATGCAAGAAATGGGAATGAATTTCAAACACCAGGGCACTGTTGATTGCCGGCAAAACGTTGAGATAATTTGTTTTTAAATTCTAGAAAATCCAAACCTCGTCTGAAATTCATGAAAGTTGGCATGCTATAATGGAATGGCACCCGGCATGTTGTGGTATTTTTCGGGTCCATTTTGAGAGAAGGCGCACTCGAATAACAGCCAACAAAGGCATTTTGAAATAAATAGCTGCCACTGTAACATCTCAAACATTTTGAATAATTTAAATTGTGTGCGTTCTGTTAACCATTCACGTGACGCCACGCCTCACTCTTTTAATGGCTAGGAGGTGCCGTGCGGACAGGTGCTTGAGTGCTTGACTAAACGGAAGGCATGCGAGTTGTACTATAATGCGGAGGCTCAACGGGAAGCGTGCGAGCTGTACGCCACGCAGGCTCACCGGGAAGCGATCCCTTTGACTTCCATGGCCGCCCGCCTTACTCGCATACTCTACATTAATGGCGCCCAAGCCGCAGTTTACTATTGTTTTTAAATATAAAACACTCATCGCAAACGACAGGTTCCCCAGGAAGCCAAGAGAAAATGTGCCGAGCAGGATTTCTACAGCTCTTGATCGCAAACGTTTTAGATAGAACACCCATATGCAAAGTGAGAGCTATGGTCTTCCCCCTTAAGTCGGGGGAAAATCCAAAGCGCAGGATTTGTGCATCCCTTCAATGCAAACGATTGTTTTGGATGACCCGTGTGCAACCACGTACAAACAATTTGGTAAGATTTGCATCTGTCATATTGGGTATGTTGCCACTTGTCAAACTGGAAAGATTTGCATCTGTCATATTGGGTATGTTGCCATTTGTCAAACTGGAAAGATATACATTTGTTGATCTAGTAATGTTGTCATTTGTCAATCCTTGTAACACTGCGATTTGTCAAAATATGCAGCTAGAAATCACTAGCACTATCTAATTTTTGCAACTAAAATTCAGTAATTAAGCATAGATTTCATTCATAGATTAAGCAGTCGTTCTTAATTTATACAAACAGTTCAACTCGATAGCTAAACCAACCAAACTTTTCCCCAATTGTTGCCAACCATGTACTGAAATAGCTAGTTCAACTATATATACTAGCTAATTTAAGTACGTTGTACAGCTCGACCATACATCTATAGTCAGATGAACTGAACAAAATAGCCCCTAAATACTACTACTACCACGGAGGGGCTTTGTGCTACTTCTGGCAACCTCTCCTCTGCTGAGCGCGCTCAGTAAGAGGCAGAGGAGGAGGAGAAGCCTACCGACAAGCTGGAGAAATGCAATATGGTGCCTC
Source organism: Aegilops tauschii subsp. strangulata (assembly GCF_002575655.3). Taxonomy (NCBI): domain Eukaryota; kingdom Viridiplantae; phylum Streptophyta; class Magnoliopsida; order Poales; family Poaceae; genus Aegilops; species Aegilops tauschii. Next base: position 313,978,993 of record NC_053036.3, read on the forward strand.
CCGCTGCTGCATGTTCTGCGACGCTCGCCAGCTCGAACACCCACTGCCGCTCCAGATGATCCCTCTCGAAGCGGCCGGACTGCTCGTAGGTCTCTTGATTCCTCACCTCTGCGTCAACGTGTGCTGCGGCCACGGCTTCGGTAAGGCTCTTTGCGTGCTCGACGAGGCGTCCTCCTCCTCCCGCAGGAACTCGATGTAGCGCGCAAGGTCGCCGACGCACGTGCGGGCCTCCACCTCCGCCTCCCTCCTTCGGGTGGCGGTGGCGGAGCGGGTGATGATCCCGGCGGTTGACGGTGGGCTGGCGGCCACGACCACCACCTCCCGCCTTCGGCCGCGGTGGCGGAGCGGGTGATGGCCACGGTGGCCCACAGTGGGGTGGCGGCCACGACGGCCACCTCCCGCCTTCGGACCGCGGCGGCGGAGCGAGAGATGGCTCTGGCTTTCGACGGTGGTGTGGCAGAAATGGTGGCCGGCAACAGCTGCTCACAGGCAGCGGCGGCGGAGCGTGTGGTGGGTGTTCCGCGCACACCCAACAGGGACGCCACGCGCACTACACTGCGCCGCCGCCGCGGTGTACCCTCCCAGCTGGAGCTGTCCTCTCATGACGGCGAAGTGGCTGAGTGATGACGACGGACTGATGCCATTGGCGATTGTGGGAGAAGCAGACGAGATAAGCTACAGGGAGGGAGGGGGAAATGCGACGCAGGACTCGCCGGCCACGAGGGTTTTTATAGCAGGCCGGTAAGCATTGGGATTTTGGGGGATTTCACCGAGTCGGAGGGAAAGCTTGCACGGGAACCTGCGAGGTTGCGCGGGAACGGGCTCACCGACGATTCATTGGCGCCATCGTTTGGCCAAAAGAAAGCCCCCGCGCGCTGTGCAAGCTTGCGTTGTAAGCCGTCTGCGGCAGCGGGGTGACAAGACATGCGAGAGGAGGACTAAAGGACATGTACACATACGGTTAATACCAAAAAATCGTTTGCGATTTAATTACCTACTATACCCCCATCTTGGTTTATAAGTAGGATTTAACTAATAAAATACAAATGCATGTCGCCAAAGATTATATCTTTGGAGTCGTATTTGAACATAGTTTCCAGCTATACAATTTTTGTAACATGCATTAACACTTTTTTGGTTAAATTTAAGGTTATATACCAGCAAGCGTTTGCCCACAACACACACGGCTTATTCCATCACAAACAACTCGGATGGATCAACTGTATGGCACTTATCGCACACACAACTCTAATCTGATTCGTGCTTGATGTCTCCGACATCGCTAGCATAGTTCGTCTTATTTGCCACGTATCACTCTGCCCACCTCTGCTCGCATCCCTCGGCAAGCTCTGCTCGCCTTTAGGCACCGGAGCGCGTTGTGCTTGCCGTTAGGCGCCGCGGAGCGCTCTGCTCGCGTCCGTCGGCGCGCTCGGCTTGTGGATAGCTTTTCCTTGCGTATTCAACTGCTATATGCATATATATATGGTTAGTCGCCGTTGAGGTGACCGTGGAGCGCTCTGCTCGCACTACAAAAAAAAGACACTTCCGTGATGATACGTGTTTGTCATAGTAGGTCATGTTTTCTGTCATGCATGTACATCCATGACAAATTTATGACAGAATCAAGATAGTCATACCTGTGCTGTCGTAGAAGTGTTCCATGACATTACCAAAATTATCATCACAGAAGTGTCCACTTCCATGACGATAAATCGCGCATCACAGAAGTGCTTTCGTCAAGGGTGACCGACACGTGGCATCCACCGTAACGGAACGCCGTTAAGCTATCGGGTCCGGTTTTGCATCCGATAACCCGTTAACAGCCCGGACCAATGGGGATTTTCCACGTGTAAAATCATCATTGGCCGGAGGAAACACGTGTAGCCTCACCGTTGGGACAGATGTCATCCACTCATTGGACAGGAGGCACCTATGATAGGTCGACACGTGGCACGGCCCAACAGTGGCCCATTCCGGTGAAAAAGGCCGGCCTAGTAAAAAATAGCAGGCCGGCCCATACAAGGCCTACTTGTGTCAGGTCCATTTAAGCCCACGGCCCATACGAGATGTGCCAATCCGGCCCGTCAACGGCCCGTTAAAGATTTGACACCATTGCAGCCCATCGTCAGTTCGAGCCCGTTAACAGCCCGCTATATATTTGGGCTCAATATCGGCCCGATGAGATTTCGGCCTGTTAACGGCCCATTCAGTGGATGGGCCAATTTTCACGATGTACATCTTTCAGCCTTTTAGCGACCCATTTAAATATTGGACTAATTTCCGGCCAGGTGTGTCTTTCAGCCTGTTGACGGCCCATAAAGCAGTTGGGCCATTTGTAGTCGGACCTGAGTTTTGGCCTTTTAGCGACCCATTTAAGTGTTGGTCCAATTTCCGGCCCGGTGTGTCTTTCAGCCTGGTGACGGCCCATATATCTGTTGGGCCATTTGTAGTCGGACCTGAGTTTTGGCCTTTTAGCGACCCATTTAAGTGTTGGGCCAATTCCCGGCCCTATGTGCCTTTCAGCCTATTAACGGACCATAAATGAGTTGGGCCATTTGTAGTCGGACCTGAGTTTTGGCCTTTTAACGGCCCATGCCCTTCATGGTCCAATACCAGCCCGGTTTCTCTTTCGGCATGCTAAAGGCCCACAACACAGTTGGGCTGTTTACAATACGACCTGACTTTCGGCCTCTTAGCGGCCCATGCTCTACATGGTCCAGTACAAGCCCGCCGTCTCTTTCGTCCTGCTAAAGGCCCACAATATAGTTGGGCCATATGTAGCCCGAACTTAGTAACGGCCTGTTAACGGCCCATGAAATCAATTGGGCCCACCTGTTGCCCGCTTCGATGTCAGCATGTTAACGATCCGGGAGTTAAGAGGGTCGATCATTAACTTTCGGCCTGGTAACGGCCCATTAACTTAATGGGCCCACTAAAGTTCGTACATGTCTTTAGGCTAAATTAGATAATTTGAGCCCATTACGACAAGCAATTATGCACAGGACCAAAACCGATCAAGCAAAGGTACGGCATACAGGGGAAAACGTTGCACATCCAGCATATATTACAGGAAATTACATCCACTGGCAATCAAAGATTGATGCTAGTACAAATAAATGAACAGAACCTAACGATCTACAACGTCACAATCTGCAACCTCAGCACGGATGACGCCCATAAGCATGTGGGCAAGTTCTTGCTGCTTTGCTACACTCTCTCTGAAAACATTGATCAGTTGTTGTGTCGCACGACACTGCACCTCTGATTCCTCCACCATTTCCATCATTCCTTCAGCCATTAATTGGTTCACAAACATACATTTTTTCGTTGCATTCGAGACAGAGGATACTGAACAGATTCACATGGCGATTTTAGCAGGCTTGTATTATTGATAGTGGAGAGTGTCTCGACCACTGCATCATAACATAAATTAGGAGGGGAACCAAACAGATTAATCATGAGTTATTGGCATATTACCTGGCCTAGATTTATTGGAAAGAAACAATGGGGTTGCCTTGCCGTTTTCAGAGTTTTTCTTCTTATCTTCAGCAGCCTACACCAAATTAAGACACTAGCATTGCTATCATTGGCCAAGTCAGATAATAGGAAAGCAACATTGGCACAACGAACGTTTGGGCAACTAGCCAACACCAAATTAACACAATATGGCACAGCTATCATTAGCCAGGTAAGGTAATACGAAAGCAACATTGACACAATGAATGAATGGGCAACCAGAGCAGCACTACAATTCAGTAATGTGCATGATATGAGATAGTGCACTCATGCAGCTCAGTATGCAAAACTACCAGGTAGTTTTCTTTACAAAAATCAACATTGGCGACTTTAACATTTTGCTACAACAAATTTTAGATCATACAAAGGTTGGATTCACGCCGATTAAAAAATACATGTTGATGTAAAAATATAGTGATATACAACAGGCACTTGCATCAGCATTGGAGCACAGAGAATTCCCGCAAGATATTTTCCTCGAATACAATGCCAATGAAGGAAATCTTCTATCATTTAACCTTATTTTCTAAAAGAGAGATGGGTAAGAAACATGTAGAAAATATGATCAGGATGCTATAAAATTTCATGATGCGAGGATACGCACACGCTTCTTAGAATGGAGTTGACATTCTTTTGCTGGACTAGAGCGGACTAGTTCTTTGGCCACTGGAATCTGCTTATTATCAGTGGGAGTTGGGTTTCTCTGTGCTGGAGCAGTATCTATGAAAAATGGACTTGGTTTATTATCTCCTGGCGTTTGGATCTTTTGCAAAGACCTGGTTTGTAACCCTTCAGATTCTAACATAGCCGTCTTCCCCTTGCATGCCTTATATAGAAAAAAATGGTGCTTCAATTATAAAACATGTTACAGCAGAGATGGAATAGGTACTGAAGAATAGAAAGGCATGACATATTGACATGTATTCCCTCCATCCGGAAATAAATGGATGGGTCTAGGCGTATTTCAGTTCTAGATACATCCAGTTTTATCCATTTCTGTGACATGTAATACAGACGGAGGGAGTATGATGTAAGAGCTAGGGATACGACAGGACAACACAGTAAAAAACACTGAAAACCCACTGCAGAACTAAAGTAATCAAACCCACTGATATGAGATAGTACACTCATGCAGCTCAGGATGCAAAACTACCAGGCGGTTTTCCTTACAAAAATCAACATTGTGGCCGTTAATCGTACATTTTGCTACAACTAAATTTAGATCAGATAAAGGTTGGATTCACGCCGATTAACAAAATACATGCTGATGTAAAAATATAGTGATATACAACAGGTACTTACATCTGCATTGGAGTACAGAGAATTCCTGCAAGAATCTTTCCTCACAGACGATACCAGTGCAGAAATTCTTCTATCTGTTTAGATTATTTTCTAAAAGAGATATGGGTAAGAAACATGTAGAAAATATGATCAACATGCTATAAAATTTCATTATGCAAGGATACGCACATGCTTCTTAGAATGGAGTTGACATATTTTTGCTGGACTGGAGCGGACTAGTTCTTTGGCCACTGGAATCTGCTTATTATCAGTAGGAGTTGGGTTTCTCTGTGCTGGAGCAGTATCTACAAAAACTGGAGTTGGTTTATTATCTCCTGGCATTTGGATCTTTTGCAAAGACCTGGTTTGTAACCCTTCAGATTCTAACATAGTCGTCTTCCCCTTGCATGCCTTGTATAGAAGAATGGTGTCTCAATTATAAAACATGCTACAGCAGAGAGATGGAATAGGTACTGAAGAATAGAAAGGCATGACATATTGACATGTATTCCCTCCATCCGGAAAAAATGGATGGGTCTAGGCGTATTTCAGTTCTAGATACATCCTTTTTATCCATTTCGGCAACATGTAATCCGGACGGAGGGAGTATGGTGTAAGAGCTAGGGATACGACAGGAAAACACAGTAAAAAAAGCACTAGTTGAATGTAAAACTGTATGCTAACGGAATACATACAAAAAAACTAAGGCAACATACACGTGTATGATTGGGAAACTAAGATGGCATTGCAACAGAGCACTAGAACAGCACTTCAATGTAAAAAAACATGGTATGGTAGATAGATGAAGTACATACTGATGAATAACAATGCATAAGATATTCAGAAGCATGATGTCCAAATTAAGCAGATGGCATTGCCATAGAGCAAGGACATTGTGGGGTGAAGAGGATTCAACATCTTTCTGCAAGTCTTCCGAAGAACTGCCTTTACATGTTCCATCATATTGGGTATCATTGACATCAAGTTTATTGGCCTTTACATTGCTCCATGAGGTTCTTGTGGACATATCAGTGTGTGCAATTATATCTGACATGCATGGAAGACAACTAGTACTTAGATTTATGTAATGAGTGCATGTAGGAGACGACATAAATAGTAGGACTGGGGTTAACTAGCAGCAACAGGTCTCAAAAACTAAAGGGAGAACAGAGATGAAAGCTACAGAATATGTATCGTTTGTACTCGAGATTAACTAGATGGCACACAAAAGTATTAAAGAACAACATAGGTAATACTAGAAGCGGTATAATACTATAATCACCGGCCTATGGGATAGCATTGGCTGATGGATGATAACTATGGAACAGCGTTACCTAAAGAACAAGTATCTTAGCTGAACTATGGAATAGCGTTAACTCCTGAACAAGACCCGTAAGAGATCAGCATGAATATACGGTGAAATGTGATAATCTATTTCCCATGCTTAGATGAATAACAAAACCATAAATGTTGCACACAAGTAAGATGAGGGTACAACCTAACTGGCCGCCATCCATAGGAGTGAGCATCATGTGCGGACTTGTCCATGGCCCTGCAATTGTTGTGGCTGTCCATGTCGGGCACGCACGTTCGATGCAGGGAACTGTTGAGTGGGGACTATAGCTCCCTTTTGGTGTATGCTTCCCTTGTTGGAGCAGCTGCGGTGAGTCGGAAGACAGTGTGGCTGAAGATGCAGATAACGCATAATGTTAAGAACGACACATCTCTTTGATCTGAAGAAATACACTAAGAGATCAACAGCAAGGTACAAGAGTGGTCACACGTCTGTTGACTGAGACTAATTTGGGGTCACACGATTTTATTTATTTTGGTACTGTCCGATCTACGCAGGATAGCTTGATGGCCGTCTTGTGCCTCCCGGCTGACACTATTAGGAATCTTCCCCGAAGAGCCAGCGACCAATGGCAGAGCAGCTTGCCTCCGCCGTCCGTGGCCCTGGCCAAAACCCCGCTCCCCGCCCCACCGCACTGCCGTGGTTGCGCCGCCCCCGGGCCAATCCACAAAGACTCCCCGTCATCCAGATCCGGCGGCCGCAGTACCTTGAACCCACGCAACTCTAAGATAGCCATCTAAGTGCTGCTACCGTGGCGAACTTGCGGCCCCGCACCCTTACGTTAGACACCAGCCAACCGGCGGCCTAGGAGCTCCGCCGCCTCGAGGGGTGCTACTTCCCATTGGGAATCGATTGGCCCAGAATAAAAATTCAGACAACTGACGCCTAAATAAAATGATTTCAGATGAGGGTGCGACCTATCTGGCGGCATGGTGAAGTAGGCAGGTCCAGCTGCCGAGTCGGTGAGGCCGGCACGGTTGCGGTGGCCACCGGCCGCAGGGAAACAGCGATGTCGCGACGGTCGACGGCTACGGGGAAGCAGCGCCGGGACTCTGGACGGATCCGAAGTTGGAGCCGCTCCGGCACCGTGAACAACGGCGGGGGTGAATCGGCTCCGGTATGGTTCACGCGGCCGTCGTCGAGGCAGCTCCAGCAGCACGGAGTAAGAGGCACACGGCCCAGTGCACGACGGCAAATGGACAGCGTCTCTGGCATTAGGGAGGAGGGCGGCTGTGAAATTGGTGCGGTGGGGGACGCCATGGAGGAGGGGCTGAGGTTTCGCGGCTCGGGAGAAGGGAGCTTCTGGGGAGAAGGTGATTTGGCGCCCATGAGGTATCAATGGGGGGGATTGGGATACGGACGCATTTGTCTGAAACGTGAGGGGGAGTTATAGTTCTACCCCTGCCTTTAGGCTTCTGGGCTTGGGTCTGTGTACTGAGGGTCGGGGATAGTAGAGTAACTTTGGTTCTCCCCAAAAAGTTGGCGGGAGCGATTTTGGGCGAGGAGGGCGTGTTTTGAAATATAGTGGGCGCGAGCGGTCTCGGGCGAGGAGAGCGTGTTTTGAAAAAGTGGGCGCGAGCTATTTCGGGCGAGGAGAGCGTGTTTTGCCGACCATGGTTTATGAATTATTCGGCACATGTCATTTCGGCCGAGGAGAAGGAGCACTTGGATGAAGTTACGAACCTACCCTCGATGCACAACGGGCCAATTAATGCGTCTCCCACATAGGACGGTAATTTCGCGTCTCCCATTTATTTGCTCGGGCGAATTCCACCGAGCAGAGGATGTTTAACGGTTCGTTCAAAATTTGGGAGAACAAGCATCCACGTCTACCTTACCAAGTCGATTCGAATCAAATTAAGAAATATTAGCTTGCCACTTCTTTTCTAGATGGAGAGATGATGCTCGGGAGTAATGTGTTTTTACATGCTCGTTGCTAGCGATTTACTATATGACAAATAGTTGACCCACTCAAAAAGGGAATCAAACCCAAAATGAAATATCTCGATTCAATGAAATAGCTCGTTAACCAGGTCAAAATAGTGAACTAAATCCAAAATTGAACACCTCAATCGAATAGCATGTTGTACAGTATTATAGTACTCCATGAACATGTTGAATGTCAAATTAATGAACTTGTTTGATATACGCATATATCCGTTCATGTGTGGATTGCAGACAACATGTTCTCCAATTTAAATATTTGAATGCAAGTTTATATCGAAACATGGTTTATATCAGTCTTTGATGCATAAAATGCGACCTCTCCCTCTCCCGGACTCCTGCTCTCTCTCTCTCTCGCCGACAATCTTCAATTCTGTCGCACGCATCCAACACACAAACCTTGTTGGTCCTCTCTCTTTCTCTCCATCTCTCTCTCTCTCTCTCTTTGTGTGTGTGCGTGGGTGGGGGTCTTTCTAGTTCGCATGCATATATACTCCATCTACAGGTCTCTCTCACACACTATGTATGATTCTCTAGTCCAAGCTAGATATCTTGGGTGCACTCATTATACGCACACAAATTCCTTGGCTCGTTGCCCGTAACTCTCTCACGCACCACTCTGTCGTCTCAGAGCTCTTCCCCCTCTCTCTCAAACTCTCCATCTACCTAGGTCACACATACACATGCATATCTCACTCGCACTCGATAGGACCATCTAAAACTCTATCTCTCTCCCTCGTTCTCTCTCCATCTCACACGCACACACACACAATCTCATGCCTAGCTAGCCAAGTATGATGGTCTCTCACTCAATTGTAGGCACACGCAGTCCCCCCTATATGTATATGACTAGCAAATCTTAGTCTCCATCACAAACATGTGCATGGTCTATCTCGATTTCTCTCGGGGCATCTTTCTATCGCGCACGCACCTCCCTCGATCTCCCACCCATATAGTCCCCTCACGATCTCGAGGGGGTCTCTCTATCACAAACACACCCTCTCGCCCTCCCCATGTGTCCATGTTCTCCATGTGTCCCTCTCAACCTTTGTTCCTTGTTGGCCAGACCTCTATTGGACATGTGCTATAGGGGTGTCTCTCCGTTGCAAACAATCACACACTAGCTATCTTCGTGTATCTCCTCGCCTCGCTTTTCTATCTCGGAGATGCATGCGTGATATGTTCGCCTAAGAAACGAAAAAACACACTCTCTCTCTAATTTATCGTTTGTTGTCACTTTCTCTTTCACACACATACTGTTTTTGCACACTTACTCATTCTCCTTCACACGCACTTGATCCCTCTCGACTTAGGCACTCTCCTCGGTCCATAGCATATTGATTTACTGAAAAGTCAAACATCACAAAGTTTGACCATGTACGTGGAGAAAAACAATTACATCTGGAACGGCAAACATATACCATTAGATTCACCATGAGATGTAGTTTCGTATGATGTATCTTTGGTATTGAAGATATAAATAACATTTGTGTAAACCTGATCAAAGTTTCCAAAGTTTGACTTCTAAAAAAATTACATGCACTGCATTATCGAGCGGATGGAATATCTCTTTCCCACTCTCAGCTATTTGACGCACCACTCAGCCTTATCGGGGCTCCTCGATCTCTCTCAAACTTTATATCTCCCTGGTTCACACATACACATGTCTCGCTCGCGCTATACATATAGAACCATCCAACACTCTCCGCCCTTGTTCCCTCTAGACACGAACCCCCCTAATAAGTACCATAATCCCTCGCTCCATCATAGGCGCAAGCACCCCCCCTAAGTATGATTATCTCTCACTATCCATCAGGAACACATGTATTGTCTCCTTCCATCCATACGTCTATCTGATATCTCTCGGGGTATCTTCTATCGTGCACACACCTTGTCACTCGATCTCCCACCCATGTAGTCCCATCACGATCTCCAGGGGATCTCTCTATGACAAACATACACTCTCTCCTCCCCATGTCTGCATTTTCTCCGTACGTCTCTCTCGACCTCTCTCCCTTGTTTGTCAGACCCCTCTTGGCCACGTGTTAGGGGTCTTGCTCTCTCGGTTGGAAACAATCACACACTATCTCCTCACCTTGCTTCCGTTGTCGTAGATGCATCTGTGATATGTTTGCATAAGACACACACGTTTTTTCTCGACTTTTATCGAGTGTTGTCCATGTATCTTTCACACACGCACACACACTTTTTCACTCACTCTTTCTATTTCTCTCTCTCTCTCTAGTTAGGGACTCTCTCACGTCCATAAGCATATGGATGTTTTGAAAAGTCAAACCTCAGAAAAGTTTGACCAGGTATATGTGGAGAAAACATTTACATCTGGAAAGATCATTAGATTCATCACAACATGTACTTACTTCATACTATCATTTATCTTTGGTATTGTAGGTATAAGTAATTTCTTTATAAACTTGGTCAAAGTTTCAAAAGTTTGACTTTAAAAAAAATGTTGGAACTACATTATCAAACGGAGGGAGTAGCTCTTTCTCTCTCTCTCTGCTATCTCTCATGGCCTCCCCTCTCACACGAACACTCTATACCGACGGATTATACACTCACTGTGTCAGCGTATAGCTCCGTATATTGTTTAGTTGACCGGTCAACCAGTCCACATGCTGCCTTGTCAGCTCGTGTTCTGTATCTTCGTGTGCTGGCCCATGTGGCAGTGGGTGAAAATAAGTAAACTAGAGGCCCATCTGACACGCGATGAAGTAAACAAGTTGAAACCACTCGGGGTAGCACCCCGCACGCTAGTAAATTGAGGGCGCATTGAGGACACACTTCTTCCACGCGGAGGACGCACTCGCGCACAATTCACCACTGCGCGGCGGCATGCACAGAAGGACGCACTCGCGCACACCCAGCACACAACACACACCAGCACACGTGTACACCGGCGTCGCCGCCGGTTGAGATGGACGGTGAGGCAGCCAACAAGCGGAGGCGGCTCGAGCCAAAACCGCATCCGGTGAGCCTGGACTTCATCAGAAGCCTCCACGACGACATGTTGCTCGTCATCATCGGCCTCCTCCCCACCAAATCTGCCGTGCGGACCGCCCTGCTCTCCCGGCGGTGGCGCCCCCTCTGGCGCCGCGTCGCCCTCAACCTCACCGTCGACAGCTGCCTCTGCGACGGGGATTGCAAACGCATGGCCGCAGTCTCCAAGATCCTTTCATCGCACCCTGGGCCAGCCAGACGCCTTGACATCCGCATGTTCAGTACCAACTGCAAGGTCCAACCCAAGTTCGACGAGTGGTTCTTATCCCCCGCCCTAGATCAGCTCGAGGAGCTCAGCTTTGAAGCTGGACGATGTCGCTCTCTGTCGCCGTCCGCGCTCCGCCTCACGCCAACGCTGCGCCGCGCCAGCTTCAGCTCCTGCTATCTTCCCCAGATTAATGCCGCGCCCGCCCTTCTTCTCCCTCAACTCAAGCAGCTCGACCTCTTCGACGTTGTCATCTCGAAGAAGGCTATGGAGCACCTGCTCCGCAGCTGTACTGCGCTCGAGTACCTTCGTCTTGAGCAGATCCACGGGTTCATTAGCCTCCACATCACCTCGACGAATCTCCGATGCATTTATGTGTCTTGCTGGCCCCGCAACAACACATCAATTGGGAAGAGATCACTCCAGCTGTTCCACGTTATGGTCATTGAGAATGCGCCTTTCCTTGAGAGATTGCTTGTATCGGATCTAGAAGGTCCAACAAAAATCAGGGCCATTGACGCGCCGAAATTGACAGTGTCGGTGCACTCGTCTGCCAAATTCTCCGAACTCTTTATTGGATCCGTAATCGTTCAGGTACAGCACTCATCTTCTTCTCCGTCTTCTTGAAATTCACATTTTTAAATTTCTTCTTGATGTATTTACGACCGTCTTCCAGAAAATGATTCCCACAAGCTTGACCCAGTCTATGCGCACAGTGAAGATCTTGGCAATAAAATCTATCGGCCCCAATCTGGATCAAGTTGTTGGATTCCTTACATGCTTTCCGTGCACAGAGAAGCTACTCATCGAGGTGAAACTTCTTTCCTATTAGTAAATGGTAATCACAACGTAGCTCAAATTTTTCGTAATTTTCCCAAATTACGATGACAAGTGTAGTGTTCAAAACTGCATCTACGCATTGCACCGAAAGAAATGTTTTTAGTATTTTTTCTCACGTGATCACCTACATCATTTTTTTGTTGTACTACTATAGTAGCCTAGGCTAGTCATAGTGGAAAGTAACTTAGACTACTCCAGTAACTCTATGGTTACCCTAAGAGCAAGTACTACCTCCGTCCTGGTTTACTCTTCCTATTTTGTAGTATCAAAATTTGACCATAGATTTAACTGACAAAATGTTAATGCATGTCACTAAGAACTATATCGTTGGATTCGTATTTGAACATAATTTCAAATGGTGTAATTTTTAGTGACATGCATTGGCATTTTCTTACATAAATATATGGTCAAAATTTTATACTAAATAAGAGGTAGTACAAAAGTGGGCTATAACGGCCCTCCACTATGTAGGCCAAAACATGTGCCAAATTCACTTGTGATGCATTTGGCATCGATGCCCCTCCATTGCTCACCTGGTGCCCCAATCTGGATCACCTACTTTGCTCCGGTGCCAAATTAACTCACGCAATGAAAAAACACTTGCGTGGGAGAGAGAGGGCTGAGGCAATAAAAAACACTTGTTTGGGAGAGTGAGAGGCTGGTGTAGTTGGTTTGATTGATTTGTTTATACATGTGGGTCTGTGTGCACAGTGGTGCCAACTCTCTCACATCGCGAGAGCGGTGCCAAAATCTTTTCATTTGACATCGATGCGTATTATGGCATCGGCCACATAGTGCAAGGCAACAAATGCCCAAGCTCTTCACGTACTCCTAGGTAAATGAGAGAAAAGAGAAAGAGAGAGAGAGAGTGAAAAAATATCACTAGCCAGCCAACCCTATCGTATGAGCGAATGATATTGGTACCTCTTGATGACACGGCAATCTTATACAGCCAGCTGCTCTAATATGTTCTCTTCTTTTGCAGATAAAAAAAGACCTGGAAGTGAAAAATGTGCTGCACTATAACAATCTCATTGAATGCCTTGATCTCCATCTTACAGAAATTGATTTGATCGACTACCGAGGCAGCACATCTGAGATTAAATTGGCCTGGTTCTTTGTTCTAGAGGCAAGTGTGCTCAAGGTAATGAGGTTTGGCGGTCTCTGGCGCAACAATGAATGGCGTGTTGATCACCGCAAGCGTCTAAGCCTAAATGGCAAAGTCTCCGCAGAAGCTGAATTTGTTCTTGAAACATCAAGTGGCCAGAGATTCGAAAACTTATTTGCCCATTAGTGACTTGTCAGGGCGGTGGATTTTAGTTTGTACGATAATGTTGCATCCACCTAAAGTAACGAAAGTTCTTACGTAAACTTCCTAGTAATTCCCTCTTCGTAGGTGCAACATTACTCCTAACATTTGTAATATCAGTTTGAAACTTGTAATATTGTCGTGTGCTATTCCTGCATTTTCAAAATCCTGCGAATCAAACAGGTCCTGAGTTGGTGATGATGTTGTGCCTGCCATCTTTCACCAATAGCCGTCGGATCTAGACCTGACGCATACAAACCAAACTTCTCCAGTTTTGCAAAAAGATGCCCGCACTTGTTCCCTATTTACAAACAACTCCTTGTCTCTCACAATCAGCCTTATCTCCTCCCCACCACATCTAGAAGGCCATGAAAAAATCTGGCGCGATGGCCGTTGTCGGCTCCGTCCACCCCCCAATCTTGGTGTTCCGTGCAATGCAAGGGCATCTACGCACAGGAAATTATGTCGAACACGGCTAGTTGTAAGCAGGCTAGGTCTACAGCCATGATGATAGTGACTGCAGACGGTGAGGCTGACTATGGTATGCCGAACACGGCGCCTATACTCACGTGTCATCTCCGACGTAGGGTCTTGTCACTTCACTATGAGGAGCAGCACGTAATAATTTGACCAACGGGTAGTACAGTGCTACTACATTGGTCGTACTACTACTACTACTAGTACTAGCACCACCGTCTGGATTTAGTTGTACTACCACGTCCATCTAGATTTAGTATTTGACTAGCAATATCTAGTAATGCATGTCACAAAAATGTACTACTCCCTCTGTAAATAAATACATGGTGTATTGTTTTATTCCTATCGGCGAGGTAACTTAATGTCTTTTTGCTACTTAATAGGATTACATGCAATGAACTAACCACCGCATGTGATGTTTGCTAGTCTCAAGTCATTGAAAGCATGCACGGGCACGGAGGGGGACGCAGCTTCATTGACTTACTGCACCTGCCTTTGGATGTATGACACGTGGGTCCAACGGGTGGCTGGCCAACCTGTCATACAGCCAAAGGCAGGTGTAGTAGAGGGGCGAGGAGTAGATGGCCAACACGCACGTGAATTCAACGCAGTCTGCACTTCTCATATAAAGGCTCCCGCCAGTCCAATCTATGAATCCTACGCACCTACGCACCCAAGGGCAAGAGTGATCACTCCAATCGCCAGATCAGTTGACTAGAAGCTAGACCCATGGAGGCAATGAGCGCGAGCATCAGCCGGCTGTGCCAGATGGTCCACGACACCGGCCTGCGGCCCGGCACCGAGGAACGTCTCCAGGTAGTGCTTGAGGCCGCCGGGGCGAGGGGCCGCTTGGACGACAGCTTCGTCTCCTTGTTCGACGAGGTCCTCGTCGGCTTCCTCGACAAGTTCACCGTCATCAAGAAGCTCGCGGATGACCTTCATGTACGCCTCCAGCCCACGCGCCCAGGGTCTGCGATGCCTGCCACCCTCAACGGCCTCTATGGTGACAACATCTTCGACGCACCGGTGGCCCTGCGACTGCCCGCCGTCGCGCCGGAGAATGTCCACCTCGAGGTCGCGCTCGCCGCGCAACGCCTGGTGCAGCAAGACACCATCGACATAATCACCCGCGTATACGCGCAAATCGTCCACAAGGACTACTACATGCAAGAGGAGGATGATAGGACGCTGGCCTTCTTGGACCGCAGGGCAACCTTGGACGGCATTGTTCAGAAGCACGTTGAGCTTGCCGCCAACGCAGCTGCTCCTCACACGTCGGTTGGTGACCCGGTGCACTAGGGCGTGAGGATGTCGTTGATGGGTCCGTATGTATCTTTATCTTTCCATCAAATCCATGTAGTAGTATATGGTACTACTAGTAATTATCTTACCTTTCGCATCAACTTCATAATTTTCCTACGTACTCCATGCATGAACCGCGCAAGAACCAAACTTCTCATTACTCTAGGGAAAATCGTTATTTCTATCTATCGGTCGCCCCATCGAGCAGAACCAAATTTTACAAGTTACAAGTTCAAAAGGAAATGCCTGCCGTGTTCGTGTCGCACCCCCACACGGTTTGTCCAGCACGCCGCTCAAGGGGGAATGCATGCTGTGTTGCATTTTCACTTACAAATGGGACCGCAGTTGAGCAAACCGACTATCGGCAAACCCCCACCCCGCCCACTGTGCGATGGCTGAGAAAACAGGAGGGAGAAGAGATGGTTGTAGCTAGCACGGACTCCAAGAAAATTGGTGTCGGATGGGACTCGTGTGGGTGGCATGTGCCATACTGCTAGACATGAATGCTAGTTATGGCCCATGCCACCCCACTATATCGAGGTGGTTACTCCACTATATCGAGTACGTAGAACAAATTTCCTGGAGTCCGTGCTCAGCCCTCCTCTATCTCTCTTCTCAGCCAGCCAGCAGACGCGCAGAGCCCATCGTCTATTTGCTCATATGCAGTCCCACATGTCAGTGAAAACGCAAGAGGACCCACTGAACCTGCACATCTTTCACATCGACGTGCTGGTGATGAAAAACAAATCCAGTAAAGATCTTCGGTGGCCGCTTTTGGAGTTACTCAAGAGTAGTAAGATTCTATTTACAGTTTAACCCAAGATGCACATCACGTGGCTTCACCTACCACTCTATTTTCTTGCATGACATGACCTGGATGCTGGATGTCCCACGTGTCGGCAAAAGGAGGAAGAACTCGACCAAATCTTCGGTTGTGCTCTCGGATTAGACTAGTTGTGCTAACTTAAAATTTTATTGTGTAGAATGGATGCAAGTTTTGGTATTGGGAAGAAGAGTACAACGATATGTTGATAGAGCGCAATTTAATAGATGTTCTAGCACTTTTAGCTAGCATAGAGGCTAGAGATGAGACTAGTGCACTTGTTGATAGAATAGAGGCTAGACACGTCTACTTCTTTACACTCGAAGAAGAAAGAAGCACGCAAGATCGAGCCTCCGCAGATCAACAATGAATGCATCGAGAAGGCACTAATCCAACTTACAGGAGCAGTTATGGAAGTTGGATATCTTCTAAAATGTATTCTTGTGGTTCTTGTTTTCTTTGGTCTTGCTTTTCTAGTCAAAATTTTGGTGATGTATTTCCATGTACCAAAAAATCAATGATGAAAAAAAAAGATATGTGTTTGCAAAGAAAAATGTACGCGGTCGGGATGCGGTCGCGCGTTCGGCGCACGACCACCGCATTCGAGAAATGGCCCAGACACGACCCCATTGCCCTACCCAAACGGACAGAATCCGGGCAAAACGGAGGTCCGTTTGGGGTCGTGCGTTGGAGTTGGCCTTACAAGTGGGACCGCAGTTGAGGAAACCGACTATCGGCAAACCCCCACCTCGCCCGCCGCGCGATGGCTGAGTTAGAGAAACGACGAGGTTGAAGAGATTGTTGTAGCACGAACGCCAAGAAATATGGTGTCAGATGGAAGTCGTGCTGGTGGCGTGTGCCGTACTCCTGGACGTGAATGCTTGTTCTGGCCCATGCCACCCTACTACTCCTACTACTACTCCTACTACTCCTACTACTCCTATCGAGGATTCGAGGTGCTGGTTACATACAGCGAACACATTAACATATGGCCCACCTCAAACTGCGGCCAAATTTCCTGGAGTCTGTGCTAGGTTAAAAAGTGTTCTTTGTGAGGATGGGTGGCTGGTCTCAAGTTTAAAACTTGTTGTATTACGTACGTAGATGTAGAGATAGTGCAGCATGTGAAGCTAGTACAAATAGTGTACTATTGTTGATTGGCCTCATCCGATAACCTGTTGCAATGCACGTACAATTATGTATTCGGAAAATATATTTTTGCCTCGTCGCAGCACCCACTCAGAGAAGCGACTCGATAGCCATTCATAAATTTAGTAAGTTTATCACAGGCATATCAATTTATTACATACAACAGGTCATCAACCCACAACGACAACGAGGATACATTATAAATACTAAAGTTTTCATCACACAACAAATAACAAGCAATGAAATGAACTTCAACTCAACCAATCCTTGGCGTTGGAAATGCTTGCTTTGAACCACAAGCGATTCTCTGGGAAGAGCCAGCTACTGTCAATCTCGAGACCAATGCAGGACTGATCATCCAGGCTGAAGCAGCCTACTATATCACGACCAGGGTAGGGAACCAACGCAATGTCCGACGTATAGATACAGTTGCTTCTCATAAATGGTAGTAACGTTGTGTCAACAGCAGTTGGATCGCCTTTCACCATCATTGGATAGTTTTGTCCAAGGAAGAGCGAGTTTGCTCCAAGACTATCAATACTGTACCAGGGAGAAGGTGTTGGCGCTAGCACACTAGTATCCATCCCGAATACCATGCAACAGGTGTTGGAATAGGTCCGGAGAGTGCGACCATGGGAGACAACACCTGCTCCCTCAGTAGTAACATCAGCAGTGGGCTGTATACAGACAAGAAGGGGTGATCCATCGGAAGTTGCCAGGCGCCACTGAGTATATGGGCCCTCCTCGTCATCATGCTCGTGATCATCACCATCTTCATCTCCCCCTTGGTTATAAAAATTTTCAAGTATAGGCGGTGGAATGTTCAGAGGACCATGAAAACACAAGAAGAAGGTTAATTAGTAGAGAAGGGAAACTTGCTAACTCGCATGCATGTGGATGAAACAATTATAATTACGGTGGAAGACAAACGTACCAAAACTACGAGGATCCCATGCAAAAACAGTGCCACGAGTGGTGGCAGCAAACACAAGACCCTCGTATTCAATTGCATCACAGTACACATCCGTGTATAGAAACTGATTTTTGAGCAATATCCATCCAGTCGAACCACGAAGGACGGCAACAAGCTTGTTGAAGATAGCAAAAACTTGATAGCCCTTGTAATTCCAAGAGCGGTTGGGAACTCGAGAAATTGCTATCTTCCGTAGACGACAGTCACCATGATCATATTTGAATGTACGTAGATCATCTGTGTGCTCAATCTCAGGGCACTCGGAGATTTTTGGAAGTGGAATCCGCTGACGAGTGTACACATTCACAAGTTCCCACTCGCAATTGTACCCAATATAAACAACCCAATCTCCATTTGCGCCTGCCCAAGCCTTGCCCTCAAGCGATGGCATCTTAACATCATACGTATCATTATCAAGCGGCATCAACTTGCACAAGGCGAGGCTTCCCTCGTCCCCGCGCTAGCCAACAGGGTCACGGCAAAGAAGATAGGGGAGATCAAACCGCTCCTGGACCCTTGGGTTCCTTGTAATGATGTTATTAGTTGAGTCGGGAATGTTCTTGAACGAACCTGCCATGCTAGCCGAGGTGATGACGTCGCACCGATCAATGAGTTCCCCCACCACGTCATTTTTCAGATCGGGGCAAGAATAACGGGGTCATTTCCGGCTTGTTCCCTCCATGGAGAAGACGATCGAACAATGGCAGAAGGAAGGGTGAAGGCAAATGGAGGAGGGAGGAAGAGCGTGCGACAGCAGTTCCAAATCGAGAGGGAAAGGCGAAGAGTCGATGGACGGTTGCCAGTTTGCCACGGTACACGAAGAGGCGCCCCGGCCTACACGTCCTTTCGGAAATTGTACAAAAGGACTCGCCGTCGTCTCACTGACATGTTGGAATGGGACCACATGTCAACGAAACATGGTGTGTAATTTCTCATGCAAAATGCGATCTGGCCGCGTTGGCCCGAGGTGCCGCATTAGTTATCGACCTTTATTTTTTAACATACAATCTGAGTGGATAGCTCCTGTGGTCATCACACGTGAGCGGATATATAGGTGGGCTAGGTGGGCAGGCGGCAACAATCTAAGTGCTAAAAGAGTTGATCTCGAAAAAAGAGTTGATCCAATGCTTGGTTTTGTTTGGATTTCCCAACTATGACCATTGGATAGAGTGAATCAATGGCTTACGTTCAAACTTATTCTCATACTATAGAATGGTATAGGAACGTGGAGAGATTTGGTTGATTTTATATGTTCTTCCACTCCGAGGTTTGTAGCTCCTTCTCGGTCGTCGGGAATCTATGTTCTTCCACTCTTTCGTTTAAGACATGAGCTTTGTTCATCCTGTTGCCGACACGCGGGACATCTATATGCCTCCATTTTACAAAATCATACTATATGCCTCCATGACACGCGGGACATCTAGCATCAAGGTGGTGTGTCATGCAAGAAAATTGAGATATGCAGTGCGTAAGTGAGTCGTGCACTTCGATGGCACCTAGTACTATGCAATATTTTTCTCCTCGATGGCACGTGAATAGTGCACGTACTCAATGGCCTTGTTTGGATACTCTAACTCAATTAGAGGTTAGAGTTAGATTCTAACCCTGAACTAACCCTAAACTAACTCTAACCAAAGAGCTGTTTGGATGGTAGGGTTAGATTGACAATAAATATTCTTTCTCAATCATTTGACTACTTTGAACCCTGTTTGGATGGGAGGGGTAACTTTTTTTACTAATTTTTCTAGTGGGCCAAGGAGAACTAACCCAAATAAGCTCCTCTAGTGTGGGCTAGTTTTCGGGGGTGGGTTAGATCCAACTAACCCAAACTAACCCATCATGTTTGGATACTTTTGGGTTACTTGAGTCCCAACTAACTAAAACTAACTCTAACTTAGGGATCCAAATAGGGCCAATGACAGAGCACGGGATGGTAGCCATGGACATGGTCGGCCCTTTTTGAAGAGAGTACTAATAAATAACTTTGATGTGTCCCGTCAACTGGCAGAACGACGAGAAGCTTGCTTACTACGCCTTCTCCCTCGCCAATGCGTGCGTGGTGGCTCGTAGCACGAGGAGAAACTTTTGCTTACAAGCGGTGGACGTGCAGCAGTTCATTTGGTGTCAGATTGCCAGAAGTACTACTGTAGTACCATCATTATTGTTCGACTTCCGGAAGAGGAGAAGAGCCAAGCGCAAGGTCACCTACTAACCTAGTACTCCAGTACTACTATAGCCAAAGCTGGTCCACCTTTTTAGAGCATGGTTAATAAATATAGGCGGCTCTTGCAGCGACACATCATTTAGAGCAAGTACTATCTTCGTAGGAACAAAGGAAGTGAAACAAAAGTTGGAGTGGATGCTAGATTGCCAATTAAAACATGATTACATAGGAAAAAAATCCTATAGCATTCTATCCTATGAATCAAATGACCAATGTAGGAAAATTATGAGGGGGGTCTCTCCAACAGTGTTCCTGGGCTCGCACCTAGCATCACGGTGGTCGAACTTGGAGTCATTCATCTGGTAGACGTGGCATCTCAGATCTGGACACAAGGTGACGCGACCTCTCACTTCCTCCGCCATTTGAAGCGGCGCCAGTGGAGGGGCTAGCATACTCCAATATTAGGTTGGCTCTATGTGATGTGGCAACTTCATATACTAACCGGATGCTGGCTATACTACTACGGTACTCACACTCCAAGAAGTGACTCGAAAACCATTCATAAATTGAGTCTATGACATGCATTTGCAACTGAAATGTACCATTCATTAAATACAACAAGTCATCAACACACAACGACAACGATGATACATGTTGGATTATAGATTATTTTCAACAAAACATTCTAGCAAATACGAAAGTTTTCATCACACAACAAATAACAAGCAATGAAATGAACTTCAACTCAACCAATCCTCGGCGTTGGAAACGCTTGCTTTGAACCATAGGTGCTCTGGGAAGGGCCAGCTATTGTCAATATCGAGAGCAATGCAGGACTGATCATCCAGGCTGAAGCGGCATATATCAGGACCAGGGTAGGGAACCACCGAAATGTCCGAGGTATAGATACAGTTGCTTCTCATAAATGGTAGTAACGTTGTGTCAACGGCAGCTGGATCGCCTTTCAACATCATTGGATAGTTTGGTCCAAGGAAGAGCGAGTTTGCTCCAAGACTATCAATACTGAACCAGGGAGAAGGTGTTGGCGCTAGCACACTAGTATCCGTCCTGAATACCATGCAACGGGTGTTGGAATAGGTCAGGAGAGGGCGACCATGGGAGACAACACCTGCTTCCTCAGTAGTAACAGTCTGAGTGCACTGTATAGAGACAAGAAGAGGTGATCCATCGGAATTAGTTGCCAGGCGCAACTGAGTATATAAGTTCTGCTCCTCCTCATGCTCGTGATCATCACCATCGTCATCTCCCCCTTGCTTATAAATTTTTTCAAGTATAGGTGGTGGAATGTTCACAGGACCTTGGAAACACAAGAAGAAGGTTAATTAGTAAAGGGAAACTTGCTAACCCACATGCATGTGGATGAAACAATTATAATTACAGTGGAAGACAAACGTACCGAAATCATAAGGATTCCATGCAAAAACAGTGCCACGAGTGGTGGCAACAAACACAAGATCCTCGTATTCAATTGCATCACAGTACACATCCGTGTATAGAAACTGATTTTTGAGCAATATCCATCCAGTCGAACCATGAAGGACGGCAACAAGCTTGTCGAAGATAGCAACAACTTGATAGTTCTCGTAATTCCAAGAGCGGTTGGGAACTCGACAAATTGCTATCTTCAGTAGACGACAGTCACCATGATCGTATTTGAACGTACGTAGATGATCTGTGTGCTCAACCTCAGGGCACTCGGAGATTTTTGGAAGTGGAATCCGCTGACGAGTGTACACATTCACAAGCTCCCACTCGCAATTGTACCCAATATAAACAACCCAATCTCCATTTACGCCAGCCCAGGACTTACCCTTAAGCGATGGCATCTTGACATTACACGTATCATTGTCAAGCGGCATCAACTTGCACAAGGCGAGGCCTCCGTCGTCCGCACCCATGCGAACAGGCTTATAGCGAAGAAGATAGGGGAGATCAAACCGCTCCTGGACCCTTGGGTTCCTTGTAATGATGTTATTAGTTGAGTCGAGAATGTTCTTGAACGAACCTGCCATGCTAGCCGAGGTGATGACGTCGCACCGATCAATGAGTTCCCCCACCACGTCATCTTTCAGATCGGGGCAAGAATAACGGCGTCGTTTTCGGCTTGTTCCCTCCATGGAGAAGACGATCGAACAATGGCAGAAGGAAGGGTGAAGGCAAATGGAGGAGCGAGGAAGAGCGTGCGACAGCAGTTCTAAATCGAGAGGGAAAGGCGAAGAGTCGGTGGACGGTTGCCAGTTTGCCACGGTACGCGAAGAGGCGCCCTGGCCTACACGTCCATTCGGAAATTGTACAAAAGGACTCGCCGTCGTCTCACTGACATGTTGGAACGGGACCACATGTCAATGAAACATGGTGTGTAATTTCTCGTGCAAAATGCAATCTGGCCGCGTTGGCCCGAGGTGCTGCATTATTTCTTGACTTTATTTTTTTAATGGCGTGTCGTTCAGTTTTGAAGCACGACTAACTGGTACTATTTGCAGAGAAAATATAAACTACTCTACCACTACTCCACCTCTAGTACTAGTAGTATATAGGCTGGAGCTTCAGAGCTTTCTTGCTAAGGGCTGCCCACTTGCTTCTCACACTATCACCCTCTCTCCAGATCTAAAAAGACGGCCTCTCTCTCCCTCCTCACCGGTGGTCACAGATCCGCCGGGGAAGAAAAGGACGTGCAGCGTTGACGCACTCGTTGTCGGTGAGCGAGGTCACGCACTGACGACAAGGTCGTCCTCTCAGACCCAGCGCCCGCGCAGGATGGCCTCCGTCCCCAAGCTCGCTGCCGTAGTGCGTGCGGAGGACGAAGACCACGAGCGAAGCCACTTCCCGCCGACCCTCAGGTATGCTACCTCTTTTCGAACCATACCCTTGTTCTATTGCCCCATCTGCCATGTCGCTGCATGTGGATCTTTTTCCACTCCACCATCTTCCCAATTTGCTATCCTCTGCTCTGCTGGTCACGCAGACGAAAACCTTAATTTGCACTATTAAAGGAAACCCTACTTCATGCAGACTAATCCATGTCTGGGTTGAATAAGGAAAGGAAGGGAGACTGTACTGTCCAAGAGAGTAGGCATCGAACCCGCATCTAGGTTGAAAAGGGGAAAATCAGTAGCTAAGGAACGAGTCTCGTGTCTCTTGGTTGAAGAAGGGTAGAAAGGCATGACAATGCAATAGAGAATGACCAGGTTGATCGGTTTGTTGTCCTCACATAGGAAAAAGGTGGCTAAACATAACAAAAATGGGACGTAGTCCACATATGCTGCCTGGATATTTGTTGCTCAGGGCAACCATACCTCCCTCACCACTCTATGTGTCCATGGAGGTACATCGTACTGGTGCGCCCACTGTCCGAATGGGCCTCCCATGCTCTTAGTGTCACTTTTTTGCTGTTAGTATAACACCAGCACTCAAGTCAAGCAATGCTACTGCTAAAGTGATGCCACATTTAACTAATGCCACACTCAGTCTAATGCCACCGATAAATTTAAGCAATGCCATTTAATGTCACTGGATTATTTCAGGGTTAGCTATTGATTGTGGATGTATTAAAGATTTTTCAGCTAAGGCATTCTAATGATGTTGCACAGCCAGTATACCAACGATGAAACTTGTTACTACCTTCAGATTTTTGCACTGTTAATGCTTATAGATTACATACCTCACTTTCATGAGATAAGTTAAAAAAAATTCTACAGTATCACCAAAATGCCAAGGCGCTAATGTCATTTTATTTTGGTTAAACTGCACAAAAAATTATGAAGACAAGAGGAAAGGTCAAGAGTGGGCACCTCCTCCTCCGGCTGTTCTCTTGATTCGTTCGAACAAGTTTTTATGTTTGATCGATTATCAAGATTGGGATAGCAATTTTTAAGGTCCCCCCGAGTTCGAAATGATATTTACCTTGGAGGTACATGGTTTGCAATTTTTTTATACTGTCATTAGTTAATAATGCTAGTTACCTTCAGACTTTTGTATTTGGTTTAATGCTCATGCATAGCTAGTATACCAATGCTGAAACGTGTTACCTTTACATTTTGTATTGTTAATTCTTATAGAAATCTTCCAGTGCCAGAGTTTATTGAAATCTGTTCAGTAAAACCATTGTACTGTACACTATAATAAAATAACTACTCTACTGTTGCAGTAGCCACTGGATTAGTGTATATTTGTAGTATTCGAAATTTCAAATGGTGTTGCATTAGCGTATGGACATAAATAAAGTGTGGCAAGCTTTCCCAGATATGTGCTCAAGAAAACTACTACCTGTTTTTCTAAATACTAGTAGACGTTTGGGTACTTTAAACTGAACCGCGAAAACGTCTTATATTAAGGAACAGAGGGTGTAGAGTTCACTCAAATTATCCCGGTAAAGCTAGTCACACCTTTGTTAAAATTAATGTTCATTATGTTATCGGAGGAGGTCTGTAAGTTTGTCTCTAATGCCTGTCGACTACATACCTGACATCATGATGTAATGTTAAGTAATTTCATTTTGTACAGTGTCACTAAATTGTCAAGGCGGTGATGGCATTTTATTTTAGTTGAACTGCACAAAATATGCTTAAAAGAAGAGGAAAGGTCAGGAATCGATCATTCTTTCAGAAAGAACTATATATGCCTTTCTGACATCAGCCTCTGTTGCCTTATTTATTCCTTCAAACAGGTGGTTAGAAACAGTCTTGCTACCTTTTCCCATTAAGAAATTGGAATGCTTATATTTGTGAGTCTATGCTTCAACTAGTGCCACTTTTATAGTAATCACACTTTCAATATCTATGCAAACAGGGATGCTCGATTTTAGTGGAACTGCACAAAAAGTCCAACTGGTTCAACATTAGGAGCATGTTTTCTTCCAAACCTTTATATCCAATTGGTGGCACTATGAGTTGTTCATTAAGAAGGTACATGGTTTGCTACTATCTTGCTACTCTTTTTGTACTATCATTAGATAGTAATACTAGTGGTTTGCATGTGAATTTATTGGCAGGGTGGACCTACATTGGAGGTGCAGGACAGGATTCAATGATTGGATGCTCAATTTTGGTTGTATCGATTTCACCTCTTCCATCACTGCGAACATGGATATCCTTGGTCTGATGAAGAATAGGCGCTATATTTCTGCTCTGAACAAGCAAATCAATTCAGTATGAAATTGTCCAGGGCAAAACATGACTGTCTCAAATTGTCCAGTGCAAAACATGACAGATGCTGAGCGGAAGAGACATGTTTAAACCGAAAATACAAGGTGGGGTATATGTTTACTAGCTGCTTGATATTTGTGCAGACAGAGATGTCTGCCCGTTGCTATTTGGCAAACACACAAAGTGACCGTAATTTTGGTTGAACTGCACAAGAGAGTAGTATAGTCACTACATGCAGTGCCATTTGAAAATAGACACAGAAAGATTGGATAGTCACTTCATGGACTGCAGAAAAGTAGTACTATACTACTTATTGGCCAACACTAGGTGCTTCATTGCTTTGGTCTGATTATACAATGGGCATCATTTTTCCTAAGTTAAAGTTTGTATTCCGAAAATAGTCTCGCCGTGTGATCAAGAGAAGACAAAATCATATTGCAGTGGATGTTCCTCCATCATGTGTGGTTCATTCTCATGGTTCCAGCTGTTGGTGAAACCAGTTACGTTTGCAAGAGGAATTGTAGACTTCACAAACAAATTTTTCTTTTAGTCTATACTGAATGTTGGCCAAGAGAAGCATCCATGTTAGTAGGAAGAACATATGTTTTTTCTAGATCTTTGCTTTTGGAGCTACATATTTGTATATGATCTGTGAATCATTGAGATGCATTAACATGTTGATCTTATGTATGGGAATCGTACTAGTTGGTTTTAGTTGTGGCCGATCTTTGCTTTTGGAGCTACATATTTGTATATGATCTGTGAATCATTGAGATGCATTAACAGTTCCTTATATCTGTTCGCTCAGTGTTTACAAGTTACTGATCGATCACTAGCTAGCCTACTAATGCGCTCCTGGCTGTTTTAGTTGCAACGCAATATCCGAAGTGGCAGTTTTTTGAATAAAAATGCCTACCTCTGAAGAAACTGACAAGCTGCTCTGAAGAAAATGCCATGCGAATATGAAGAAACTGCCAGCGAAAACGTTCGCAAATGCCTTATCTCCCAGCTAAAGTTCATCAACTAATGCCCTCGGCTGCGACTCGTTGCATGTTGCTCCGCGTACTGGCTGCGAGCGATTTTGAGTGCCTGCATGCAGCCGGCCGTAATTAAGGCAGCTAACTGATGCGAAAAAATGCGCTTTAATTGTTGTGGGCCTTTTAAATCCGTGGAATCATTATTGACAAGGAGGGAGATGATTCGAGTGCACTCGTTTGACCGTCATGCCGGCGTGCGACCCAGCACGGACGGGACGGGACGGCACGGCACAATCAGAATTTTAGTTTCTCTAGTTTTCCATGGCAAGCTGGCGCGATAAGCCATGCCTGCTTAATTATGCATTGAATTCCGATGACCGTCGCGCTACCTTCCGCCTATAAGTACTGTTTCCCGGCCTTCTATGGTGGCACCGTGACCCAACTCGCCCTATCCTCATAAGCCCCCACCGGCCCGACGTCGCTCACCACTTATCCTCGCTCTCGCCACGTCCGCCAAGCCCCCGCCCGTCCGCGATAGGCGAGGCCGGAGGCGGTCACCGACGGAACTAGTGTTCGGTTTTTCACCGGAAGGCAGATGGAGGGAGGAGGCATTCTGTCGGTCTTTAGATGGCAATGCGGAGATCGAGGACTTGTTGGAGCGCGACCGCCTGGCGGAGGAGCAGGAGTTGTTGGAGCGCGACCGCTTGGCGGAGGAGCAGCGTATCGCCGATTTGCGCCGCCAGCGGGACATGGAGCAGCAGCGCACCGACGCTCTGAGTCACGAGCAGAGCGCCCACACCTCGGCCGACTACATGGAGGCCGGCGCCCGACAAATAGCCCTGGAGGCTGTCGGGCACGCACGCATTCGCGACGCCGATTTTTACTATCAGCTCTTCAAGTGGGTTTCCCGCTTAGAAGCCGAAGCTTCGGTGGACCACGCCGGCATGGAAAGGGCCAATGCGCGCGAGCAACGCGCCCTATCGCACCTCTGGCAAGTCCGAGGCGAGGCGGTGGACGCCGGTGCCGGCGTTTAGCGTGTACCGCAGATGACGGCCGGCATCGTCTAGTTAGTACTTGTACGCTACTAGAGTATTAGTGGGAGTAGATAGTTAACTTGGCTATGATGGTTGTCAACGTGGAAGTTCAGTACTCTATATGTGGATCAGACCTGTTACTTTGCTCTGAATGTTGAAATTTCCGTTCGAACGTATGGAATGGGATGTTAGTTTTTTAAATGGGTTGTATTTGTCCTCCATGGGTTTAGAGGCTGACTTGTGGGCCTACCAAGTTGACGCGTACACAATCAGGAGATGATTGTACGTGGAGAGGATGACAGCAGGGACCCGCCAAGGTCATGGCAGTACGCAAGCAAGTGCCTCCTTATTTCAATCCAATAAAAAATGGCTCCTCCTGATGGATTTCTGACATCTGGGTCCCATGCCATTGACAACGTAGTCAATAAACGAGAGAGTTGCACAACGAGCGGCTGACACCAGGGACCTAGCAGCTCGCCCAGTTATTTTTTGTTTTGGGTTAATTTGATAAATGCCACTCCAAATTTGGTCTTTCTGAGAAATGCCATTGCAATTTCCAAACTTTGAAAAATGCCATTTCATGCCATTTCTAGTGGCATTTTTCGAAGTCTGGAGTGGTGTTTTTCAAAGTTTGCAAATTGCAGTGGCGTTTTCCAAAGTTTGCAAAAAATTGCAGTGGCATTTTTCAAAGTTTGGAAATTGCAGTGGCATTTTTATGAATTGTCATATTTGTTGTGGCATTTATCTAATTTGTTTTTGAGACGGAAGCAGGGTGTCAACTGGGTTGTGCGGGGCACTCTGGCCTATCTAGACAGCCTTCTCTTTTATGTTTACCACAGACCAGCCCAATAGTTTTTTTTTCTTTCTGAAAATGGCTAGCCCAGTTTTTTGTGATTTGCCAAGTAAGTCGCTTTGTCAGGCCTGTTGGGCTGCAAATCTTTCAAGACAGGGAGAGCTTCATTCGGCTGGACGAGAAAATGGCCTATCAGTAATGAGAAATGGGTTGTACATTTTTAAAACGCATCAAACCGGCAATTACTTTCAAATTTCTTTTTTTCATTTCAAGATTTTAAATTGCATTAATTTTTATGCGTGGACAATTTGTTGGATATTATATTGATATACATATATTTTTAAAATCAGTTTGAATTTGACTCGAAATTTCGGGATTAAAAACAGTTCGGACCGCACCGAAATATGCAACATTTCGTAATATTTTTTAACCGTGGCCACAATATGGGCTGTAATGCTAACAAAAAGAATATGGGCTCCAAAAAAACCTTAAGAATTAGCAAATGGGCTGTAAATTATTAGAAATAATGGCAGATGGGCTGTATGCTATTTTCCACAGATTTGAGGCTTTCCTAAAAAAAGGTTGACGCACAAGTAGTGACTGTTGGATGTCCATCCAACGGCCGTCGTGCTTCTTCAATCTCTGCTCTTCCTGCTCCAGCCACTCAAACAAGCGCCGGCGGGACTGCCTGCTCCCTCCTCCCCGCGGCCGGCTGTGCTGCCGCGCAGGCCTCACCGCCCCATCGTACTCCCATCGCTGGCCTAGCCATCCCTCTACTCACCCACACCTGCTGTTATTCTCCGGCGACGGCAGACAAACCAGTAAACACTCCTACAGTCATACTCCCTTCCGTGTGGGAAACAACTGCCGAGTCTTCCCTGCCTCCGTGTCGTTCCCTTCCTAGGCCTCGCCGTCGTCCATCGCCCTGGTGCTCTCGGCGCGGCCTGGTCAACATGGTCAACGACCGACATGCATCTGAATTGGACAGTACGTGGAGAGGCTGACAGCTGGGTCCACGGCCGCACGCAAGGAAATGCCTCCTTATTACGCGCAAAATAATGATTCCTCCACCTGACATCTGGGACCCACCCTGTATTTCGTGAAAAAAACGTTACCGCCGCTGACAGCTCAGACCCACCAGCTATATCTTCGCACGCAAGGAAGTGCGTCCTTATTACGCACAAAAAAATGAATACTCCCCCTGCTAGCTGGGACCCAGTATAGTGGCAGGCTGACTTGTGGGCCTACTAAGTTGACGGGGACGGAGGGCTTTGTCAACTTAAGTCAATATGCACGATTCTAGCTCCAGTGACCGTACTATGTCCATCCAACGGCCGTAGTGCTTCTTCAACCTCTGGTCTTCTTGCTCCAGGCGCCCAAACCAGCGCCGGTCGTGCCTCGTGCTCCTGCCTCCCGTGGCCGGTTGCGATGCGGCGGAGGCCTCACCGCCCCCCACTACTGCCACCGTTGGCCAGGCTATCCCTCTACTCACCCACAGCCCTTGTTATTCTACGGTGATGGCAGCCTCACACCGCAGCGAACGAGTGAACCATCATACTCCTCTCCACATGGGCATCCACTGCCACGTCTTCCCCGGCTCCGCGTCGTCCCCTTCCTAGGCCTCGCTGTCGTCCACCGCCCTGGTGCTCTCGGCGCGGCGTGGTCAACGTGGTTAAGGAACAGCTTCCATCGGACGTGGACTGTACGTGGAGAGGCTGACAGCTGGGTCCACTGCCGCAGCAAAGAAGTGCCTCCTTATTATGCGCAAAATAATTATTCCTCCACTTGACAGCGGGGACCCACCGGACGGGCCACCGTATTTCATGAAAAAACGTTTCCCCCCTGACTGCTGGGACCCACCAGCTACATCTTCGCACGCAAGGAAGTGCATCCGGGCAAAAAAACAATTCGCCCCCCTGACTGCTGGGACCCACCAGCTACATCTTCGCAGGCAAGGAAGTGCCTGACAGTCGGGACCCACCTGGTCAAAGCGTACGTAGCGTTGTCATTCTGGTCGCGAACGTGTACGTACATACTGGTCGATGTAGAGGCGCGCACGTGTCGTAGTAGAGGCGCACACGTAGCATGTACACGTACGTACAGCGGCCAGTGTGCAAGAAAGAAAATACGGCCACGTACGTACATACGGGCAGGGTCTCGAACGCCTACTCGCGCATACGTACGGCCAGGGCTCATGTACATGGCTGGGTCGGAATGGAGAAACAGCGTCGTCGTCGTGTTCATGGGGAGCCAACCGGCTGGGTTGGAACGGAATGCGTCGTCATGTTCATCGGGAGGGCTTGGATGGAACATCCGATGGAAACGAGGCCTGGCGTACCGCAGAACGGAGGAAAGGGCCTTGTGTTCGACCAGCCACGTTCAAAACGGGATCCTGTTCATCGGGAGGGGTCTGGCGTACCGCAAAACGGAGGAAATGAACCTCCTACGGTCGAAACGGGGGTCCTGTTGATCGGGAGGGGTGTGGCGTACCGCAAAACGGAGGAAACAGACTTGTGTTGGAGTGCTACGGTCGAAACGGGGGTCCTGTTCATCGGGAGGGGTGTGGCGTACCGCAAAACGGGACTCCACGGGATACTGTTCATCTCCACCGTCGACCCCCTCCAGCCTCCACGAGCTACTGTTCATCCACCGTCGACCTCCTCCAGCCTCCACCTGCGACTGTTCATCCACGGGCTCCTATTCATCCAGCCTCCACCGCGCGCTACTCCACCGGCTACTGTTCAACCAGCCCTCTCCACGGGCTCCTGTTCAACCACCCCTCCACGAGCCACTGTTCATCCAGCCCTCCACCATCTACTGTTCATCCTACCCTCCACGGGGTGGTCCTGTTCATCCTGCCCTCCACGGGGTCCTGTTCATCCAGCCCCAACCGGCTCGAACGATCGGGGTCCTGTTCATCCACCCCCACCGGGAACTGTTCATCCAAACCCCCCAGCAACGCTCACTGTTCATCCAGAGGCAATGCCACGGGGTCCTGTTCATCCACCCCCACCGGGAACTGTTCATCCAAACCCCCCCCCACCCACAATGCTCACTGTTCATCCAGAGGCAGCATCGATCGGCTTCAGTTAGCAGCAGTAGCAAAGGAATCACTCGATCGGGTTTAGTTAACAGCCATTGATCGATCGCTCGGGTTCAGTAACGCGTAGCCTGCAGTGCAATCGCTCGGGTTCAGTTAGAGCCCAACGCCTCACTCGGTTTCAGTTAGAGCCCAACGCCTCGCACACACGCGCGTACGTACGAGAGAAATGCGCATCGCTCGGCCCCCGACCACCCACCGTAACCGAGGACTCCCCGATATTTTCTGTCATGGACGGCCCAAAGAATGTCATGCAGCTGCGTCTCCGGCCCGCCCAGGACGAAAAGCCCATTTTCTGTCATGATTTTTTGTCATAGAAGTAGGACCCCACCACATCTATGATGATACCGGGTTTTGTCATAATTATCGTCATAGAAGTGTCATAAGTATGACAGAAAAGATTTTCATTCGGCCCAAAATGTCACGGATGTGTCTTTTTTTGTAGTGTTGCGTCCCTCCGCGCGCGCTCTGCCAGCGGTTGGGCGTGCGCACGATCACGTCGGGGGCCCCATATGCATGCAGTTGCGCCGCGCACGTTGCCACGTGATGCAGTTACGTGCGGCACGATGGATTTACGCGCTGCAAATTAGAACTGCCATCAGGGCCTGCCGATATTCCTGGCCGTCCGGCTTCCCCTTTAATTCCCGCGGCCATTATAACCTTAGTCTCTTCAACATTTTGATCGCGCCCCACAACACAACAAGCACACCCACGACGACACATAGAGAGGGGATGTCCAGCGGCGCTCCAATGGAGTTCGGCGAGCATAGAGTGGAGACCCACGCGAGGGAGACGAATCTCTCGGTGGTGTACACCATCGACCCGGCCATGGTGGACGACTACATCAACAGCGTTGAGCAGTTGCTTGCTCAAGACAAGTACAAGGTAGTCGGCATTGACCTCCAGTACACCGCCGGTCGTCCCGGCATAGATCAGAAGGTTGTTGTCGCCCAGTTGTGCGTGCGCCATCATGTCCTCATCTACCACTATTGCATGGCCACAGAGCCTTGCGACCGTTTCAACAGGTTTGTCAACAGCACCGACTACAAGTTCGCCACGGTGGAAACCGAAGACGATGTAAATGCGCTCAGTGTTACGGGCTTGGCCTGCAAGAACCTTGTCAAAATCCATGACTACTACAGGGTCTGGGGCAGCACGAAGAAGGACTCCCTGGTCGAACTCGCCTCGGCCATCATCGACCCCTACTACGAAAAGATGAAGAAGGATGCCCAGAGAACAAGTCCCCTATCCTGGCACAGGGCCTGGATGCGGCAACTGGATGAACCTCACCTCAGGTTCGCGGCCAAGAGCGCGTACACATGCTACGAGATGCACACGCGGATCGTTGACATGAGGAAGTGCCTCGTTACCCAAATCGACGAGCCCGGATCGAGCCACAAGCAGAGCAAGCGTCACAAGAAGTAGATGATGACCAGATGATCGTTTATGCTAGTTAATCATGAATGTAATATATAGTTTACTTTATTGGTGTGTGGAAATGTCCTGTGTGTAGTAGCCACCTATGTAATTATGCATGTAATAGTTTACTTTGGTGTGTGCAAATGCCATGGTTGTAGTAGCCACCTATGTAAGTGGATGTTTAATTTGGTTATGCAAGCATGTCCTTATAAGTGTGTGTGTGTGTCTATATATATATATATATAGGGATTGACTATTCGTCACCCTGGGTGAGGAATAGTTATTCTTCACCCCCTCTATTTTACCATCAATGCACCGTAATTTTACGTTCCGTAAGTTTTGTTTTATTTCCGACGTAAAAAGAGACCGTAAGAAAATATATAGTCGTCGTAAAAAATATTTTATATTATGTAAAATTACAAACGTAAAAACATAGTGTAAAATACACATAAACTGCAAATTTTCTTGTCTTATGACCTATATTTTTATTTTCTTATGCCAAATTTTATGTAGTGAATCAATAAAAAGGTAAATATTTGAAGATTACCTCGGGTGAAGAATAACTTATTCTGCACCCTAGGTGATGAATAGTATCACTATATATATATATATATACATATATATATATATATATATATATATATATATTGTTGTTCTGTATGCAATCTCATCGCACAACACACACATCTTATTAGCAGCAACCGTATGTGTTATTATCGGTCTTCACACACGTTTCTGATTACAGACATGTTTGCCGCGTATCACACACATCTTGTTAAGTTGAACCGTTTCTGTTCTCATGTCTCAACGCAAACAGTTCATCTGAGTGAAGCACATGCCGTATATCGCACACACCTTCATCTGGCTAGCCGTTTCTTTTGTGTTGCCTAATCACGAACAGTTCATCTGAGTGAACCGTATGTTGTATATCGCACACACCTCCATCTGGCTGCCCATTTCTTTTGTTCCTCCTGATCGCAAACAGTTAATTGAACTGAACCGTATGCAATGCATCGCACACGCAACTAAAATCTGAACCGTGTTTGATGGCTCCGCCATCGCAAATATTTTGCACCTTTTTTGACGGTTTTTTTACACCACCATTTGCAATTATGGCATCGCACACAGTTTCTTCGAAGGGTCTTTGATCGTAGTGTCGCGTTAGCAACATCCTGCAGTAGTGAAAGGTTTCCATATCGGTGCAACAAGACCAAGACCAACAGGACGGAGGTCATCGCGGAGCCCACAGCAGCGTCACCACCAGAGCCTTTGGCAGACGAAGACCACTTTTGTCAGTATAGCTTGTACTAGTTTTCCCCCTTCAAACTTGGCCGTTGTGGGATGCCTTCCTGCCTAAACATTTGGGAAGAGGACCAAGGCCACTATAAATAGGACCTAGCCACCACCGTAGCAAAGGACGGATCATTCAGATCACCCTCACACCCAGTAGCTCATCGAGCTCAAGAACACCTCACCTCCCGAGGTTGTTCATCCAGTGTACTAGTTCATCCTCAGCCCCTCGAGGAAATCCACCACAAACTGGAGTAGGGTATTACACCGCAAGGTGGCCCAAACTAGTACAAAGCCCTGTGTCTCTCTGTTCTTCGGGTTCGTCGAGCTAGGCCGTGGGATCGTTGAGCGAGCGAGCTGGGGAGAGAGTGTTCTTCGTGCGCACCCCAGAGTTTGAACCTCTCAAGGGTGTGCGGAACCTGTAATCCGACAGTCTCGCCAACTATTGCTTCTACAACTATCGCTAACGCATAGTGATAAAATAAAGCAATTACATGGCGATTGCATTTCATACAATAAAGAGACAGCCATAAGGCTCCTGCCAGTTGCCGATAACTTTTACAAAACATGATCATCTCATACAACAACGTATATCACATCATGTCTTGACCATATCACATCACAACATGCCCTGCAAAAACAAGTTAGACGTCCTCTACTTTGTTGTTGCAAGTTTTACGTGGCTGCTACGGGCTTCTAATAAGAACCATTCTTACCTACGCATACAAACCACAACGGTGTTTTGTCAAGTTTGTTGTTTTAACCTTCAACAAGGACCGGTCGCAGTCAAATTTGATTCAACTAAACTTGGAGAAACATACACATGCGAGCCACCTTTATGCAAAACTAGTTGCATGTCTGTCGGTGTGTCTCATGAACGTGGTCATGTAAGGTTGGTCCGGGCCGCTTCATCCAACAATACCACCGAATCAAAATAAGACGTTGGTGGTAAGCAGTATGACTATCACCACCCACAACTCTTTGTGTTCTACTCATGCATATCATCTACGCATAGACCTGGCTCTGATGCCACTGTTGGGGAACGTAGCATGCAATTTCAAAAATTTCCTACGCTCACGCGAGATCTATCTAGGAGATGCATAGCAACGAGAGCGGAGAGTGTGTCCACGTACCCTCGTAGACCGAAAGCAGAAGCATTAGCTTAACACGGTTGATGTAGTCGAACGTCTTCTCAATCCAACAGATCAAGCACCGAACATATGACACCTCCGAGTTCTGCACACGTTCAGCTCGATGACGTCCCTCGAACTCTTAATCCAGCAAAGTTTTGAGGCAGAGTTCCGTCAGCACGACGGCATGGTGCCGGTGATGGTGAAGTGATCCGTGCATGGCTTCACCTAAGCACTACGTGAATATGACCAGAGGCGTAAACTGTGGAGGGGGGCGCCGCACACGGCTTGGAACAATTGATCTGTGTTAGAGGCGCCCCCCACCCCCCTTATATAAAGGAGGGAGAGGGGAGGAGGCCAGCCCTAGGCGCGCCCCAAGTAGGGGGAGTCCTACTTGGGCTCCTAGTAGGATTCGCCCCCCCCCCTTCCTTTTATCGGAGGGGGAAAGGGGGAAGGGGAGAGAGGGAGAAGGAAAGGGGGGCGCCGCCCCCTCCCCTAGTCCAATTCGGACTCCTTCCCTGGGGGCGTGCCACCCCTTGTGGGCTAGCTTACCTCCCTCCTATGGCCCATATCTTCTCCCGGGGGGGTCCGGTAACCCCTCCCCCCCGGTACTCCAATATGTACCCAATACATTCCGAAACACTTCACGTGTCTGAATAATTTCATCCAATATATCAATCTTTACCTCTCGACCATTTCGAGACTCCTCGTCATGTGTGTGATCTCATCCGGGACTACGAACAACATTCGGTCACCAAATCACATAACTCATATAATACAAATCGTCATTGAACGTTAAGCGTGCAGACCCTACAGGTTCCAGAACTATGTAGACATGACCGAGACACCTCTCCGGTCAATAACCAATAGCGGAACCTGGATGTTCATATTGGTTCCCACATATTCTACGAAGATCTTTATCGGTCAAACCGTAATGACAACATACGTCATTCCTTTTGTCATCGGTATGTTACTTGCCCGAGATTTGATCGTAGGTATGTTCATACCTAGTTCAATCTCGTTACCGGCAAGTCTCTTTACTCGTTCCGTAATGCATCATCCTACAACTAACTCATTATTCACATTTCTTGCAAGGCTTGTGATGATGTGCATTACCAAGAGGGCCCAGAGATACCTCTCCGATACTCGGAGTGACAAATCCTAATCTTGATCTATGCTAACCCAACAAACACCTTCGAAGATACCTGTAGAGCATCTTTATAATCACCTAGTTACGTTGTGACGTTTGATAGCACACAAGGTAGTCCTCCAGTATTCGGGAGTTGCATAATCTCATGGTCAAAGGAATATGTATAAGTCATGAAGAAAGCAATAGCAATAAAACTTAACGATCATTATGCTAAGCTAACGGATGGGTCTTGTCCATCACATCATTCTCTAATGATGTGATCCCGTTCATCAAATGACAACTTATGTCTATGGTTAGGAAACTTAACCATCTTTTATTAACGAGCTAGTCTAGTAGAGGCTTACTAGGGACACTGTGTTTTGTCTATGTATCCACACATGTATCAAGTTTCCGGTTAATAAAATTCTAGCATGAATAATAAACATTTATCATGATATGAGGAAATATAAATAACAACTTTATTATTTCCTCTAGGGCATATTTCCTTCAAATCTTCCACCAAATAAACCATATAGTAATCAACTACAAGATATAATCAACACCACTAGTAACCCACAAGCACCAATCTATAGTTCCGGTACCAAGATTGAACACAAGAGATGAACTAGGGTTTGAGAGGAGATGGTGATGTTGAAGATGTTGATGGAGATTTCCCTCCCCAAGATGGGAGAGTTGTTGGTGATGATTATGACGGTGATTTCCCCCTCCGGGAGGGAAGTTCCCCCGGCGGAATCGCTCCGCCAGAGGGCAAAAGTGCTCCTGCCCAAGTTCCGCCTCGAGACGGCGGCGCTCCATCCCGAAAGTCCTCTCCTTATTTTTTCTAGGTCAAAATGACTTCTATACCAGAAGATGGGCACCGGACGTGGGCTGGGCTAAGCACAACCCACAAGGGCGTGCCTGGGGGGCCAGGCCCCAGGCGCGCCCTGTTGTCTTGTGCTGACCAGTTGGCCCCCTCCGGTAGTTATTTGCTCCAGTATTTCTTATTTATTCCATAAAAATTCCTCGTGAAGTTTCAACTCACTTGGAGTTGTGCAAAATAGGTGTCCTGACGTAGCTTTTCCAAGTCCAGATTTCCAGCTGCCGGAATTCTCCCTCTTTGTGTGAACCTTGCATATTACGAGAGAAAAGGCATTATAATTACTCCAAAAAGAATTATTATGCATAAAAACATTATAAATAACAGTACGTAAACATGATGCAAAATGGACATATCATGAAGTTGTTGGTGTAGATCTCCGTCACCATGATTCCCCCGGTGGCGCTCCGATGCCACTAGAAGAGAGGAGGAGAGAGGCCCCCTCCTTCTTCTTGCTTTGCCTCCCCCTAGATGGGAGGAGGTTTCCCCTCTGGTCCATTGCCGCCATGGTTCCCGGAGGGCAGGAGCCCCTTCGAGATTGGATCTGTTTCGTGTTTTCTTTTTCTGGTCGAAAACCGTTTCCTATCTTCCCGGAGATCCGTAACTCTAATCAGCTGAAATTTTAACATGATTTCTCTCTCGATATAAGCTTCCTTGCGGCCGAAGAAGGACTCCAAATGACTTACAAGGTGGCCACAAGGCAATCATATCTACTACACAACTTATTCTTCTAGACTCCTGTTGGGCCTCCAAGCGCAGAGTTTTGTAGGACAGCAAAAAAATTTCCTCAAGTGAATGACCTAAGGTTTATCAATCCGTGGGAGGCGTAGGATGAAGATGGTATCTGTCAAACAATCCTGCAATCAAATACAAGAAATCTCTTGTGTCAACAACACACCAAATACATCGTGTAGTATGGATAGTAGGTATAGGTTTTTGTAATATGAAAATATAAAAATAGCAAGGTAGCAAGTGATAAAACGGAGCACAAACGGTATAGCAATGCTTGAAAACAAGGCCTAGGGTTCATACTTTCACTACTGCGATGTCTCAAGAATGCTAACATAATTGAATCATATAACCATCCCTCAACATGTGTATTGGTTCCTACATATTCTACGAAGATCTTTATCAGTCAAACCTTTATGACAACATACGTAGTTCCCTTTGTCCGTCGGTATGTTACTTGCCCGAGATTCGATCGTCGGTATATCCATACCTAGTTCAATCTCGTTACCGACAGGTCTCTTTACTCGTTCCATTATACATCATCTTGTAACTAACTCCTTAGTCACTTTGCTTGCAAGCTTCTTGTAATGCTGTATTACCGAGAGGGCCCGGAGATACCTTTCCTTCATACGGAATGACAAATCCTAATCTCGATCCATGCCAACTCAACAGACACCTTCAGAGATGCCTGTAGAGCACCTTTATGATCACCCAGTTATGAAGTGACGTTTGATACACACAAGGCATTCCTCCGGAGTCCGGGAGTTGCATGATCTCATGGTCGAAGGAATATGTATTTGACATTAAGAAAGCAGTAGCAATAAACTGAACGATCATATGCTATGCTAAAGAATGGGTCTTG
Organism: Aegilops tauschii subsp. strangulata; assembly: GCF_002575655.3. NCBI lineage: Eukaryota > Viridiplantae > Streptophyta > Magnoliopsida > Poales > Poaceae > Aegilops > Aegilops tauschii. Next base: position 314,017,853 of record NC_053036.3, read on the forward strand.
TCCATCACATCATCCTCCTAATGATGTGTTCCCATTATCAAACAACAACACATGTCTATGGTCAGGAAAGCTTAACCATCTTTTGATCAAGGAGCTAGTCTTGTAGAGGCTTACTAGGGACTTGGTATTTGTTTATCTATCCACACATGTATTTAAGTTTTCGCTCAATACAATTATAGCATTAATAATAAACCTTTATCATGATTAAGAAAATATAATAATAACCACTTTATTATTGCCTCTAGGGCATATTTCTAACACGCAGGAGTCGGTCTACTTGTCTTGGACGTGATGCATACATACATGATCATTGCCTTGGATATCGTCGGGATTGCTTTTCTATCAATTGTTCAATAGTAATTTGTTTACCCACCGTATGCTATGTTCAAGAGAAAAGCCTCTAGTGAAAACAATGGCCATGGGTCTACCTTTATCATATATTAAAATCAAAAATACCTTGCTGCAATTTTATTTATTTGATTTTATAATGTGTTTTTGTTTATCTGTCTATCACTACGAGATTTGATCCTTGCAATTAACCGCCAAGGGATTGACAACCCCTTGTTTGCGTGGGGTGCAAGTATTTGTTATTTTATGTGTCGAAACTCTTAACGAGGTGTTGCATGGTTCTCCTACTAGATTGATAACCTTGGTTCTCAACTGAGGGAAATACTTAGCTCTAATGTAGTGCATCATCCTCTCCTCTTCGGGGAAATCACAACGCAGCTCACAAGTAGCATCTACCACGTCGGGTCAACGCCCCGTCCGTCCATATGCCACCATTAAGTAGGCTCGCTGGCCAAGAAACCTACTCCTGTGTCGCGCATTGACGAACCCAGATGTGTGGCCTCACCTACATCCGCTATTTAAAGGCGGCCACACCCGGCTAACTCCACGCCACACCACAAGCCTGGCCTCACTGGAAGCGGCCGCCGCTGAGGCGTAAAGCCAGGCTATCACGGAGGAGAACAACGCGAGCTGCGCCTCCTACGCGCCATTGACGAACAATTCGACGGCCCGATGGGATGATGTCCTCGCGGGTGCCACCATTTGCATCATGGACCTCACGTCCACCGGCGATGGACAAGGTGTGGACTCCTCCGAGGATGAGTAGGGCACGGGAGGCGACAGAGCCTTGTGTCCCATGTGGGCCAATCCGTCTCCCATGTTCTACTCTTTCTTGTTGGAGACAGCAACTTCACTTCATCAGTCTTATCCCCGGTGGTCATGAAGACTTCGAATGAAGGATGGCAAGAGCTTGGACGCCAGGCGACGCTGCCGTAGGATAGGTTTAGGGCTAGGTCGGTTTTTTTGTTCTAAATGTTCAAAATCTAATAAGAATCCAGCGTGTTTGTATGAAATCCGTCATGTTTACATGAATCCGGTGGTGTTTGCATGAATTTCATCCGATTAGAAAAGTGTTTGAAATGAGGTAATAGCACCCCAGGTCCCTGTACTTGCACAACATGTGATGGTTTAGTCCTTGAACTTGCAAAAGTGAATTGGGTAGTCCCTGAACTTGTCATGGAGGTGCAAGTTTACTCCTCGGCCAATCACAGCTTGCCAAGTGGAGCCAGCTGGCCTGGGCCGGTCAGTGCGCCGCATTTTGCATCTTCCCCCTGCCTTTAGCCCTTATCAACCCGCACTACACCACCCGACTTAACTGTGTTGGTATATTCTTTGGAATCTTGTCGGCGCTCGCCCCTCCACTCACCTCTGTACTTCCTTGCTTCCCTTCCCCCACTCTAGCTCGCTGCCGCCGCCAGCTCGCCGCCATGGTATCTTGGAGTGAAGGATCCAGCTCGTCGTCCGATGGCTACTCTGTCACAAGTGAGGTTGGTTCGTCACTATACCTCTGGCAGTTAGGGTTAGGGCAAAAATGGGGAATTTTGCTGACAAGAATATGTTGTAGGCTCCTGCTCCTGCCACCATTTTTTGCTCTGAATGGAGAGGCCTTGCTCCAGATCTTGCAGCTAGATGTGAACACCATTGTGTCTGTGAGAAGTTTATGTCCTTTGAATCAGTTGACAGTGGAAGGAGGTATCTTGCTTGTGCATAAAAGGTGAGGAGATCTACAGTTAAATCCAAACTTGGAATGTGTCATCTTACTGTGATCTGTATAAGCTTAGAGTGTGGCATGTAACTATGGATGCTATATGTTCTTATCTGTTTTCTGCAGAAGTTACTGTTATGCTAAGAATTGATATTATGTTGTTATGCCATAGTGCTATAACTCTATTGAATGATTGGCAGTGCAATTAATTTAGTTCTTCCCCAAGTTATGTTGTAAGAGTAGATCAATAATGCTCCAAGCTTTTTATTGTCAATCTATAACTGTTTTTTCTCATTTCACTGAAATTTTTCAGTTATCTTAATTTTTTCATTTATCTAGAATTGTTTCTTTCTTAATTGGTAGGAAATACCTAAATGCAACTATGTGGAGTGGGTTGACCCTAAATGGCCTGCCACTCTGAAGATGAATCTAGCTAGGATTTGGGGCATGTATGAAGATGAGAACAAGCTAAGGCTCAGGCAGAATGTAGTTAATGCTGAATAAAATGTTAGGGTTGTGAGAGAAAAAGATAAGATGGAAAAAGATCTGAGGTTTTTAAACTAGATTTTGCAAAGATGGTGGCTGACAAGGAGAGTGCAATTGCCCAATTGGGCAGCACACAACTTGCTCTTTCTGACCTAAAGCAAGAGCTTGAGAAGAAGAAGAAGATGTATGATAAACCTACCACTAGCATTCATCAGGTTGTGAGGGCTAAGGCAGAGAAAGAGAGGGATCAGATGAAGCAAGAGATGGACAACATGAAGGAAGAGAGGGACAAATTGAAGGAAGAGATGGACACAGTGGTGTCACAGAGGGATGATTTGAAGAAGGAAAAGAAGAAACTAGAGTACATGATTGGTGATTTATTCACACACAAGGAGGAGACCAAGAGCAAGATAAGGAGGGTGAAGGAGATCTTAGATGAATTTGAGTAATTCAGTGTTGGTGTAATGCTGCCTTAAGTTGGAGCTATTAATTAGTTGTACTCCTTTAGTGAACTTTGTTAATTTGTATGCCAGAATTATGTAATGCACTGAATTTGTATGACTGCTTTTAGTTAACTAAATTTGTACGACTGCTTTTAGTGTTACCAGTTATCTGAATGTTGCCAGATAAGTGAATTTTTGACAGTGTCAGTGCATTGAAGATTTAGTTAACCCTAAGATCCAGTTAACTAAATTTGTAGTTAACTGAATCTTCGGGTTACTGAAGATTACTTAATCTTCAGTTAACTGTATTCCCAGTTCAGTTAATGTTTTATGAATTTAAATGAATTGGCACTGTTAAAAGTTAACTGAATTTGTTTTTGTGTGCTTTGAGTTCTGTCAGTTAAGGTAATGAATTGTGGACTAAATTTGTCTCACAGTTCTGTGTGGTAACTGGAGCTCAAAGTGCACTGAATTGTTCAGGGTTAAACTGTTTAATTTAACAGAGATAAAGTAACTGAAGAATCTAGAGTACTAAAAATTCATGCTATTTGTAGACAGAACAACACCTGCTATCTAGAGTAGTACACACCACATTTGTACAGCAGCATGGCAAACACAGCAGCAGCAACACTGCAACCAAATGAAAGCAACAAAACAAAATAGCAACCATAGCAACATTGCAACATAGCATCACTTGATCATCATAGCATAAGTTCAGCCAACATTCCAGCAGTTCAACCATAACCTTGCACAGTACAAATAACTTATGTGCTGAACCTATAAGCAGCACACCTAACTTAAATAAACGCAAAATACTGCTAACTTATATGCTGAACTTAGAAGAAGCATACCTAACTACTTCAGCCTCTTCTTCAATCCTTAGATCTTCACATCTTCAGGCGCTTGAGACGCTCGGAGCGGCACACCTCCACTGCAAAAGGCTTCTTCACAGCCTTCTTGCCGCTCCTGTGCTCCTCCCTTGCCGCCTCCGCCACCGCGTCCTGTGCCGCCTCCTCCACCAGCTCCTACTTGATGATGTCTGGCACGTCTGGAAGCAGGTCCACTTCAATTGGATGAGCCTTGTCACCCTCCCTAGCATCGACGACGGGCGCCACCATCTAGACGTCCTCTGGCTTGTCGTCCGACAGGACGACCACCTCTATCTCCTCCTCGTCAGACATGCCACCATCCGCCCTGTAGCCAGAGTTGTTGTCGGAGTCGACCTTGCAGTACTCGGAGCCGTCGTCGTCGGACGACTCCGCGTCAGAGATTGATGTCTGCTAGACTACTTCGGTATTTCCCCAAAGAGGAAGGGATGATGCAACACAATGACGGTAGGTATTTCCCTCAGTGATGACACAAAGGTTATCGAACCAGTAGGAGAACCAAGCAACACTACATACATAGCACCGGCACACAAATAACAAATACTCGCAACCCGACGTGTTAAAGGGGTTGTCAATCCCTTTCGGGTAACGGCGCCAGAAATTGGCAAATGGATGTGAGAAAGTTGTCATATTTTGATAGATAGATCTCGCGGAAACGTGAGATAAAATAAATTGCAGCAATGTATTTTTGGTTTAATAGATCTAAAAATAAAAGCAAATAAAATAGATCGCAAAGGCAAATATAATAAAGAAGAGACCCGGGGGCCGTAGATTTCACTAGTGGCTTCTCTCGAGAAAAATAGCAAACGGTGGGTAAATGAATTACTGTTGGGCAATTGATAGAAATTCAAATAATCATGACGATATCCAGGAAATGATCATTATATAGGCATCACATCCAAGATTAGTAGACCGACTCCTGCCTGCATCTACTACTATTACTCCACACATCGACCGTTGTCCAGCATGCATCTAGTGTATTAAGTTCATGGAAAACGGAGTAATGCAATAAGAACGATGACATGATGTAGACAAGATCTATTTATGTACAAATAGACCGCATCTTGTTATCCTTAATAGCAACGATACATACGTGTCGGTTCCCCTTCTGTCACTGGGATCAAGCACCGTAAGATCGAACCATCACAAAGCACCTCTTCCCATTGCAAGATAAATAGATCAAGTTGGCCAAACAAAACCCAAATATCGGATAAGAAATACAAGGCTATAAGCAATCATGCATATAAGAGATCAAAGAAGACTCAAATAACTTTCATGGATAAAAAGATAGATCTGATCATAAACTCAAAGTTCATCCGATCCCAAACAAACACACCGCAAAAAGAGTTACATCGTATGGATCTCCAAGAGGTCTACAAAGAACTACTCACGCATCATCGGAGAGGCACCAATGGACATGATGAACCCCTCTGTGATGGTGTCTAGATTGGATCTGGTGGTTCTGGAACTTGCGGCGGCTGGAATTGATTTTCGTCGACTCCCCTATTGTTTCTGGAATATTGGGGTATTTATAGAGTAAAGAGGCGGTCCGGGGGGCACCCGAGGTGGGCATAACCCACCAGGGCACGCCTGGGCCTCCAGGCGCACCCTGGTGGGTTGTACTCCCCTCGGAGTAGCCCCCAGGAACTTCTTCGGCCCATTGGATGTCTTTTGGTCCATCAAAATTCCACAAAAAGTTTCGCTGTGTTTGGACTCTGTTTGGTGTTGATTTCCTGCGATGTAAAAAACATGCAAAAATCAGCAACTGGTACTTGGCACTATGTCAATAGGTTAGTACCAAAAAATGATATAAAATGACTATAAAATGGTTATAAAACATCCAAGAATGATAATATAACAACGTGGAACAATCAAAAATTATAGATACGTTGGAGACGTATCAGCATCCCCAAGCTTAATTCATGCTCGTCCTCGAGTAGGTTAATGATAAAAACATAATTTTTGATGTGGAATGCCGCCTAACATGTCATCTCATATTCTTTTCTTTGTAGCATGGACATTTGGACTTTTATATGGTTCAAATCAATAGTCTAGTTTTGACATGAAGACTTAAATACTCAAGCATATCAACAAGCAACCATGTCTTTCAAAATATCAACGCTAAAATTAGTTATCCCTAGCCCATCATGCTCAATCATTGATCCATTCATGAAACACACTCGCATATTAGCTACACCCAATGCTCAAGTACGATCATAGTGCCCCCTAGTTGGTGCTTTATAAGAGAAGATGGAGACTCAAATTAAAAATAAAAATTGTGTAAAGTAAAAGAAAGGCCCTTCGCAGAGGGGAGTAGGGATTTGTAGAGGTGCCAGAGCTCAAAGAAAAAATTAAGAGATAAAAACATTTTGAGAGGCATACTTTTCACACCAACAAAAATGACTTAGAGCCCCCAACACTTTCCATGCTAGATATATCATAGGCGGTTCCCAAACAGAAAATAAAATTTATTCCTTTTTCCACCATACTTTCACTTTCCATGGCTAGCCGTATCCACGGGTGCCTTCCATACCAACACTTTCCAAGGAATTTATTATTTGATAACATAAAGTAAATTCATTTTTCATTTCGGGACTGGGCATCCCTAATACCTTTGCCTTACTCTCGTGCAATGACAAGTGAATAAACACTCATCGTGAGAACAACACATCTAGCATGGAAAATATTGGCCACCCCTCACCGCCTCGCGAATGGTACGAGCACACAAAAGAGAAATTTATTTTGAAAACTAGAGATGGCACATACAAATTTGCTTAGAACGGCAAAAGAATACCGCATATAGGTAGGTATAGTGGACTCATGTGGCAAAACTGGTTTAAAAGATTTTGGATGCACAAGTAGTGATCATACTTAGTGCAAAATGAAGGCTAGCAAAAGATTGGGAAGCGATCAAACAAGAAACGAATAATCCCATAAGCGAGCATTGAGAATAATTAACACCTAATAATGCACCACAAGTAGGATGTAATTTCATTGCACAACTATTGACTTTCGTGCCTGCATAGGGAATCACAAACCTTAACACCAATATTCTTACTAAAGCATAATTACTCATCAACATGACTCACATATCACATCATCATATCTTAAAACTATTACAAGGAATCAAGTTTATTTTGTCCAATGATCTTCATGAAAGTTTTTATTATATCCTTCTTGGATATCTATCACTTTGGAACTAATTTTCATGTGTTGCTTTTGATAACCTCAAACAAATATAAGTGACGATCATGAGCATACTATTTCTTTCTCTCAAATTAATTTAAGTGAAGCAAGAGAGAATTCCTTAAAAAAATTAATAACTCTCAAATAAATCAAAGTGAAGCAAGAGAGCATTTCTTCAAAAATACTAAAGCACACCGTGCTCAAAAAGATATAAGTGAAGCACTAGAGCAATTCCATAGCTCATAAAGATTTAAGTGAAGCATAGAGAGCAATTCCAACAAGTCATGGCATAATTTTGGCTCTCTCAAATAAGTGTGTCCAGCAAGAATTCAAGACTCAAAATAAAAAGCAAAACAAGCAAAGACTCATATCATACAAGATGCTCCAAGAAAAACTCATAGTATGTGACGAATAAAAATATAGCTTCGAGTAAAATACCGATGGTCGTTAGAAGAAAGAGGGGATGCCACTCGGGGCATCCCGCTTAGTTGCTTGCTTCTCTTTGGATAATAGCTTGGGATGCCATGGGCATCCCCAAGCTTAGGCTCTTCTTACTCCTTATTCCTTCATCCATCGTAACATCACCCAAAACTTAACTTCAATCACACAAAACTCAACAAAACCTTCATGAGATCCGTTAGTATAAAAAACAAATCACTACTATAAGTACTGTTGCAACCCATTCATATTTTATTCTTGCATTATATATACTGTATTCAAACTTTTCTATGGCAAAAACTCTTAAAAAAACCATAGAATCATCAAAACAAGCACACAACGCAAAGAAAACATAATCTATCAAAAACAGAACAGTCTCTAGCAATCTGGATAGTTCGAATACTTCTGTAACTCCAAAAATTCTACAAAATTAGGACAACATGAGAAATTTATATATAAATCTACTGTAAAAAATTCAGAATTTTTCTTTGCTTCTGTGATTTTTAAAAATTGTAACTCTTGGCGCAAAAGTTTCTGTTTTCAGCAAGCTGAAAGCAACTATCACCCAAGAAGATCCTAAAGGCTTTACTTGGCACAAACACTAATTAAAACACAAAAAACACAATCATAACAGTAGCATAATTGTGCAAACACTCAAGAACAGAAATCAAAAGACAAAAATAATTTTTATTCATTGGGTTGCCTCCCAACAAGCGCTATTGTTTCACGCCCCTGGCTAGGCATAAAGCAAGGGATGTAAGTATTGTCATCTTTGTTTCTGGATCCATAAGATGCCCTCATGATTGATTCATATGGTGGCCTAATTATTTTTCTAGGGAAGTGTTCCATACCCTTCCTTAGTGGAAATTGGAACTTAATATTGCCTTCTTTCATATCAATCACGGCACGAATAGTGCGTAAAAACGGTCTACCAAGAATAATTGGACAAGACGGATTGCAATCAATATCAAGAATAATAAAATCTATGGGCACATAATTCCTATTTGCAAGAATAAGAACATCATTAATTCTTCCCATAGGCTTTTTAATAGTAGAATCCGCCAAGTGCAAATTTAAAGGACATTCTTCAATATTGGTAAGACCAAGCACATCACATAAAGATTTCGGAATTGTAGAAACACTAGCACCCAAGTCACACAAAGCAAAACACTCATAATTTTTAATCTTGACTTTTATAGTAGGCTCCCATTCATCATGTAATTTTCTAGGAATTGAAACTTCTAATTCCAACTTTTCTTCTAAAGCTTTCATCATACCTAGCATCAACAATATGTTTAGTAAAAGCTTTATTTTGTTCATAAGCATGGGGTGAATTTATCATGGATTGCAACAAAGAAATACAATCAATCAAAGAGCAACTATCATAATTAAAGTCTTTGTAATCCAGAAGAGTGGGCACATCACTAGTTAAAGTTTTGACCTCTTTAAACCCACTTTTATCAATTTTTCCAACAAGATTTTCGCCCTCCGAATTATCGGGACGCATTTTAACTAAAGTTGACTCTTCTCCAGTACCTTTTTCATCAATCTTAATTTTACTAAACAAGGAATCAATAGAAGAAACACCAATCATTTTAAGATCTTGATCACTTTTATGAAAGCAATCACTAGAAAACGCCTTTTCTAAAAATTCTCTTCTAGCTCTAAGCATGGCGGTTCTTTTATTACTTTCATCCATAGAAACATAAAGAGCTTTAATTGATTCCTCAACCATAGGCACAAAAAAATTCATCTTGAGATTTTCTACATCATGAGAAATTCTATCAACACTTCTAGACAAATCATCAATCTTATTCAACTTTTCTTCCATTGTAGCATTGAAAGCTTTTTGAGTGTTGATAAATTCTGTAATATTATTCTCAAGATCAGAGGTGTTCCTATTATTATTATAAGAAGGATTACCATAGGAATTACCATCATTAATAGAGGAATTACTAGGAAAAGGCCTAGGATTAAAATTACCTCTATAAGCATTGTTATTGAAATTGTTTTGCGAGATAAAATTCACATCTACGGCATCACTATTTTGGTCAATAAAAGTAGACAAAGACATATCATTGAAATCAATAGGAGCACTTTTACTAGCAACCAATTTCATAAGAGCATCAACTTTTTCACTCAAAGAAGAAATTTCTTCAACCGAATTAACTTTTTTACTAGTAGGAGCTCTTTCGGTATGCCATTGTGAATAATTTGCCATGATATTATCAAGCAATTTGGTGGCTTCACCCAAAGTAATTTCCATAAAAGTACCACCCGCGGTGGAATCTAAAAGATTACGAGAAACAAAATTCAACCCCGCATAATTTTTTTGTATGATCATCCGAAGATTTAACCCATGAGTTGGGCAATTCCTTAGCATCATTTTCATCCTTTCCCAAGATTGTGCAACATGCTCTTTCAAGTTGCTTGAAATTCATGATCTAGATTCTAAGGAAAATAATTTTCGCGGGCAGAAAATACTTAGTGATAAAAGCATCTTTGCATTTATTCCAAGAATCAATACTATTGCGAGGCAAAGAAGAAAACCAATTTTTTGCATGATCTCGCAAAGAAAACGGAAATAATTTCATCTTCACAACATCATTGTCCACATATTTTTTTCTTTTGCATATCGCATAATTCCACGAATGTGTTAAGATGGGACGCGACATCCTCATTAGGAGTACCGGAAAATTGATCTTTCATAACAAGATTCAGCAAAGCAGTATTAATATCACAAGATTCCGCACTAGTGGCGGGAGCAATCGGGGTGCCAATAAAATCATTGTTGTTGGTATTTGAGAAATCACACAATTGGTGTTCTCTTGAGTCATTGTGACTACGCAACAATATTGCACTCAAAAACACATCCGGCAAGAAAACGGCGAACGAAAAAGAGGGCTAATAAAACGGCAATTTTTTTGTGAAGTGGGGGAGAGGAAAACGAGAGGCAAATGGCAAATAATGTAAATTGCAAGGAGATGAGATTTGTGATTAGGAACCTGGTAGATGTTGATGATGTCTCCCTGGCAACGGCGCCAGATATTCCTTTTGATGTCCGCTAGACTACCTCGGTATTTCCCCAAAGAGGAAGGGATGATGCAGCACAGCGACGGTAGGTATTTCCCTCAGTGATGAGATCGAGGTTATCGAACCAGTAGGAGAACCGAGCAACACTACATAAACAGAACCTGCACACAAATAACAAATACTCGCAACCCGACGTGTTAAAGGGGTTGTCAATGCCTTTCGGGTAACAGCGCCAGAAATTGGCAAACAGACGTGAGAAAGTTGTAATAATTTGATTGATAGATCTCACGGAAACGCGAGATAAAATAAATTGCAGCAAGGTATTTTTGTATTTTTGGTTTAATAGATCTAAAAATAAAAGCAAATAAAATAGATCACAAAGGCAAATATAATAAAGAGACCCGGGGGCCGTAGATTCACTAGTGGCTTCTCTCGAGAAAAATAGCAAATAGTGGGTAAACGAATTACTGCTGGGCAATTGATAGAAATTCAAATAATCATGACGATATCCAGGCAATGATCATTATATAGGCATCACGTCCAAGATTAGTAGACCGACTCCTGCCTGCATCTACTACTATTACTCCACACATCGACCGTTGTCCAGCATGCATCTAGTGTATTAAGTTCATGGAAAAACGGAGTAATGCAATAAGAACGATGACATGATATAGACAAGATCTATTTATGTAGAAATAGACCCCATCTTGTTATCCTTAATAGCAACGATACATATGTGTCGGTTCCCCTTCTGTCACTGGGATCAAGCACCGTAAGATCGAACCATCACAAAGCACCTCTTCCCATTGCAAGATAAATAGATCAAGTTGGTCAAACAAAACCCAAATATCGGAGAAGAAATACGAGGCTATAAGCAATCATGCATATAAGAGATCAAAGAAGACTTAAATAACTTTCATGGATAAAGATAGATCTGATCATAAACTCAAAGTTCATCCGATCCCAACAAACATACCACAAAAGAGTTACATCATATGGATCTCCAAGAGACCATTGTATTAAGAATCAAACGAGAGAGAGGAAGCCATCTAGCTACTAACTACGGACCGGTAGCTCTACAAAGAACTACTCACGCATCATCGGAGAGGCCCCAATGGACATGATGAACCCCTCTGTGATGGTGTCTAGATTGGATATGGTGGTTCTGGAACTTGCGGCGGTTGGAATTGATTTTCGTCGACCCCCTAGGGTTTCTAGAATATTGGGGTATTTATAAAGTAAAGAGGCGGTCTGGGGGGCACCCGAGGTGGACAGAACCCACCAGGGCGCGCCTGGGCCTCCAGGCATGCCCTGGTGGGTTGTGCTCCCCTCGGAGCAGCCCCCAGGTGCTTCTTCGGCCCACTGGATATCTTCTGGTCCATAAAAATTCCACAAAAAGTTTCCCTACGTTTGGACTCAGTTTGGTATTGATTTCCTGCGATGTAAAAAACATGCAAAAAACAGCAATTGGCACTTGGCACTATGTCAATAGGTTAGTACCAAAAAATGATATAAAATGATTATAAAACATCCAAGAATGATAATATAACAGCATGGAACAATCAAAAATTATAGATACGTTGGAGACGTATTAGAGATGTCGTCGTGGACGCGGACCTCGGGCTGGAATCTGTCCCAGTACGTGGTGTTCACCGGCGCGGGGATGGCCAGGATGACGTCGCGCACGCTCTGCGCCCTGGACGGGATGTGAAACGTATCCTGGTGTGGCGAGGGCGTGGTGGAGGATCGATACATCCACCACCTCGCGCGCTGCCTCAGGTCCTCGGAGCGCGTCTCCAGCATTGCGAAGGGGAGGATCAACGGAGGCGCAACCGCATTGCCTGCCGCTTCTCATCGTCCGTCATGATCTTCACGAGGCCACGAGCGTGGTGGCGCATCATTCCGATGCTAGGGAACCAACGCATGATCACGCTGAGGTCCGCGTGGGCCGCCTGGTCATCGCTGGCCAGATCCTCGATCGCGCGCTGCCATGCTGGGGTGTTGTCCATGTCGTCGGCGGCGGCGTTGAGCTCGGTGGCGACCGAGGGTTTCAATGCGAGGTGTGGGAGTTGGGGGAGCGGTGAGACCGAAGCGACATGGGTGGACTGGGCAGGGGAGTGGAGTGGGCGAGCACAGTGATGGGTGGCCTTAAAGACATGGAAACCGAACGGGCGGACGAAACCACGACCCATAATAACTACCTAGTTACCTAGAGTCCAAACAAATCACAACTACTACTCAAGTGGCATTGATCTCAGCGATTGTAATAACAGGTCTTGGGTTCGAGCCCCAGGCACACCAATTTTTTTAATTTTTGATTTTTTTTTCTTTTACCTAATTTTAGTAGACTTGGCAGAACACAGTGTTCCACACTCATTTTTAACTAGTTTTTAAATTTGTTTCATTCTCAATTAAGTATACTACTAAGTTATCTGCATGTGCAGTTAACTGCATCTTCAGTTAACTGCATGTGCAGTTATCTACATCTTCAATTAACTGCATATGCAGTTAACTACATCTTCAGTTCACTACATCAGCAGAATCACTAATACTACATAAGTTATTAGTTGACTACATCCATGTAACTTCCAACGTTAACTAAATCACTGAAATGCATCATAAAATTTAGTTACAAAAGGGCAATGAATGCCATTGTGAGCCACTGTTTGCCATCAAACAATAGTAAATTTAAGCCACTGTTTGCTTATCCAAAAAGGCGAGTCAATAATTTAAATTAATGTAGGCCTTAACAAAAAAGAATGGTAGGCAATAACTGCCACCAAATCACTGATGTGGTGCCACCAAATCATCAGGAGGAGCATTGAGATCAGGAATTGTCCTCTCATCTCCAAACAGAAGCCATCTAAATCCTGCATATGGAACATTTCCTCTGCCTCTCCCTGCAAATAGAACTTCTCCTCCTCTCCAAGCATTTGCATCTGCTGCTCCTCCTATCTCTGCAAATGGAACTGCTCCTCCTCTCCAAGCATATGCATTTGCATTTGCTGCTCCTCCTATCCCCGCAAATGGAACTTGGTCATCTGCATTTGCTTCTCTTCCTCTACCTGAAGTTGCATTTGCTCCTCTTCCTCTCCCTGAAGTTTCATTTGCTCCTCTTCCTCTCCCTACAGTTGCATTTGCTCCTCTTCCTCTCCCTGCAGTTGCATTTGCTCCTCTTCCTCTCCCTGCAGTTGCATTTGCTCCTCTTCCTCTCCCTGCAGTGGCATTTGCTCCTCTTCCTCTCCCTGCAGTTGCATTTGCTCCTCTTCCTCCAGCTGCAGTTGCATCTGCATTTCTTGATCTTTTCCTTCCTCTTGCCCTACCAGCTGCAGTTGCATTGTTGTTAGCTTGTGTGCTTGCCATTGTTTTCCTCCCTATGTGCATTTTTGTAGTCACTCTTGGCTGAGGTATTGCAGCACCAGCAGCATCAACAACAAATGAAGAAAGCTCAGGTAGTGGCACATGAACCCTTTCAGTACCTCTTCATGCAATCTCTCTTTGAGCCATGTTGAACACCATACTGGTTGGTGAATCAGTTGGGTCCAACCTAGGATCTGGCTAGTTAGGGAAGATGTTTTGTAAAGCACAAAACTTAGTTAAATTCAGTTAAGTTCATTTAAATTTAGTTAAGCTCAATTAATCTAAGTTAAGCTCAGTTAAGTTCAGTAAACTTCAGTTAAGCTCAGTTAAGTTCAGTAAACTTCAGTTTAATACAATTATATGCATGCACTTATCTTCAGTTAAATTCAGTTAAGATGGAACACTGAAATTACCTGGAGAAAAGTTGGGTCATCATAGTTTTCATCAACCTCTTCTACACCTTCCTGAATGATAGTTTCCTGGCATCTGTAGTGACCTTTTCTGTTGTGATCAGCTCTACCACAAATTGAGAAGTGCATTGTAAGACCTTTTCTGTTCAAAACCCTGACACCATTCTTGATCTTCTCCTCTGGTCTCTGCTTCCTGTTTTTCTTGGGCCTCCCCAACTGTTTAGTGAAGATAGGTGGATGCACCTTATATCCATTTTATTTCTCCCACTCCTTTGGGTCTCCTAGAGGGACTAGAGTGTACCCATATGCCTTGAGATATGTTTGAACAATATAGCATTCATGAACCATTGTCTCAAGATCAATTCTCTCCTCCCGGCAACAAGCTACAGCATGCCCACAGGGTACTCCCCCCAACTGCCATCTCCTACAATCACAAGTGTGCAAGCATAGGTTCACTTTGTAGCTAGAATTACCTGACTGAACTTTGAAGATCTGCTGGCCAGCTTCTGATACATGGCAATTTGCAGCAAACTCAGTATTCTTGTCCAATTTCTTCTTGATCTTAGGGCATGTCCTCTGGTGAGTCCACTTTTCTATAGCTTCTCTCTACTTATTCACTAGCAGGTGCATGATCTTGTAAAAAATGTATTCAAGCATACTAAGCACTGGCATCTCTCCGCCATCAAGGATGTAGCTGCACAAAGAGTAGAAGAATTCAGTTAAGTATGATGTGCTTAGCAGTAGTACTGATATGTTGAAAGCACAGAGTTAAAGAACCAAATTTAACAACTAATTCACCTGTTAAACACTTCGGAGTTATTGTTCAGCAGAATATCACATTTGGGAAATTCACTGAAATATGATTTGCACCAAGTCTTTGCCTCTAGCCTTTCATTCCAATGAAATGCAGCTGGGCAGTGATCATCCATCTTCTTACAATTTTCTCTCCACTTAACATTGTTAGGTGATCTTGTAGTGGCCCACAGGTCTTGCTTCAGAACCTCTCCTTTGTGCTTCTCATTGAAATTTTGGTAAATGTGCCTCACACAAAGCCTGTGTTCTGAATCAGGCCAAACTTTATGCACAACATTTATTAATCATTTCTACTTGTCACCCATAATTGTGTAAGGAGCAGTGTTAATGATGTTTAGATCATCTCTCAAACCAGTCAGAAACCACTCCCATGAACCAGTGCATTTTACTTCCACCCAACCCATTGCAATTGTGAAAATGCAGTCATTAGGATCAATACCTACAACACTAAGCAGCACTCCTTTGAACCTTGTTTTCATATGACAGCCACCAATGGATATAATTGGCCTGCAGCCCTTTAGCCACCCTCTTTTGCATGGATCATAAGACCAATACAATGTTTTCAAACACTTCCTGCCCAATGGAAACTTGGTATCCTTGACAAGCTCAGTAGTAAGTAGAAATGTAGACCCATGATTTTTGGTCCTTAAGTCATGCCCGTAATCCCATAACCTGCTGAACTGCTCCTCCTCATCACCATGGATCTGATTAAGTGCATGCTTTCTAGCCCTTGCTAGCTTCCATCTGTTAGGAGTAGCATTGAATTCATTAGTTATTTTTCTTGAAAATGTGCCAAGTGACA
Organism: Aegilops tauschii subsp. strangulata; assembly: GCF_002575655.3. NCBI lineage: Eukaryota > Viridiplantae > Streptophyta > Magnoliopsida > Poales > Poaceae > Aegilops > Aegilops tauschii. The sequence continues at coordinate 314,033,764 of NC_053036.3, forward strand.
TCTTCTGGTCATCTCTGAACTCATCTATGAAAAAGTTGCACAAGAATCTAGCTGTCAAATCTTTTATTTTCCATTTCTTCTCGCAAACATGCTCTGAATTGTAGGCCTTGATGACAAATCCTCCAGTCCTGTTGTCATAGCTAGCCTTAAGCAGCCAAGGGCAGCCTGCAGTACACACTGCCTCCAATCTTATCTTATCTTATCATTCTTCAGCTTCTTGATCTGCACTCTGTTTCTTATTGAATATGCAGTAAGTAAGAGCTTTCCTCAGCTAAACCACATCAGCAAAGACCATCCCCACTTTAAAAACAGGGGATTTCATGTCCACCTTGGAATTGAAAGCTTTGAACTTGTACTTAAGTTGCTCTTGTTCTTCAGTGGAGATGTCAAGATCTTCATCTTCAAGTAGATAGTTAGGCTCAACCTCTTCCTCCTCTTGCTGAGCTTGTTCATTAACATCAAAGTCAATGTTGTCTTCATGAAGATCATCATCACCATCATCTATGTCATAGTCACTGTCACTGAAATCTGAATCTGATAGCACTGTATCTTCACACTGCAAATTAGCCTGTGCAACATAACTAAGCAAGTTATATTCAGACTGAAAATCCGATGCAACCTCTGAAAAGGGACATTCAACATTGACTAAAATGAGGCTGTGAGATGATGTTGCACTGGCTACAAGAACATTTGAGATGGCCATTGTGTCAGGGCTCTGAAATGATGGCACTATCAAATCTTCCCTAAAGTTACTGATGAAATCTGAATGGTCCACCATGATTACAAGCACTTTATGCTTAGCACTTTCTCTGATCATTTGCTGCACATCCTCATCACCTCTAATTCTCACCATCCCATCTGAAATTGGTTTACCAGGTCTTGGCCAGTAAATTATGTGCTCATTGACAGGATATCCCAGCCATTTTAGATGCTCTTCAATGACTGCATATGAGAATGAACCAGCATCAACATAATCAATCACCTCCACAGATGGATTGTAATACTCCATGCTATTTGTTGGTCCATAGAAAAGTCCACCATGCTCAAGTTCTAGTGTAAAGAAAGGAGTATCCACACTCTGTCCCATTGCTGAATCACACACTGCAGCCACATAGAGCAGAATATAAGCACAAACATCAACATAACAAGTATAGAGCAGAATATAAGCACAAATTCAGTTAACTGCATCTTGTAAACTACATGCAAAAATTCAGTTAACTACCTCTTGCAGATTTATCGAACAAATCTAGTACAACAAAGATATGCACCCCTCAAAAGATAAATCAACTACAACAATATAGCTAACTGACGAAAATTCAGTTACTGCATCTTGAAACTGCAGTTAATTAACTAGAATTTTCAGTTAACTGCATCTTGCAGATTAACTGAACAAATCAAGTCAACAATTGGTTATTTATGTTACAGTCATGATCTGTTAACTATTCCACACACTTTGCAATGACTACCTTGCGGACTAAATCCATAGCAGCACATGAACCCTAAACTTTTACCTAAAATAGAAATACCTAAACCCTAGACTAAAATCTGCCCCCAAAATCAGTTCTTTACGCCACTGGAAGAACAATAGGCAATAAGTACCACTGGATGTACATGAATCGCTCTCAAAACAGACTGATTCGTCGGTGCTACGTGCGACAAAGGAGGAGAAGCAAAGCGGAGGAGGATGGACAGAGTTGATGATGAACACACACCGTAATCAGGCGGGAAGACACCGTGCGGCCTAACTTGATGGACGGAAGCATTCGGCTGCACACCGCCGGTGAGCTCCGACGATGTCGCCATGGTGGCTGACGTCAGCCCGCAGCCAGCTCAGCCTCCAGCGGCAGCAGCTCCAACGGTGGGAGAGGCAAAGACGAGGGAACATGAGATACAATGATTGACCGGGGGAGACAACATTTATTCAGGTGTTTTCTATTCCACTTGGTGGTGCACTGCGTGTGTATACAGGGCAAAGGCAGGGGCCTAACTGCAAAATGCGGCGCGCTGACTAGCTAGTCCACTTGGCATCCACTAGGCGAGCTGTGATTGGCCGAGGACTAAACTTGCACCTCCATGACAAGTTTAGGGACGAAATAATTCACTTTTGCAAGTAAAAGGACTAAACCATCACATGCTGTGCAAGTATAAGGACCTAGGATGTTATTACCTCGTTTAAAATATATGCGTGCAACGTTGGTTGACGACGTCCCGCATTTATATTCATGGACTGGTCCTGTTCATGAAGGGATGCGAGAAGAAATTTGCGTACCGCCCTTGAAGATGCCTTGAATTGGTTGCGGACACAAACGGATGCTCTGTGCAAAGCTTTCGCATGGGGTTTCCGTTGCCATGGCGGCAAACCAAAAGAAAAACAGGGAAACGTTAATTTAATTATCAAAAAGTAAAAAGAACAGGGAACGTTTATACTATTGCTGAGGGGAAAAGTCGCCACCGCGAGAATAGCTTCAAAAAAAAAGTCGGTACCGCGAGAGTGCAGGGGAGAGCTCCGCATGGCCGGATCCAGTGCGGTCGCGTGTCACACCTCCGAGCCGGCCGCTTTTCCAGAGACACCGTCATGAGATGTTTTCTTAAACCAACGACTGGTGGACCAGGTATGGTCGGACCCATCTGTAGGTGGGTGCTACGGGAGGTGGATGGGTTGGAATAGGAGGCCCCGCTCCGCCCCCCGGCCACAGCTAAGGGGATCCAGGCTGGCTACACCCAAAGGCGGGCTTTGTACCCTATTATCCCTCGTCACCACACCTTCCCCATCGTCTCTCCAGAACATCAACCTTTTCTTGCTCCGCCATCGCCGTTGCAAAGAAACAGAACCAAGATACAGAGGCCAGCCACGGCCGAGAAGAACAAGAAGATACAAAGGACGAGGTGGCCGTAGTGAGAGTGGAAGCAGGGCCTTGAGATGGACCCGTGCCCGTTCGTGCGGGTGCTGGTCGGCAACCTGGCCCTCAAAATGCCGGTCGCCCCGCGCCCCGCCGGCGCCGGCGCCGGCGTGCACCCCACCACCTCGCCGTGCTACTGCACGATCCGGCTCAACAAGCTGCCGCTTCAGACTGCCGCGGCCCCGCTGCTGCCCTCGGACGACATGACGCAGGGTCCCGCCGAGACGGGCGCACTGGCGGCCGCCTTCCACCTCTCCAAGGCCGACCTCGACCGCGTCACGGCCAAGCCGTCCCTGTTCGTCGCCCGATCCGCGATGCTCAAGGTTGCCGTGTACGCCGGGCGGCGGGGCACCACTTGCGGGGTCAACTCCGGCCGGCTGCTCGGGAAGGTGGTCATCCCGCTGGACCTCAAGACCGCGGTGGGGAAGCCCATCGTGTTCCACAGCGGCTGGCTCTCCATCAACAAGCGCGGCCGTAAGGCCTCTGCCGTCTCCGGCTCCGCGCAGCTTAACCTCACCGTTCGCGCCGAGCCCGACCCGCGCTTCGTGTTCCAGTTCGATGGCGAGCCTGAGTGCAGCCCGCAGGTGCTCCAGGTGCAGGGCGGCATGATGCAGCCCATGTTCACCTGCAAGTTCTCCTGTCGCAGCAACAGCGACCTCCGCTCTCGGTGAGTCATCGTCGTCATGCTGAACAATTCAACTTCATCAATTCCCAAACAAATGTTGTTTTGTTCTGACGGAATTCCTCAAAATTTCGGTGTTCCAGATCAATGCACTCCGATCCGGGGAGTGGCAGCCGCAACTGGCTGATGTCCTTCGGTTCCGACCGCGAGCGCGCAGGGAAGGAGCGGAAGGGATGGTCGGTGACGGTGCACGACCTGTCGGGTTCGCCAGTGGCACTGGCGTCCATGGTTACGCCGTTTGTGGCGTCCCCCGGTTCCGACCGCGTGAGCCGGTCCAACCCGGGCGCGTGGCTTGTACTCCGGCCCGGCGACGGCACTTGGAAGCCGTGGGGCCGCCTGGAATGCTGGCGCGAGCGTGGCGCTGGCGCGGCCGGCGACAGCCTCGGGTACCGGTTCGAGCTCCTGATTCCTGACCCAACCGGAATGGGCGTCGGCGTCTCTGTCGCCGAGTCCAACGTCCCTTCCTCCCGCGGGGGGCGCTTCGTCATCGACCTGACGGCGGCGCAGCCCTTCGGCCGGAGCGGGTCGCCTGGGTGCAGCCCGCGCGGGAGTGGTGATTTCAGCGGCGGGTACGGTCTCTGGCCCTTCGGGAGCTACCGCGGGTTCGTGATGTCTGCGGCAGTGCAGGGCGAAGGGCGGTGCAGCCGGCCGACGGTGGAGGTGGGGGTGCCGCACGTCGGGTGCGCGGAGGACGCGGCGGCGTTCGTGGCGCTGGCGGCAGCCGTGGACCTGAGCATGGACGCGTGCAGGCTCTTCTCGCACCGCCTCCGCAGGGAGCTCTCCGGCACCCGCTCCGACCTACTGCGGTGAGGAGACCCACCCAGCGGCAAATGCGATCACAAACTGTACAGCGGTGGTGGCGAGATCGAGGGAGGCGATGGTGGTGGTTCAGGTCTCTTGTTTTTTTTCCGTGGAAGATCGACTGTCCGTTTTTTGGGTTCGCTTCTCGTGATTTTTGGTGGGGGTGTTCTTGTTTTAAAATCCGTCACTAGTAGTAGTTTTTTCGGAATCAATAACTCCCGAACGTGCCAGGTTTTAGCAAATCACTCCGAACGCATTTGTTGCCGTCCATCGTGGTGCACAAATTTTAAAGCTCTGGAGCTTGACAGGTCAGCAACCAAAGTCGTTCGGGGATTCTTTTGCTCAGCCCGAACGTTTCTTCCTCCCACCGCACGTCTCTCTCCTTATTCATTCTCTTTCCTTATCCACTCCCACCTTCGCCCACAGCCACACCACTCGTTTTACTCGGCTCAAGAGTGAGGAGGACGACGAGCGCCTCGCTGCTCGCCGACGCGAAGCTCTAGGACGGCGCACTACGGGTCCCCGCCGACCGGCTCAAGCGGGGCGAGTGGCCGCGGCGGCCGTCGAGGCAACCTCCGTCTGCGCGTACATTGACTGCTCGACCTGGCGGCCATCATCGAGGCTGGCGCTCTCCGGGTCCGCGCCGACCGACTCAATGGGGCGACGTGGGCGGAGAGCGAGCGCCGCCTGCTTGCCCGCGCCGCCGCAGCGAGCGCGGCCGTCGAGGCCGCCTCCGTCTGCGTGCACCTAGCCGCCGTCCATGGTCACTGTTGGATTGAGGAGGCGCACTACTCGATGACGGGCGTGGCGGTCCTCTGCATCTTCTTCTGCTGCAAGGCTGCAGGGAATCCATGCTCGTCGTTGTTCGCTAGGTGACGCCGCAGCCGCAGGTCGAGCTTGACCACCACGGCGGCGAACTGCAAAAGGCATTTGGATCCTTTTCCACTGCAGGTGGCAACATCCTCCAACCCCCTTCTTTTTTTCATTTTTGTTAGTTTGATTATCTGCAAATTGATGTGCCATGACCCAATAGAGGCACATCCGAGTTTTGTGTTTAGTTTTCTCACCCCAAATTGCATCCCATGACCCAGTAGACTAGTACAGATGACATGCCATGACCCAGTGCAAGTAGATATGTCATGGCAATTTTCACCCCCATTCTGTACCATGGTATTTTTGTGATATGTAGTTTTTGATCTGGTTCAGAACTGGTAGGGATATTCTAGGGCAATTTCCAATATGCAGTGAACGGCAAATTTAGATTGGTTCCACCACAATTTTCCATTTTGTTTTCTTAGGGAGAACTAAATTTTGCCGCGGCAAATTCATACGTTCTGCCATCACTACATGGGAGTTCTTTTTTGCCATGCCGTAGTTTTGCCATCGAGTTTTACATTTCTGTCATAGTTTTGATGTGTCAATCTCATTATTTCTTCGAGCAGATGCATTTTATTTTTGAATTTTTATGTAGCTAGCTGAGTAATGTTATGCCCTATGAAATTCGGTGACTTTCATAACATGCATTTCTGTCACAGCAATCCCATTATTTTTTTGTCACATGGCATATTCTGTCATTTTTCATTTTCCTAGTCTTTTTGTTCATAACTTGGCAAATTCATTAATGATCACATGGCAAATTCAGTTATGGTCAAATGGGAAATATATTAGAAAACTATTTAACATACATGGCAAATTTCTTTTTATAAAGCATGGCAAATTTAGTTCATGGATCATGGCAAATTTTACTAATTCACCATGGCAAATTGTAGTTAGAGACAATAATTCTAAATTGTTATAAAAAAGTTGCCATGGCAAACTATAAAAAGAAAATAATTCTAGGTTAGTTATCAAGAAAGTTGCCATGGCAAAAAATTGTAGATAGAGACAGTAATTCTAAGTTGTTACCAAAAATTTGCCATGGAAAGACAAAAATAATTCTAAGTTGTTATCAGAAAAGTTGCCATGGCAAATTTTAGAGAGACACATAATTCTAAGTTTTTATCAAAAATTTGCCATGGAAAATTTGTAGAGTGATTTTTTGAAGTTGACATCAAAAGGTTGCCATGGCAAATTGTAGGGAGAAATAATTTGAAGTTAGTTATCAAAAAAGTTCCCATGGCAATTTTAAGATGTTAAAAAACATGGCAAGGTTTTAGATGTTAAAAAACATTCCAACTTGCCATGGCAACGTTTTAGATGTTAAAAAACATTCCAACTTGCCATGGCAACGTTATAGATGTTGAAAAACATGGCAAACTTGCCATGGCAACTTAAGATGTTCAAAAATATGGCAAACTTACAGATGTTCAAAAACATGATGCCATTTTAAAATGTTCAAACCCATTTGCAAACTTGCCACGACAAACTAAAGATGTGCAAAAACATGGCAAGCTTTTTTTTATTAAGTTCGTACATAAATATGGCAAACATGGCAAACTTCTTTAACTAAGATGTTAAAAAACATGGCAAACTTGCCATGGCAACTAAAGATGTTCGAAATCATGGCAACCTAATATGCTGAAAAACATGGCAAACTTGCCATGGCAACTAAAATCACTATTTGTTTATAGTTATGTTTTTTCCCACGACAGCTTATATAGCCATGGGTAAACTAACTTTTAAATCCCATGACAATTTTAAATTAACTTGTATAGCCATGGGCAATTAACTTTCAAAGCCCATGGCAAATTCACCATTTTATTGACATGGCAAATATACTTTTATTACCACCACGGCATTGTCTCATTTTTTTTATTTACCATGACAAGTTTTTGTTTCTTATTTTTGGCATGGCAACTTTTATCCTTTATCGCCATGGCATTTTTACTTCTGCATGCATGGCAATTTTTACTTATCATTCATGACAATTTTTACTTCTCATTCTCCATGGCAAATATACCTTCATTTTTTTGCCATGGCAATTTTCAGTTAGTGGAAAAAATGCATAATTTTGCCATGTTTTTTGTGCACCGAATATGCATAAATTTGCCATGTCCTGGAATACGTAAATTTGCCCATGTGACAAGTCTGAAAATTTCATAGTTTTGCCATGTGACCAGGCATGGAACTTGCCATGCTATGAACAAATTCCATAAACTTGCTTTTTTGTGACTAGTACTCCAAAAAATACATTCTACATTTTCCATTATTCAGATTGTAGCATGGCATTTTCCAGTTTATTGGCACGGCAATTTTTACTTTTCTTTTTGTCATGGTAATTATTTTTTGCCATTGTATTTTTGAATTTTTTGCCATGGCAACTTTCCCATGCTTTTGTTAGGAATCAAATATGTTGTAAACCTTGCTATTTGTAAAATTATATCATGGCAAATCATAAAATAGTTGGTCAAACTCGAATGGCACTCTTTGAAATTCTCCCTGGCATTTTTCTGCTTCTAAAGTTGATGACATTTTTTTTGTAGTATAGCAAAAACTAGTCTTTTTATTTGTCACAGAAAAAGTAAACAGAATCTGGGCTTCTTCTTTTGTTGTGCTATTGGGCCTTTTTTTCTTTTTCGTTTTACATGAAAAAGGCCCGGGCCTGGGGAGGGCGTTCGTGAGTTCGATGCTTTCCTCCCGAACGAAAGCGTTCGTGAGGGGGGAGCCCTCGTACCGAACCGTTCGTTCGGCCTGGAGGTCCCCAGACCGAACATTCGGGAGATATCGGCGTCCTTTTTTTTTTAGAAAGCCACTAGTAGTAGTTTTTGTTCTTCTACTAGCTGCTTTTTGAAGTTTTAGAAGAAAACCATCAATCAGCCGTAGGAGCGAGTTTGTGTTGTGTGTGTGTGTTCCGATCGTCCTTCAAGTTTCATTTTTTTTTCTTTTTGCCATGAAAGGAGTGAAGAACCGATGTCGTAATAAAACCTGTTGCAGAATGAAGAGTTTTTTTACCCTCAAAAAGAAAAAGAATGAAGCGTTTTTTTTTTTGAAACTGAAGAGCTTCTTTTTGAGTAACTAGTTGTGATGAGTTGTATTGGTAGTAGTAGTATTTTGCGACGAGAAGATTTGTTGAGGTCGACGCAGTGGTTGAAGTGGGGGCATTTGATTTCTTGCCACGATTTACTTTGGAGTTTGACGATTTGCCACTCGTTATTTCGTAATTGCTTTTTTGCCATTCCTTACTTCGGACTTGAAAGATTTGCCCCTGCCCATGGATAAACCCGAGACTGCCCCTGCCTCCACCCCATTCACCACTCACGGGTCACGGATAAGAGACGATGGCGGCGACTACATCACGGGGCGCTCTGCTCCATGTCCGCCGACGGCATGTTTGCTCCATGGCTGACCTCCTACCCATCCTCTGCTGCCTCCCGATTGATGGGTACATGACACGGGAGAGAAGCTCGCTCCCCATCTCCCTCACCCGCCCCCGTGCGGCCGTGCCCCAGCCACCAGCTTCTCGTCGCCGTCAACGCCGCCGACCTCCTATCCTTCCGACTGCCCCCCTCCCCCCCCCCCCCCCCCCCCCCCCCGCGCCTCCGAGCTGCGGGCTACCCGGTGCCGGAGCCCACCTTCCCTGTCCTTCGCGCGCCTCCGACAAGGGGAGGCTTCTCGTGCTCCCTGCACAAGCCCGGAGCGGTACCTAGGGCCCTCCCCGTGACGAGACCGGCATGGCGCGGTGGTTAGCGACGCACTAGAGGCGGGCCGAGTTAGCAAGTTCGATCCCCGCGGGGCAACCTTGTCGGGAGCAACCTTCAGGCGAGCCACTGGGGCGGAGGCCTGGAGCGGCGCCTCACTCCTGGGCCCTCCCCGTGGTGCACCCGCCCAGCATCTGGTACTCCGGCGGTGCGGACGACGGCCTGGAGGAGAGCAGTCGGTCATCAGAGAGGACGGCGGCGGCGGCGAATGGGTTCATCCCTTTTGATTTGACTTCAATCGTTGAATCGGCTGGGTGCACCGATCAATCTAGCACAAAGGGTATTTTAGTCCACTGTTTTATGCATATATTATGTTAATGATTTGTAAGTATTGTTTTTTGTGAAAAATGGCAAAAAATCAAAGTGCAAAGTAAAGGGTGGCAACAGAACAATTACAATGTAAGGAGTGGCAAATTATCAAAGTGCAAAGTAGGTGAGGGCTAAAAATCAAAAACCCCGTAGAAGTGTGGGTGTGGCGGTTGAAGGGACAGGGCGGCATTCCTCCCAGCTGGAAAAGAGGCGGGAGGGGGTGTGGGCCCTCCGAGTGCACATGGGATGTCTTCTCAGGGTTCGTCCACTCCTACTCACTTTCTCCGCTCGCTGCGCGCATGGCGTGGCGTGGGTCCGCGGGGTGTCAGTGAGTGACATGGTGGCGCAGCTGCATTGCAGTGGGTCAGATGGGATTTCAGCTGCTTTTCCCCTTTTCTCTTTTGTGCTTGGTTGCGTTCGGGAAGCGGTTGTAGGGATTGACTTTTCCCGTTTTCTCTTTTGTGCTTGGTTGCGTTCGGGAAGCGGTTGTAGGGATTGGTGCTGTCTGTGCTGTGCTGCCATGAAGTTGTGTGCCTGCGTGAAACAGTTTAAAGAAACCCTTTCGAAATGGAGTAATTCTAAAGAAATCGGGCGAATTTCATGAAACTTGACTGAGTTCAGCAAAGTTCAGACATTATTTACATATAAAACGGACTATGTTTTGTCCGCTTAACTAAAAACTTCATGTTGTTTCTGCTTTCTTTCTAATTCTACAACACTAAGAGTGATTATAAAAAATAGCAGAATTCATCCATAAATATCATGCAAATATCTCTAGTACAACAATAGTTCAAATGTAAATATTACATCCGAGATGACCGGATGTTCAATAAGTTTTCTAAATTCACCGATTCCAAATTCAGCGATCCTAGAATCAGAGCTGGCACACGTCGTCCCACACAGGCTGCCTCTTGAGTTTTCTCTAACAATGTATGTGCGTGAATGGGGCCTGCCCTTGGTCCTGTAGTACATCAGGGCTGAGCGTGCAGGATGTACAACGTGTAGAGTAACATTAAGTGAATGCATGAAGTAACCAACGTGTAGAGCAACATTGTGTGAATGAATGAAGTAACCAACATGTAGAGCAATAGGAAGCAGAACTTATGATCTCCATGGTTGATTCACCCAATGGCAACATTGTCTCCACTCGTGCAATCGCGCTACAAAACTTCATGGCGGAGTTGCAGATGGTGTACCATCGATACGATATCGATTTCATATTGTGTTCATGGATGATGTGCATGTCGTAGGGTGTAGTGCTTTCATGCATGAAACGAAACATCCACGAGCTGCCAAAAGATCGAGCCCCTTGACTCCTGCCTACAAAGTTCGCAAATACGGCCAACCACACATCTCACAACAACTCATCCTCCTTCATCAAGTAGCCCGCCATCGTGCTTACTATAGAAAACAACAAGAAGTTCAACAAAAAGCTCGATGGCATTTGACCGAATACTTGTCGGGCGTGGTGTCCTCCATGGACGTCGTTGACATGGCGGCAGAGGGTAACTGAGCGGAGGGATCCTGGGTGGACGACGGTGTAGTCAAAGGAGGGCAGGCGCGTTGGTGGGAGCTACAGACGTCCTATGATGCCTGGGCGGCAGCCGAAAAGGTAAAGCGGTGCTATTGGACGAGGAAGTGCAAATGCAAAGCAAGGGGGAAGCATGGGCGGAGTGGAAGGAAAGTCGACCGGAAGGGGGATTTGAGTGGGCTGAGGGTATCAGAGTCCTACGTGGTGGCGGGTCAGACTCTCGCAGAGCCCCCCACCCCCGCGTTTGCTTCCGATTTGCAGGAAAGGGACGTCCGGACCGGTCCACGGACCAATGCGGTACCATGTTGGGTGACCGTTGGAGATGCCCTTGCAAACCGCATAGTATAGAATTTTGATTTTAGAAAGGGCACGCTGCATTAAATCAACAGGTAGGGATGAAGCTGGAGAAAATGATACCTGACGCGTCATTGTAACAACAACAAGCCTTTAGTTCCAAACAAGTTGGGGGTAGGCTAGAGGTGAAACCCAAAAGATCTCGCGGCCGTGGCTAGTTCCTTGGTGATATTCCAATCCTTTATATCTCTCTTTACAGACTCCTCCCATGTCAAGTTTGGTATACCCCGACCTCCCTTGACATTATCAGCACACTTTAGCCGCCCGCGATGCACTGGAAGTTCTGGAGGCCTCCGCCGAATATGCCCAAACCATCTCAAACGATGGTGGACAAGCTTCTCTTCAATCGGTGCTACCCCAACTCTATCTCGTATATCATCATTCTGGACTCGGTCCTTCCTCATGTGGCCGCACATCCATCTCAAAATGCGCATCTCCACCACACCTAACTGTTGAACATGTCACCTTTTAGTTGGCCAACATTCAGCGTCATACAACATTGCGAGTCAAACCACCGTCCTATAGAACTTGCCTTTTAGCTTTTGTGGCACTCTCTTGTCACAGAGAATGCCAGAAGCTTGGCGCTACTTCATCCATCCGACTTTGATTTGATGGTTCACATCTTCATCAATACCCCCATCCTTCCGCAGCATTGATCCCAAATATCATCGAAAGGTGTCCTTCTGAGGCACCACCTGCCCATCAAGACTAACCTCCTTCTCGTGCCTAGTAGTACTGAAACCGCACCTCATTACTCAGTTTTAGTTATACTAAGTCTAAAACCTTTCGATTCCAAGGTTTGTCTCCATAACTCTAACTTCCTATTAGCCCCTCACTCTTACAACAAGGTGCTATACAAACGGTTTTTAACCCCTTTCCACGACGGCATTTTGAACCGCCGCCAAATGAGAGTGGGCGATAGGGGGGTCCTTCCCACACGACCCGAAACCATCGGGGATAAGCCCTCCGGTCACACACCCTGGGCAAAATGAGCTCGTGTGCGACGGGCGAGCGATCAAATACGGTTATACGTATAGTTGTGTTAAAACATACAATTATACAGGCCCAATAGTTTCCGGTCGTAAGTACATCTCACACAGTCAGCCCCAGACAAACATTTCCGTACGTATGTACATTCCACATAGTCAATCCAAGGAATACGTTTCTGTTCGTAGGTTGAAAGGATCGAGAAGAGGTGTCTAGAGGGGGGTGAATAGACTCTAATCAAGAAAAGTTGTGGTTTTTAATTCTTTATGTTGATGTGGAGTTTTAGCACAAGTTTAAGCATTCACAATACATATCAAGCAAGCATGACAAAGAGTCTATGAGCAGCGGAAAGTAAAGCATGCAAGTTGCAAGAATGTAAAGGGATGGGATTGGAGTGTGCAAACGCAATTTGGAGACACGGAGATTTTTTATCCATGGTTCCGATAGGTGGTGCTATCGTACATCCACGTTGATGGAGACTTCAACCCACGAAGGGTAACGGTTGCGTGAGTCCATGGAGGGCTCCACCCATGAAGAAGCAACCTTGTCTATCCCACCATGGCCGTCGCCCACGAAGGACTTGCCTCACTAGGGTAGATCTTCACGAAGTAGGCGATCTCCTTGCCCTTACAAACTCCTTGGTTCAACTTCACAATCTTGACGGAGGCTCCCAAGTGACACCTAGCCAATCTAGGAGACACCACTCTCCAAGAAGTAACAAATGGTGTGTTGACAATGAACTCCTTGCTCTTGTGCTTCAAATGATAGTCTCCCCAACACTCAACTCTCTCTCACAGGATTTGGATTTGGTGGAAAGAAGATTTGAGTGGAAAGCAACTTGGGGAAGGCTAGAGATCAAGATTTATGTGGTTGGAATGGAATATCTTGACCTCAACACAAGTGTAGGTGGTTCTCTCTCAGAAAATATGTGTTGGAAGTGTAGGCATGTTCTGATGGCTCTCTCCACGAGTGAAGAGTGGGTGGAGGGGTATATATAGCCTCCACACAAAATCTAACCATTACACACAAATCACCAAACTCGGTGGGACCGAATCAGAGAACTCGGTCATACCGATTTGGTTCATAATGTGACCGTTAGGCATCTCGGTGGGACCGACTAGATCAACTCGGGGGGACCGATGTGCTAGGGTTAGGGTAAATCCTCGTCTCGGTTCGACTGATTACTCAAACTCGGTGGGACCGATTTGGGTAATAAGCGAAACAGAGAGTTGGCCAAGCAACCTCGGTGGGACCGATTGCATATCTCGGTGGGACCGAAATTACTGCAATAGGCAACAGAGAGTTTGCAAGCCCATCTCGGTGAGACCGAGATCCCATCGGTGAGACCGAATTGATTAGGGTTTCTGGCAGTGGCTATGTCAACTGAACTCGGTGGCTCCGGATATGAAATTTTGGTGGGGCCGAGTTGGACTTTTTGGTTTGGGACATATGTGGATGTGAGAAAGTAGTTGAGGGCTTTGGAGCATATCACTAAGCACTTTGAGCAAGCAAGCCATTAAGCAACACCTCATCCCCTCTTAATAATATTGGCTTTCCTATGGACTCAATGTGATCTTGGATCACTAAAATAGAAAATGTAGAGTCCTGATCTTTGAGCTTGAGCAAATCCTTTGTCTTTAGCATTTTGAAGGGGTTCCATATCCTCTAGTCCATGCCACTCCATTGTTGAACTTATCTGAAACATACTAGGTAGAAGCATTAGTCCAACAAGAGATATGTTGACATTAATTACCAAAATCACCCAGGGAGCACTTGTGCTTTCAATCTCCCCCTTTTTGGTAATTGATGACAACATACATCAAAGCTTTAGATAAAGATATAGAGAATAACAAGTAAAGCTTTGGAAAGACATATAACATGCATAGGCTCCCCCTATATGTATGCAATCATATTAATATGGAACATAGGAGCATGTGAATGCATAAGCATGACAGAGTAAGCCATGTGTTATATGTATATTGGCTATATGCATCAGAGTAAATGATGTGAATATAGGAAATTTACCTTCATGTTCATTAGTCCTTCTTGCAAACAGTATGTACATCAGCAAGAAGTTCTCATGCACATGACTGAGATGCATATACTTACCTTGTGGTTTTGAGTTGGCTTAGGAAGGAATGAACCTGAGTAAAGAAGGTTAGATAACACAGATACATCTACTGGCCAAAGCAAACAAAAGAAACCACAAGAGTACCAAGACTGGGATGACATGTAGAGAGTGACTACTGAGTACGCTATTGGATATAGACATGTCCCCAAAGGTAAAGATGTGCAATGAATTCGAGGATTTCCTTCCCTTAGATGTCTTGCTCCCCCTGAATCTTGCATGGGATATTGGGAGAAGATAGGGAACAAAAAACCAGAGCAAAGAAAAAGAAATAGAGCTAATGCTAACGATCAAATATGAACATGTCTTTCCCCTCTTAAAGACATGTGACTTCTCTCTGAGGGAGTCCTGGATTAGGGGGTCCTCGGATGGCCGGACTATATACTTTAGCCGGACTGTTGGACTATGAAGATACAAGATTGAAGACTTCGTCCCGTGTCCGGATGGGACTCTCCTTGGCGTGGAAGGCAAGCTTGGAAATACGGATATGTAGATCTCCTCCCTTGTAACCGACTCTGTGTAACCCTAGCCCCCTCCGGTGTCTATATAAACCGGAGGGGTTAGTCCGTAGGACAACAACAATCATACCATAGGCTAGCTTCTAGGGTTTAGCCTCTACGATCTTGTGGTAGATCAACTCTTGTAATACTCATATCATCAAGATCAATCAAGCAGGAAGTAGGGTATTACCTCCATCGAGAGGGCCCGAACCTGGGAAAACATCGTGTCCCCCGCCTCTTGTTACCATCCGCCTTAGACGCACAGTTCGGGACCCCCTACCCGAGATCCGCCTGTTTTGACACCGACATTGGTGCTTTCATTGAGAGTTCCACTGTGTCGTCACGGTAAGGCTTGATGGATCCTTCGATCATCGGTAACGATGCGATCCAGGGTGAGGTTTTCCTCCCCGGACAGATCTTCGTATTCGGCGGCTTCGTACTGCGGGCCAACTCGTTTGGCCATCTGGAGCAGATCGAGAGCTACGCCCCTGGCCATCAGGTCAGGTTCGGAAACTTGAACTATACTGCCGACATCCGCGGAGACTTGATCTTCGACGGATTCGAGCCCATGTCAGGTGCGCCGCACAATCACGACGAGCATGACTTAACTCTACCGTCAGACAGTGTTCGGGAGATCACACCTGCAACCTCTCCGGCCCTCAATCCGGAACAGATTGCGCCATCCGAGGACGGGTGGATAGACCCCGCCACGGAGGCCGCACTCTCACTGGCGATAGAGCCGAATACTGACTTCAGCTCCTACGAGAGCCGTGTTGCTGAACCATCGGATTCGTCCCCGGCCACGGGCTCCGAGCCGCCTGCGTCCGTGCCTATCGAATCCGATTGGGCACCGATCATGGAGTTTACCTCCGCGGATATCTTTCAGCACTCGCCTTTCAGCGATGTGCTAAATTCATTAAGGTCTCTCTCCTTGTCAGGAGAACATTGGCCGAACTATGTCCGGCTAGAATGGGATGCGGACGACGAAGAAATTCGCTCCCCACCCACCACCCACTTAGTAGCAACTGTCGACGACTTAACCGACATGCTCGATTTCGACTCCGAAGACATCGACGGTATGGACGACGATGCAGGAGACGAGCAGGAACCACCGCCTACAGGGCGCTGGACAGCCACCTCATCACACGATATATACATGGTGGATACACCCAAAGAAAACAATGACGAGGAACGGAAGGATGCAGCGAAGGATAGCTCCCTCGAGAAGCAACCAAAGCGACGGCGTAGGTGCCGCTCCAAATCCCGCCTCGGCAAAAACAGCGATAACAGCGCAAGAGAAAATAACACCCCGGTCGACTCCAGAGGAGACGACAACATTGACCCAGCGATAGAGCAGGATGAACCAGCGAACGGCGAACATAGTACGGAGCAGCTGTCCGAACACGTTGACAACGAGGATAAAGCTCATCAACCTCTCTTCGGAGAGGAAAACAGTCCGGACGACGACGCACACGTCATCCCGGAAAGGCACTTGGAACAAGAGAACCTCCGTAGAAGGCTTACTGCCACCGCGAGGAGTCTGAAGAAGCAGAAGCAAAGGCTTAAGGCCGCACAGAATACGCTCAACAGTCGATGGAACAAAGTGCTCGACACTGAAGAAAAGTATGGTGGTAGTTGCCATATAAAGAGCTATCCAAAGCGCAAGCTGTTGCCTGAGTTCGATGATGAGGCCGTAGAGCCTACATAGCCAAAGAATAAAATGGCCGACCAGCCGGATCGACCCCCTCGTGGCCACGATAGGGCGGCTAACGGGGCCACACATAAGTCGACACATGATTTACGTGAGGACTTGCGCCAAAAATCCGGTATGACCAGGTCCATCTATGGATCTAGGAAGCGTGCTCCGGCACAAAATCAAAACCAAATACTACAACCGTCCGAACGGCACGATACATCCAAATACAGGGGTGCCGCACACCCCCTATGCTTCACCGATGAGGTACTAGATCATGAATTTCCAGAGGGATTCAAGCCCGTGAACATAGAGGCGTACGACAGAACGACAGACCCTGGGGTCTGGATTGAGGACTTCATCCTCCATATCCATATGGTTCGCGGAGACGATCTCCACGCCATTAAATACCCGCCCCTCAAGCTGAAAGGACCAGCTCGGCATTGGCTGAAGAGCCTCCCCGAAAATTCAATAGGAAGTTGGGAGGAGCTTGAGGATGCTTTTAGGGCCAATTTTCAAGGGACTTATGTCCAACCTCCGGACGCAGATGATTTAAGTCATATAATTCAACAGCCCGGAGAGTCAGCCCGAAAGCTTTGGAACAGATTTCTCACTAAGAAGAACCAAATCGTCGATTGCCGGACAACGAAGCCTTAGCAGCTTTCAAACACAGCGTTCGCGTCGAATGGCTCGCCAGACACCTCGGCCAAGAAAAACCAAGGACAATGGCAACCCTAACAAGCCTCACGACCCGCTTTTGCGCGGGCGAAGATAGCTGGCTGGCTCGTAGTAGCACCAGCGACCCAGGCACATATGAAGTCAGGGATGGTAATGGAAAACCACAACGCATTAAAAGCAAGCGTTGAAATAACGAAGACAGCCCAGCCAACACGGCGGTAAACGCCGGATTCAGGGGCTCTCGACCCGATCAGCGTAAGAAGCCTTTCAAAGGCAACAGAGATGGACCGTCCAGCCTCAACAAGATTCTAGACAAATTATGTCAGGCACATTAGCATGGCGTACTCCTCCTGTTTGAATCGGAGTTTGAAACCAAACAAACTTCTCCTCAGGAGGATAGATGGGGCGATTCAGGTGAGATCCCATGTAGATCTAACTTTCTATTCACTCGTGGGATCCGGGCGGTCCGGGGGCACGGCACCTCCGACAAACCTGCGAATCACACCCACAGAGAATGCTGGGTCTTCAAGCAGGCCGGCAAGCTAAACGCTGAACACAAGGGGAGGGAGACACCAAGTGAAGACGAGGATGAACCTCGTCAGCAAAGCACTGGGGGACAGAAAAAATTCCCACCAGAGGTCAAAACAGTGAACATGATTCACGTAACAGAAAGAAAGGGCAAACATCCACTCCAAGACACATGCGCCGTAGAGCCCGTCACCCCCAAGTTTAACCCTTGGTCGGCCCGCCCAATCACCTTTGATCGCGGGGATCACCTGACAAGTATCCAGCACAGAGGATTGGCTGCTTTGGTGCTAGACCCAATTATCGACGGATACCATCTCACCCAAGTCCTCATGGACGGCGGAAGTAGTCTTAATCTGATATATCAGGACACAGTCGCAAAATGGGGATAGACCCGACAAGAATCTGCCAAAGTACTACTACCTTTAAAGGGGTAATACCAAGCCCAGAGGCCCGCTGTACTGGCTCTCTAGTACTAGAGGTTGTATTCGGTTCTCCCGACAACTTCCGAAGTGAAAAACTAACCTTCGACATCGCTCCATTCCGAAGCGGCTATCAAGCACTACTCGGAAGGACAACTTTCGCTCATTTCAATGCAGTACCGCATTACGCTTCTCTTAAGCTTAAGATGCCCGGTCCACGTGGCATCATCACAGTTAGTGGAAATATTGAGCGTTCCTTACGCGCGGAAGAACGTGCGGCAGCTTTAACAGCCGAACACTAAACGGCCTCTCCAACCGGAATAAAGGATCGGTCGTCAAGACCGCGGACACGGCTAGATGAGTCCGGCGCATTACTAGCTGTAACAACTTAGATAAACCTGAGATCGGTTTGATGATTATACCCCCATAGGCGGTACTAGGGGCTTCCCGCGTGTAAAAAGGACTAGTTCGGCTCAACTTTACTTATCTTGAATTTTAATGGTTTATTGAGAATAACCAATTCTTTGCACGACAACTTTCACCTAAGTTCTTCTCTTTTACAGATGACAATCGTGCTACACCCTTCCAGGATACGGCACAACGGAGACACAGGCGCAGACGTGCAGCAGGGACCCGTTCAAAGGTTTCTTTTTAGATTAAGACCCTGTGTAAACCTTTTTTACTGTCTTTTGTTGCTTCACATCCTCCGGATACTCAGTATAGCCAAGAAGGATGCTGACGTTATTGGCATTTCGCCACGTCAGAATATTGCACGTACCTGGACACTCGGGGTTCATTATCAAGGGCATTGCTCAGCCCGGTACATGTTGTAAAGACCGAATACCTTAGGGAGTGTTCGGCGTCGCGAGTTTGGCCTTATATGCATCAGCTCCGAATCATTTCTTTGGTCAAATGTTGGGTTTGCCCAGCTCCTGCGTTTTGCTACCTTACGTTCCGCTCTATCGGCTAAGGTGGCACCGGGAGAACTACTGCGATTGTGCCCTGGTTCATCCGGATGAGCACCTCAGTAGAGAAAGCCGAAAACTGACTGTCATGATAAAGCGCGAGATTGGTCAACCACTCGATGACCTAGCGGAATCTTCGGGATTCCTCCGCATTAACGAAGGGCCGGTTTTCCCGGCCATGTACGTACGCGCACCGTATTCGGATAGCCGCGGAAATACCAGGGGCTATATAGTAGCCCCACTGTCAAACTCCTATGGTTAAGTGAAAGTGTTAAAGCAATATAGTCCGATTGCCTCGTTCGCCGCGCTACCACCTCCTTAATGGACCAAGACGTTGGATCAAGTGTGAAGACGCGCTTTTGCGAACACCCCCGCATTATATGCGTGGGGGCTGAAGCCGACGACTGCAAACTTTCAGGATATATATATATATATATATATATATATATATATATATATATATATATATATATAAACGACCGCACATGAGGCATAATAATACTTTCAGGCAAAAGTATAAACACAGCCTTTATAATTCAAATAACATTGTTCTTACAATGGGGATACATGTCACTAGAACATAATATTCTTCGAGCACTGAGCCTCTATTAAATGAGCGCCTTCAAGGACTTCTTCAAAGTAGTGCTCGGCCGATACTCGGCCTACGGCCGAACTCTGGGTTGCAATAGCGGTGGCCTCCATCTCTGCCCAGTATGTCTTGACACGGGCAAGAGCCATCCGCACACCCTCTATGCACGCCGACCTCTTCATAGCGTCGATATGCGGCACAACACCAAGGAATCATTGCACTAAGCCAAAATAACTATTCGGCCTTGGTCCTTCCGGCCAAAGATGATCCACAAAAGACCTCATGGCAAGCCCGGACAACCTATGGAGCTCGGCCCACTCGGCCATTCGCTCATTTAACAGCAGCGGATGCACTGGAACATTGAACTGTGACCAGAACAACTTTTCCACTTCACGATCTTTTTGATCTTTGAAAAACTCGGCCGCATCAGCAGCACTCGCTGCCAAATCCACGTATGCGTCTGCAGAACTCCATAATTGATCAAGAGGGGCATACTTAGGATCTCCGAACTTCGTGCGCAACAAAAAGGGCTTCCCAGCCGCGATATCTCCGGCTTGACGTAGCTCCTCCTTCGCCGCTCTGATTTTAGAGCGGGCGTCCTTGGCTGCTACCATGGCCTTCTCCAGGTCCGTCATCTTCGTTCGGCTTTCCTTTTCAAGAAGCTCGTAACGGTCGGCGGCATCTTTCAATTCAACAGCCATCTTGGCTATTTTATCCTTGCTTTGGCAATGCGCAGCCTGTTCGGCTCTCAGCTCTTCGACCGCCTTTAGAGCGGCCGCATCACTCTTGCTAGCTTGTTCCTTGGCTCGAGCAAGTTCCGCCCAAAGGGTCTCCACGGCGGCAGCCCCATCTGCACTCACAACATATTAAAGATACTAGCATCATGCTCCTCTTAATATGTGTTGATCACCGGAGAAAACACATACCCTGTGCCTCGTCAAGCCGCTTGTTTACAAGCACGATGTCGGCATCTGCCGCATCAAGTTGCCGCTTCAGCTCGGCAAACTCACCAGTCCGGCTAGCCACCGGACCTTCAGCCACCTGCACATGAAGGCGGCATGGTTATTACCTTGGACTATGATCCTTTGTTTGCCGCCGTTTTCGATAGCAACCAGAGTCTCAGGGGCTACTATCTGCATAGGGCATACCTAGCGTGTGTGGTACCGTAAAAAACATTTACTACTTTGCGTACGTCAAAGCCTCTTAGCAGGCTCATAAAAGCTTCATGCAACCCGCTTTCGGCGGATGAAATCCTCTCAACCACCGTACCCATTAGCGTACGATGTGCTTCTGAGATAGCCGCTTGCTCCAGAAGATTCATCAGTTCGTCGGGTCGCGCACCGGACAGTCCCGACCTCTTTCTGTTGCTCTCCTTAGGAGCCGAATACTCCGGACTTCGGGTGGTCGAAGGGTTACCTTCTGGCCTTGGCGGATCAGGAGAAATCCTCCGTGACGACACCTCAGGGTCGCCCGCCTCATGAGGCGGGGAGGCATGGGGAGGTGTTTCGCTCTCCATCATCTCCGGAAGAAGATCCCCCGAAGACGAACTCTGTCGAGAAGGGCTACGATCCGAACTACAAGACATATGCTTCGGTTATTGTCCTCAGAAATAAAGCAGGATATTTTTACTATAAAGTACTTTTGTTTACTTACAGCTCGGTGGAGGGCTGATCCCCTTGCGGGCATTGTGCGGTAAGGATACCCTCGGGGCAGGACCCTCTGGCGAAGATTTCTTCCCTTGTTTGGAAACCATTGTTTCCAAGTCTTCAGAGGCGGTCCTCTTCCTTCCCTGGGGAGAGGGAATTTCAGATTCTTCTCCCCGGTTATCCTCCTTCGCGGAGGCGCTAATTCCCCCGGTTTGGATGAATAATGAGTGAGGCCCGCTTTCAGCCTCTTTATTCCCCCTTTATCTTCCCCTGAGGGCGCTTGATAAGGCGCAAGCTCAAGCATTCTGGCTAGTACTGGATCTGCTGAGCCTTCGAGAAGGGGGGCCGAACACCTGATCATCTTCGCCTTTTTACCCAGTCCTGGTCAAAGAGCGACTTTTCAAAATGATGTTGTGATAAATAAAGAGACAACATGTTCGGCCGAGGGACTACTTACTTGGGTATCTAGACGGTTGCAGCTCAGACCCGCATCCTCGGTGGTGTCCGGACACTTTATTTGTGATCCGAAGAACAATCTGTACATCTCTTCGAGCGTCATGCCGAGGAAGTGCTGAATAGCTCGCGGTCCTTCCGGGTTGAACTCCCACATACGGAGAGGTCGACGTTTGCAAGGCGGGACTCGACGAACTAGCATGACTTGCATTACCATGACCAGGCTGATATCTCTCTCGAGGAGATCTCGGATGCGACTCTCCAATATTGGCACATCATTTATTGGCCCCAGACCGGCCCCTTGTTGATCCATGACATCAGTTGTGGCGGGGGGCCCGAGCGAAAGGCAGGGGCGGCCACCCACTTAGTACCGCGGGGAGCTGTGATGTAAAACCACTCCCGTTGCCATAAGCTGGATACCTCCGGGAAAGAACCCTTTGGCCATGGAACATCAGCGCCTTTGCTTATTACGGCTCCTCCGCATTCTGCGTGTCGCCCATTAATCGTCTTCGGCTCCACATTAAAGGTCTTGAGCCACAAGCCGAAATGCGGGGTGACATGGAGGAAGGCCTCACACACGACGATGAACGACGAGATGTGAAGGATGGAATCTGGGGCCAGGTCATGGAAATCCAGCCCGTAATAGAACATGAGCCCCCTTACAAAGGGATCTAGACTAAGGCCTAGCCCTCGGAGGGAGTGAGAGACGAATACAACGCTCTCGCCGGGTTCGGGAGTGGGAATGACCTGCCCTCGAGTAGGTAGCCTGTGCGAGATTTCGGCGGTCAGATACCTGCCTTCTCTTAGCTTCTTAATGTCCTCCTCTGTGACAGAGGAGGGCATCCACCGGCCTTGAAGGTTGGATCCGGACATGATTGAAGGTCCGAAGCGCCTAGCCTGAGCCTTGGGTGTTGGAACTCGAGGCGGGGGAAGGGTTCGATTGAGTGCGAGAAGAAAGGGACAGGCCATGGCCTCTTTATAAAGAGGGTGAATATCAAGCGTCCTCCGCGTGGCCGTTTGGAACTTGCCTAAAATCGAGGAGTCATACCAACGGGCATGATAGGGTTACCCACACCCGTATTGATGAGAATCCCGTAATAAGGGGGACACGATCTCTGCTTCGACAAGACGTGCCAATAAAATCGCCTCGCAAAACGTGCAGTGGCAGGCTGATTGAGAAAAATGGTTCGAATAAGGACCAGGCCATGGCGTGATGTCACGTTATGAAAAGTTGTCAGCAGATTAGATTTGTGGAAATATTATTCTCTCTACGGTGGTATGTGGAACTTGTTTTGCAGAGCCGGACACTATCCTTGTGTTCAAGATCTTCTATGGAGTATTCGGAGGAAGAACCCGCCTTGCAATGCCGAAGACAAATCTGCGCGCCGGACTCATCGTCATTGAAGCCTGGATTAGGGGGTCCTCGGACGGCCGGACTATATACTTTAGCCGGACTGTTGGACTATGAAGATACAAGATTGAAGACTTCGTCCCGTGTCCGGATGGGACTCTCCTTGACGTGGAAGGCAAGCTTGGCAATACAGATATGTAGATCTCCTCCCTTGTAACCGACTCTGTGTAACCCTAGCCCCCTCCGGTGTCTATATAAACCGGAGGGGTTAGTCCGTAGGACAACAACAATCATACCATAGGCTAGCTTCTAGGGTTTAGCCTCTACGATCTCGTGGTAGATCAACTCTTGTAATACTCATATCATCAAGATCAATCAAGCAGGAAGTAGGATATTACCTCCATCGAGAGGGCCCGAACCTGGGTAAACATCGTGTCCCCCGCCTCCTGTTACCATCCGCCTTAGACACACAGTTCGGGACCCCCTACCCGAGATCCGCTGGTTTTGACACCGACACTCTCCTCTTGAACACCAAGCATCTGGGGTTTTCTTACACTCTCCCCGTGAGTATTCTCTCTTTAAGCTTTGATGTGATCTCTCTCTCCCCCTTTGACATCAATTTCCAAGAAGGGCTCTTCTGGATCTTTATTACAAATGGGTTTGGTCCTTGAGTCACAAAGCAAGTTGAATGTGATGCTGGTAGAGGACAAGAAGCATTGAGTGGAGCTGGAGCAAAAAAATTCAGAAACAAGTGGCAAGCTGTCTTTTCTGCAGCAAAATCGGTAGCACCGAGTTGTGTGCTTCGGTTGCACCGAGAGAATTCGGTTGGGCCGAAGAAAAAAAACCGGTGTGACCGAGTTCATCACAGTGAAAACACTCGTCACCTCAGCTCACTAGGCAATTAAGATCTCACAAGGATTCGCAAGGAATTAGCTGAAAGATTTGCAATGAATTGGATGCAGAGAATGCAGAACACAGGTAAACAGAAAATAAATCTAGATGGAGTTTTTTTAAATATGCAAGAAACAAATGCAAGAACTGAAAGAAACACTAGAGAACTTCATCTAGAATTGGGCGGCGACAAAGTCACCTATGTTAGAGTATATTGACTTAAGAGTCAAGTGAGGGCACTTGATCATCGGTCATACTCATCGTTTAAGCTCAAAATGGGGTTACCATTTTTCGTTTAAGCATCTTCATGTATTCACATCTTGTTGAGTTGCTTTGCCCCATGATTTGGAGTAAAGCTTCTCTAAGATGGAATAACATACCTTGGGTGGTGGTGTTGATCTTGATCATGTAGTTGAACTTGTGTGGGTTGCTCAAGGTTGATGTAGCTCATCAAGAGTTGGGAGCACCACTTGGAATTTGAGTTCATCTACCTACATGGGTTAGTTTTGCAAGGAAGAGCACTTGTGTATCCAAAATGACAATCATAAAATTTAACATAGAATTTGTCAATGGATATATTTGAAAGGGTTTTGTGCTTCCTTGTCTTCAACCACCATTGTGTAGAGACTTGGTGATGTAGAAATTGCTCAAGATATGAGTGAGTTGCAATTTCATGGATTTAGATTCATTCAAGTACCTACAAGGGTTAGATAGCATGCAAGGGTGCAAGAATATCCAAGACATATAGATAGCATCATGAAAGAAGTATCAAGGATTAGTCAAAGGCTCATGCCTTGCATGTATCCAAATGGAGTTCCTACTCCAAGTTTGAAGCATCAATGATGTTAAATTCACCTCTCAAACGGCAAAAGACTTTCTCATCAAGAAGTTTGGTGAATATATCCGCTAATTGCTTATCGGTGCGAACATGCTTAAGATCAATGTCCCCTTTGGCAACGTGATCTCGAATGAAATGATGACGAACTTCAATATGCTTAGTTCAAGAATGTTGCACGGGATTGTGAGCAATCTTGATAGCACTTTCATTGTCATAGAGCAATGGAACATGTTTCACATATATCCCATAATCTTTAAGAGTTTGGGTCATCCAAAGTAATTCAGCACAACATGAACCAGCGGCAATGTATCCCGTTTCGGTGGTGGATAAGGATACGAGTTTTGTTTCTTGGAGGACCAACACACAAGAGATCTACCAAGAAATTGACATGTACCCGAAGTGGACTTTCTATCAACCTTGTCTCCGGCATACTCCGAATCGGAGTAACCAACAAGATCGAAAGAAGACCTCTTAGGATACCAAATGCCAAAATTTGGTGTGTGGATTAAGTATCTCACTATCCTTTTCACAGCCTTAAGATGACACTCTTTAGGAGCCGCTTGATATAGTGCACACATGCACACACTCAGCATAATATCGGGACGAGAGGCACATAGATATAACAATGAACCAATCATAGAGCGGTTAACTTTTTGATCAACCGGTTCACCGTCCTTAGTCAGGTCAAGATGTCCACTAGTAGGCATGGGTGTAGACATACCTTTGCATTCTTGCATATTGAACTTCTTGAATAAGTCCTTGGTGTACTTTGTTTGAGAAACAAAGGTACCTTCCTTAGTTTGCTTGATTTGCAAACCAAGAAAGAATTTGAGTTCACTCATCATAGACATCTCAAACTTCTCCGACATTAGCTTTCCAAACTTCTCACTAAAATGAGGGTTAGTCGAACCAAATATAATATCATCAACATAAATTTGGCACACAAATAGTTCTCCATTAACCCTTTTAGTAAAAAGAGTAGAATCTATTTTTCCAATTTCAAAGCCTTTTTCAATGAGGAACTTGGTTAAGCATTTATACCACGCTCTAGGAGCTTGTTTAAGACCATAAAGGGCTTTGTGAAGTTTGTAAACATGATTAGGTTTCTTAGGATTGACAAAGCCGGGAGGTTGCTTAACATAAACTTCCTCCTCAATATCACCATTTAGAAAAGCACTTTTAATGTCCATTTGGTACATGGTGATATCATGGTGATTAGCATAAGCAAGTAAGATGCGAATGGACTCAAGTCTAGCAACGGGAGGATATGTCTCACCATAGTCCATACCTTCGACTTGAGTGTAGCCTTGGGCGACTAGGCATGCTTTGTTGCGGACGACTTGACCATCTTCATCTTGCTTGTTGCAAAACACCCATTTGGTACCAATGATGTTTTGGTTGTTGTCGGGCTTCTCGACCAATGTCCACACTTGGTTTCTCTCAAAGTTGTGTAGCTCTTCATGCATAGCGTTAATCCAATCCGGATCTTCCAATGCTTCTTCAACCTTCATAGGTTCAATGCTCGAGATGAATGAGTAATGTTCACAAAAATTAGCCAAATGAGTTTTAGAGCGAGTGATTCTCCCGGTTTGGATATCATTGTAGATTTGTTCGACGGGATGGTCTTTGGCGATTCTTGCTCAAACTCGTGGGAGCTTTGGCTTGGCTCGAGGTGGAACATACTCTTCATCTTGTTCTTCTTCTTGGTCTTCTTCATTGTTGACGTTGTCATTCTCTTGTCGTGGTGGAGAAGGAGGTTGTTGATGTTCATCTTGGTGTACTTCCTCGTTTTCTTCGTCTTGGTGTGTCCCACTTGTGGATGCTTCCATATCAATTCTTGGTTCACCTTGTCGTGATGTAGAAGCTTCCACTTGGACGGACGAGGTACTCTCCTTCACCTCCGTTGGACTAATCTTGCCAATAGACAAGTCTTGGATAGCTTCCGAAGGGTCTTTGTCTCCTACATCAATTGGCAATTGCTCTACTTGCGAGAGGTTAGATTCATCAAACTTCACATCTGCCGTCTCTTCAACCTTTCGGGTGAAATTGTTGTAGACACGGTAAGTGTGAGAGTTTGAGCCATAACCAAGTAGGAAACCTTCATGAGTTTTAGGAGAAAATTTAGAATGACGATGCTTATCAAGAATGTAGCACTTTGAGCCAAATACTCGAAAGTATCCAACTTGGGGTTTGTTACCGGTGAGGAGCTCGTATGCCGTCTTGCCGAGTAGCTTGTGAAGATACAAGCGATTTGTTGCATGACAAGCTATCTCAACTGCTTCCGCCCAAAAGTGTTTTGGAGTCTTGTACTCATCAAGCATCGTTCTTGCCATCTCAATAAGAGTCCGGTTCTTTCTCTCAACAACTCCATTTTGTTGAGGCGTGTACGTAGCCGAGAACTCGTGTGAAATCCCTTCTTCATCAAGAAAGGTATCCACATTTGCGTTCTTGAACTCCGTTCCGTTGTCGCTCCGAACCTTCTTGATCTTCACGTCAAATTGATTTTGGGCCTTCCTAGCGAAGTTTTTGAAGATCTTTCGGACCTGCGATTTGTCATCAAGAAAGAACACCCATGTAAATCTTGAAAAATCATGGACTATGACTAGTCCGAATGAGTTACCACCGAGACTCTTGTAGGCATTGGGACCGAAGAGATCCATGTGAAGTAGCTCGAGTGGTCTTCTCGTGGTCATGATGTTCTTTGCGCGATGACTTCCTCCAACCTGTTTTCCTGCCTGACAAGCACTACACAGTCTATCCTTGTCAAATATGACATCTTTTATTCCAAGGATATGATCACCTTTAATAAGCTTATCAAGATTTCGCATGCCCACATGATTATATTTACAAAGTCTCTGTTCATTATTGCATAATGACCTGGCTCTTGGGGGCTACGCTGGTTGAAGTTTTTATGAGCATAAGGCAATTACAAGTCCCAGGTTGCTGCAAGCATGACAACCCGGCACTTGGGGGCTACATATGTGGAATATTCAGTTTGTGACTAATGATTGAGATGAATAACTCAGATTTCTTCAAGGTTGCAACACTTATATTGAAGCAAGTCTTAAGTTATCACTATGTTCTCCTCTTAAGACTTGGGGGCTACAGGTGATATGTATATAAGGGAGAAAAAATCTTCAAATTCTCAGTTTGGAGTAGACCAGATTAACCTGGTGTCTGCAACAATCATGACCCGACATCATTTATTTATAACCCGAAAATTTTGGCAATCATAAATCGGCGAGAATCTACATCTTTAAGCCGGCTGAATATCAGTTGGATATTTCAAGACCAATATTTTTGTCAAATCAGAGCATTGAAGGCCGACTCAATGGATTATTTCTTATAATATTTCTTTACAAGAGCCAATGTCAGCAAATGGATTATGAAGCTGGCCTATTGACCAGGATATTCCAGGAGAAAAATATCAAGGACTTAAGGATGATCAGGTGCCGGCTTATAAGAATATTTAACCCGGAACACAACCTATCAAGTTTGTTCTTGTGTTTATTTTATAGGATCAGTTTAACATGGATAAATCCAAATTAAACTGGGGGCTAATGTCGGGGATATACCCCGCGGTATGACCCGGCCGGACTTGGCGACTCACCAGAGACCTGGCTGGAGCTTGGCGACTCACTGGCGATCTGCCCGAACATGGCGGTTCACAGGGTAACCTGCCTGGACATTGTGACTCACTGGAGACCCGGCGGGCGGATCAGACGGACGACAAGGCCCAAGGCCCAGCAGGCTGGCTTATACTCTGGTGGGCCGGCTTAAGATGAAAGGCGTGAGGATTATTTCCTTTATATGGAAGCAAGACCCAGACTTGTATTCAACTTGTAAAGAAAGATAGACTAGTCCTAATCCTACTAGGACTCCATATGTAACCCGCCCCTCTAACTTATATAAGGAGGGGCAGGGCTCCCCAAGAGACAAGAAACAAGAAACAATCTCTAGGGCTAGACACCGAGAGCCGGTCCCCGGCGACTCTCCCGTGATCATAATGAGACCTAGCCTCAAACAACATGTAGGGTTGTTACCGGATGATGTTTCCCGGGGCCCGAAGCTGTCTAAATCCTTGTCTTGTGTTGCATCTCTCGATTCCGTTCAACCCCTCTCAAGCTACCACATAGATGCGTTGGCCTCGCGACTAAGTCCTGACACTAAGGACATCTGCCGTGACAATTCCACGACAGCCGTTGAAGTACGGACGACGTGATGTGAGATGCTCTGGTGCTGTGGAGTTAGTCATTTTTGCGGGAGGGGGAGAGGAAATGGGGGTGCCGTGTAGTGGGGGGAACCGGAAGTTACCAAAGCAGCCCCGACCTATTGTGTAGATGAGGGCGGTATTGTAACTGTTGGTCTCTGTGCACCAAGGACAAAAGGGGAATTTCGCATGCTAAAGACTAAGGTGGCGGAAATTTTAGAAGGAGGCGGGAGATTTGGCCGCCCGTGGGATCGTTCGTATCCAGTTTCAACTAATTTTGGACCGTGCTAGCGGGAAGGTCATGCGAGACTGTGTACACGGGGCACACGTGTAACACCGCGGATATAACTTTCCATATTTGTAACTCCAACTCTTGCCATTTTCGGCTATGTGTTATGATATTCCCCTCGTGGTCGGGTTTTTGTCTTTAGTTTTGCATTTTGTTCATGTCGTGCATCTCATATCATGTCATCATGCGCATCTCATTTGCATCCGTGTTTGTCTCATGCATCCGAGCATTTTCCCCGTTGTCCGTTTTGCAATCCGACACTCCCACATGCACCGGCGCACCCCCTCTTGTCTCTTTCCGGGAGCGGGTGTTAAACATTCTCACAATGGACTGAGGTTTGTCAAGTGGCCTTGGTATACCACCGGTAGACCACCTGTCAAGTTTCGTTCCGTTTGGAGGTCGTTTGATGCTCCAACGGTTAACCGAGGAACCGCAAAGGCCTTGTGTGTTGCAGCAAAACCCCCCCTCCAAACAGCCCAATAACCCATCTAAGTCCCCTCCATGCTCTCGGTCGTTCGATCACGATCGTGTGGGCGAAAACCGTGCCTCATTTGGACTCTCCTAGCTCCCTATACCTATATAAACACCTTCCCCTCCGAAATTTCGGGTCCAAACACTAGCCTCTTCCTCCTCCGCGCGCCGGACAAAGCCTTCCTCGCTGCCGCCCTCGCCCAATCCGCCGCTGCCACGTGTCCCGCGCCCACTTCCCTGCGCCGCCGCGCGCCGGCCCGCCGGGGCCCAGGCGGGGCCCTCCCGGCCCGCGCGCCCGAGCCGCGCCGCGCCTCCCGCTCGCCCGCGCCCGAGGCGACCCGCGCCGCCGCCACCTCCACTCCCGGGGCTCCGCCCGCGTCCGCCGCGTCCACCGCCGACCGCCGTCCGCCGCCGTTCCCGTACGCCGCCGCCCGCGCCCGTCCCCGCCGCCTCCGTCCGCGCCGCCGTGCTCTCCCTCGCCGGATCCGGTCGACCGCGCCTCCCGGCGACCTCCCCCAAGTCCTCTCCGGCCGCCGCGCGCGTCAACCCCGACGAACTCCGGCGAGCCGCCCGCCTCGAAGTCCGTGCTGAAGAACTCCCGATCTGGATCGCGAGGTTGACTCCGAAAAATCTTCTAAGTCCCGAATATTTTCATACTATGTTGCTCTGTTCATCATGGCATATCTCCTTGCATACTGCTCCGATTCATGCGCACGATATATCGTAATGTGCATCACAAGATGCTCTTCATTTTTTTACATTGTGCCATGCTCGTTTGAGTCCATCTTGATGCCAAATCTCCGCTGCAAGAATGCTATATGATGTTTTCTGCTGTTACTTATCAGAACTTGGTGTTTTGTTATTTTTGCTACATTTGACGTGTGCATCTTATGGGCATGAGCTCTACAGGTGTTTTGATCTATGCCATGCCATCTTTACAGAGGTGTATGCCATGTATTTTGTGACCTATGTGGTGACTAGCACAAGCATGCAAACTAGGCTTCGTGATGTTTCTGTTTCCAGGGACTTAATTTTGCCAAGTCTGTTACTGCTGTTATTTTGTTGCCATGTATCCATGTGTCTACAGTGAGATCCGTACTTCTTTTGAGTAGGTTCATTAAGGATGTTTTGTAGATATAGTTGTGCTCTATCCATCCATACCCCTGTTTGCAATTATGGAGTGCCCTAGAATGTCCTAATCCTGCTCTACGTTTGCTATAAAATATTTCTGGCAGATTGTTAACATGATATTCAATTTTGCCAAGGTTGTTGTCGGGTGTTCCCGGGAGAAGGTTTATCGTTCGTTGACCATGAGAGCTTATAATGGGCTAAGTTGGGACACCCCTGCAGGGTATTATCTTTCGAAAGCCGTGACCGCGGTTATGAGGCAGGTGGGAATTTGTTAATGTCCGGTTGTAGAGAACTTGTCACTTGACTTATTTAAAATACATGAACTGTGTGTGTAGCCGTGATGGTCTCTTCTCGGCGGAGTCCGGGAAGTAAACACGGTTTGTGTTATGAATGAACGTAAGTAGTTTCAGGATCACTTCTTGATCATTTCTAGCTTCGCGACCGTTGCGTTGCTTCTCTTCTCGCTCTCATTTGCGTATGTTAGCCACCATATATGCTTAGTGCCTGCTGCAGCTCCACCTCATTACACCATCCTTTCCTATAAGCTTAAATAGTCTTGATCTCGCGGGTGTGAGATTGCTGAGTCCTCGTGACTCACAGATTCAACCAAAACAGTTGCAGGTGCCGACGATGCCAGTGCAGATGACGCAACTGAGCTCAAGTGGGAGTTCGACGAGGAACGTGGTCGTTACTATGTTTCGTTTCCTGATGATCAGTAGTGGAGCCCAGTTGGGACGATCGGGGATCTAGCATTTGGGGTTGTCTTATTTTCATTTGGATTTGACCGTAGTCGGTCTATGTGTGGATTTTGGATGATGTATGAATTAATTTATGTATTGTGTGAAGTGGCGATTGTAAGCCAACTCTCGTTATCCCATTCTTGTTCATTACATGGGATTGTGTGAAGATGGCCCTTCTTGCGACAATACCTATAATGCGGTTATGCCTCTAAGTCGTGCCTCGACACGTGGGAGATATAGCCGCATCATGGGCGTTACAAGTTGGTAATCAGAGCCATCCCCGACTTAGGAGCCCCCTGCTTGATCGAATCGCTGGCGTTGTTGAGTCTAGAACAAAAATGTTTTGAGTCTTAGGATTATTTATATCGGAGAGTAGGATTCTTTTTACCCCTCAGTCCCTTCGTCGCTCTGGTGAGGCCTCCTGATGTAGAAGTTTTGACTCTTCTCTCCTCAAATTTCACTAAATTTTTTTTAGGATCACGCGGGTATCTTGGAATCGTTCCGATGGTTTTGTGACGAGAACATTGTTCTTGGTGCCTCCTGACATTTAGGGGTTGTGGCAGTGTCCCGAGGAGTTGAGCTCCGAGGTGTTGTCGTCACAATTTTATCGTTGCAGTTCTGGAATACCTGAGTTTCGGTGAGATTGAAAATCTCTTTTATGCAGTTGTTGGTGAGATCACCTCGATGCCACCCAGTACTGGGGCGGGAGTTCGGGAGTATTGCCATAACTCGTATAACGGATGCTTTTCGAAGGTTGAGGTACACAATTTCCAAAGGTTTCTTGGTTATGTGTTGACGGATGGGTACAACTGGATCTAGGGATTGCTAGTTTGGGTGATATATTTTGTGTCCTCTATATCCCCAACACCAGATTGCATAACCAGAAAGTTTCGGGAGTTTATAGGTGGGATTCAAGTAGCTCTTAGCATTTCTTCCCGTAGATATTTGGTTTGCGATTGGGTAATCCTTACCACTTATTTGTTCCAGTCGTACCTTTTTATTTTATTCATCAATCTCTTATCAAGTGGCTTCTCACCTTATGGAAGTGTGATGATTTACTATGGAATTCATTCGTTCATCCTCGTTCGAATGTTTATTGTGAAGACTATATGTTACAATTTCTATCCGTTGTTTCAACTTGTCTATCTGTCTATCAAGATGCTAACGGATGTCACCCTCTTCAGGATGGCTCCGCCAACGCGTCAGAATCCGGAACGCAATTAGGGGAGTCAGGCGAACCCTCCGCCACCACCTCCGCCTCCGGAGGCATGGCAAGCTATCATGGCAGCCACCAACGCCAACGCTCAGATGATTTTGCAACTCTTACAAGAACGCACCCAAGGGCAAGGCAACCAAGGAAATCAAGGCCAAGGCAACAATCAGCCTCACTTCGCTACCCTCAACCAGTTCCTCGCAAATCAGCCGAAGTCTTTCAGCTACTGTGCCGAGGCCAGAGACGTCGATGATTGGCTCGTGGACATCAACAAGCATTTTGAATGTAGCAATGTCAGGCCTGAGGACTTTGTCAAGTTCGCTTCTTTTCAACTCAAGGATCAAGCTGCCGAGTGGTATCAACAATACAAAGATTCCAGAGGAGGTCGTGTGATTACCTGGGATGATTTCCGCCGAGACTTCAAAGCTCACCACATTCCACAAAGTGTTGTTGAGAGCAAGTGTGAGGAGTTCCGCAATCTCAAGCAAGGCAGCATGTCCGTGTATTAATACAATACTCAGTTTTAGAAACTCGCTCGCTTTGCTAAGCAAGACGTTCCTGATGAAAAGAGCATGATCTATCAATTCAGAGGTGGCCTCAGAGAAGATCTGCAATTACCTCTCGTGCTTTTTGAGCCGACCAAGTATGATGATTTCTACAATATGGCACTGAAGCAAGAGGCTGCTCAGCTCAAGTGTGAGGCTTCTAAGAAGAGAGTCAAGGACGCAGTTCAGTCTTCTTCTTCCTCACTAGTGGCTGCTAAGAAACAGAAGTTCTGGTTGCCTCCTCCTCCTCCGTTTCGTCAGCCTTTCCAGCAGAAGAACAAAGGTGGCCATGGATCTTCCCACCCACCCAACCCTGGCTATCAGAACAAGTCTCAGAATCAAGCTCCAAAGTCAAATGCTCCTTATCATCGTCCACTCTCAGAGGTGACTTGCAACAAGTGTCAGTAGAAAGGTCACTATGCTAACAAATGCTTCAACCAAAGGCGCCTTCCGCCTCCTCCTCCTGTGAGATCTTCCAGCAATGCAGTGGTCAAGCATAATCCCAAGTCTGCAAAGGTGAACATGATGAATGCAGCTCAAGCGGAGGAATCTACTGATGTGATAATGGGTAATCTCTCAGTTAATGATATTCCTGCAAAAGTCTTACTTGATACTGGTGCTTCTCTTTGTTTCATGTCAAGACCGTTTTTTGCCAAGCATGAATTCACTTGTTCACATTTGGGTAAACCCATGGATGTCGTTTCTCCGGGTAAACGGTTGAGTTCTAGTTTGGTGGTTCCGGATGTTTCCATCAAGATGGGAACCTATAAATTTCTGTCTTCTTCAATTGTCCTTGGTGACTCGGATATTGATCTAATTCTCGGGATGGACTGGCTTTCTAAGCACAAAGCTCAACTTGATTGTGCGGCCAGGGAAATTCAATTGACACACTCTTCTGAGGATGTGATTATCTATGCCGCTCGTGACGAGACCATTCGGTTATTTTCTCTCAATGAGAAGGGCGAATTGGATGCTATTTCTCAAATTCCAGTCGTTTGTGAGTACCAAGATGTCTTTCCAGAAGAGCTTCCGGGTATGCCTCCTCACCGGCCAGTTGAGTTCGTTATCGATCTTGAGCCTGACACTGAACCGTTTGCAAGCGTCCTTACAAGCTTGGACCCAAGGAGCTGAAGGAATTGAAGAAACAGCTCGATGAACAAGAGCGTCTGGGTTTGATCAGACCGAGTTCATCTCCCTGGGGTTGTGGTGTTCTTTTTGTCCAGAAGAAGGATGGCACGGACCGACTTTGTGTCGACTACCGTCCATTGAACAAGAAGACAATCAAGAACAAGTATCCACTTCCCAACATCAATGAGCTATTCGAGCAACTTAAAGGTGCTAAAGTATTCTCCAAGCTTGACCTTCGAATGGGTTATCATCAGATTCGCATTCGTGAAGAAGATATTCCCAAGACAGCATTCAGAACAAGATTTGGTTCTTATGAATATACTGTCATGTCTTTCGGCCTTGTCAATTCTCCTCCAACATTCTCTCGAATGATGAATTTCATCTTCAACCCCTATACCAATGAATTCATCCTGGTGTATCTCGATGATATCTTGGTCTTCTCCAAGAATAAGAAGGATCATGCCAAACATTTGCGATTGGTGCTCGACAAGCTCCGAGAGTATCAATTCTATGCGAAGTTTTCCAAATGTGAGTTTTGGCTCTATGAAGTTCTTTACCTTGGTCATATCATCTCTGCCAAGGGCATCGCTGTTAATCCCGAGAAGGTGTCTGCAACTGTGAATTGGGAACCTCCTCAGAATGTCAAGCAGCTCCGCAGTTTTCTTGATCTTGCAAGCTATTGCCGAAGATTCGTTGAGAATTTCTCTAAGATTGCAAAGCCTCTTTCCAACCTCCTCCAGAAGCATGTGAAGTATGTCTGGACTCCTGAGTGTGACGTTGCTTTCAACACTCTCAAAGAGAAACTCGTCACAGCGCCTGTCTTAACTCCTCCCGACGAATCCAAGCCATTCGAAGTTTTCTGTGATGCTTCTCATCAAGGTCTCGGTGCTGTGTTAATGCAAGAGAAGAAAGTTGTGGCCTATACCTCTCGTCAGTTGAAGCCCAACGAAAAGAACTACCCCACTCACGATCTTGAGTTGGCGGCAGTTGTCCATGCATTAATAACATGGAGACATCTCTTGTTGGGAAGAAAAGTGGACATATTCACCGATCACAAGAGTCTCAAGTACATCTTCACTCAGCCCAACCTCAACCTCAGGCAAACTCGATGGGTTGAAATGATTCAAGAGTACAATCCGAGTATTGAATATACTCCAGGCAAGGCCAATGTCATTGCAGATGCTTTGAGCAGGAAGGCTTATTGCAACAGCTTAATTCTCAAGCCATTCCAACCGGATCTTTGTGAAGCTTTCCGCAAGCTGTATCTCCAAGTTATTCCTCAAGGCTTTCTTGCCAACCTCATAGTCTCTCCTACTTTGGAAGATCAAATTTGTGAGGCACAACTCCTGGATACCATGGTGAAGAAGGTGAAACGTGGTATTGACAAGGGTCTTTCCAAATACAAGTGCTATCGCATTGATGACAGAGACACCTTATTCTTCGAGGACCGGATTGTGGTTCCTAAAGGTGATCTAAGGGAAGTCATTATGAACGAGGCGCACAATTCTCTTCTTTCCATTCATCCTGGAAGTACAAAGATGTACCATGACCTCAAGCAGTCGTATTGGTGGACTCGAATTAAGCGAGAGATCGCTCAATTCGTGAACGAATGTGATGTCTGTCGAAGGGTGAAAGCGGAACACCAACGACCAGCTGGTCTCCTCCAACCTCTTGCTATCCCAGAATGGAAGTTTGATCATATCAAAATGGACTTCGTGACTGGATTTCCTAAGTCCAAACGTGGAAATGATGCTATCTTCGTTGTCATCGACAAGCTTACTAAAGTGGCTCATTTCCTTCCAATCAAAGAATCTATCACAGCAGCTCAGTTGGCAGAGCTATACACCTCCAGGATTGTCTCCTTGCATGGCATTCCACAATTGATATCTTCAGATCGTGGAAGCATCTTCACTTCTAAGTTCTGGGACTCCTTCCAGAAGGCCATGGGTACCAACATTCGCTTCAGCACAGCTTTCCATCCTCAAACTAGTGGCCAAGTCGAGCGAGTCAATCAAATCCTTGAAGATATGCTCAGGGCTTGTGTCATTTCCTTTGGCATGAAGTGGGAAGATTGTCTTCCATATGCCGAGTTCTCCTACAACAACAGCTTCCAAGCGAGTTCGGGCAAGGCCCCATTCGAAATTCTCTATGGCAGAAAGTGCCGTACTCCTCTCAATTGGCCGGAGACTGGTGAACTCCAACTTCTTGGAAATGACTTAATCACAGAGGCTGAAGAAATGTGTAAAGTCATCCGTGAAAATCTCAAAGCCGCGCAATCGCGCCAGAAGAGTTACTATGATAGCAAGCACCGTGATTCGGCTTTCGAGATCGGAGACCATGTCTACCTCCGCGTCTCTCCAATGAAAGGCACTCGTCGCTTCGGTATCAAAGGGAAGCTTGCCCCTAGATACGTGGGTCCTTTCAAAATTATTGTCAAAAGAGGCGACCTCGCCTATCAACTTGAGCTTCCCTCCAACTTCGCGAACATGCATGATGTGTTCCACGTGTCACAGCTTCGCAAGTGCTTCAAGACTCCTGAGCGCACCATCAACTTCGAAGAGATTAACCTCCAAGAAGATCTGTCTTATCATGAGCACCCCGTTGCAATTCTTGAAGAAACTGAGCGCAAGACTCGCAACAAGTCAATCAAATTCCTGAAAGTGAACTGGTCGCACCATTCCGACCGAGAAGCCACCTGGGAACGCGAGGACCACCTCCGTTCCGAATATCCGGAGTTCTTTCAGTGCTAGATCTCAGGACGAGATCCTCTCGTAGTGGTGGAGTGTTGTAACACCCCGGATGTAACTTTCCATATTTGTAACTCCAACTCTTGCCATTTTCGGCTATGTGTTATGATATTCCCTTCGTGGTCGGGTTTTTGTCTTTCGTTTTGCATTTTGTTCATGTCGTGCATCTCATATCATGTCATCATGCGCATCTCATTTGCATACGTGTTCGTCTCATGCATCCGATCATTTTCCCCGTTGTCCGTTTTGCAATCCGACACTCCCACATGCATCGGCGCACCCCCTCTTGTCTCTTTTCGTGAGCGGGTGTTAAACGTTCTCGGAATGGACCGAGGTTTGTCAAGTGGCCTTGGTATACCACCGGTAGACCACCTGTCAAGTTTCGTTCCATTTGGAGGTCGTTTGATGCTCCAACGGTTAACCGAGTAACCGCAAAGGCCTTTTGTGTGTTGCAGCAAAACCCCCCTCCAAACAGCCCAATAACCCATCTAAGTCCCCTCCATGTTCTCGGTCGTTCGATCACCATTGTGTGGGCGAAAACCGTGCCTTATTTGGACTCTCCTAGCTCCCTATACCTATATAAACACCTCCCCCTCCGAAATTTCGGGTCCAAACCCTAGCCTCTTCCTCCTCCGCGCGCCGGACAAAGCCTTCCTCGCCGCCGGACACGTCCGCCGTCTCCCTCGCCCAATCTGTCGCCACCACGTGTCCCGTGCCCACTTCCCCGCGCCGCCGCGCGCCGGCCCGCCAGGGCCCTCCCGGCCCGCGCGCCCGAGCCGCGCCGCGCCTCCCGCTCGCCCGCGCCCGAGGCGACCCGCGCCGCCGCCTCCTCCACTCCCGCGGCTCCGCCCGCGTCCGCCGCGTCCACCGCCGACCGCCATCCGCCGCCGTTCCCGCACGCCGCCGCCCGCGCCGCCGCCCGTCCGCGCCGCTTCCGTCCGCGCCGCCGTGCTCTCCCTCGCCGGATCCGGTCGACCGCGCCTCCCGGCGACCTCCCCCAAGTCCTCTCCGGCCACCGCGCGCGTCAACCCCGACGAAGTCCGGCGAGCCGCCCGCCTCGAAGTCTGTGCCGAAGAACTCCAGATTTGGATCGCGAGGTTGACTCCGAAAAATCTTCTGTCCCGAATATTTTGACAATATGTTGCTCTGTTCATCATGGCATATCTCCTTGCATACTACTCCGATTCATGTGCATGATATATTGAAATGTTCATCACGAGATGCTCTTCATTTTGTTACATTGTTCCATGCTCGTTTGAGTCCATCTTGATGCCCAAATCTCTGGTGCAAGAATGCTATATGATGTTTTCTGCTGTTACTTATCAGAACTTGGTGTTTTGTTATTTTTGCTACATTTGACGTGTGCATCTTATGGGATGAGCTCTACAGGTGTTTTGATATATGCCATGCCATCTTAACAGAAGTGTATGCCATGTATTTTTGTGACCTATGTGGTGACTAGCACAAGTATGCAAACTAGGCTTCGTGATGTTTCTGTTTTCAGGGACTTAGAATTTTGCTAAGACTGTTACTGCGGTTATTTTGTTGCCATGTATCCATGTGTCTACAGTGAGATCCATGCTTCTTTTGAGTAGGTTCAGTACGGATGTTTTGTATATATAGTTGTGCTCTATCTATCCATGCCCCTGTTTGCAATTATAGAATGACCTAGCATGTCTTAATCTTGCTCTACGTTTGCTATAAAATAGTTCTGGCAGATTGTTAACATGATATTCAATTTTGCCAAGGTTGTTGTTGTTGATCCATACATGCTATGAACTTGCTATTGCCATGGATAGCTTCATAAACATGCCATCTTGCTGTAGGTATGCTTGTTTTGTCATTCATTGCTCTGTGATGAGTGCATCAAGCTCACAAAGGTGCCCTCAAAATTTCTGTTACTGCCATGCTCTGTTTTCCGCCAAGTCTGAAACCTGTTAACGGAACTTGCTATGTTTACATGGGAGCCATCATATCTTCTGGTTCGTTTTGGCTCATGGTCAGTAAGGGACTTTTGTTCTATACATTTAGTAGATTCATGCCATGCCTTGTTTTGCTATGTTAAGTTCCTGTAGCATGTTGATTGCTTGCTATGAACATTACTACCTGATGCTGTTTATGCCATGTCCAGTATTTTCACCAAGTCTGTGAACCTGATATCTTTTGCACTTTTTCCATGCTTGTTTGAGCCTGTTATGATGTGATCTAGCCGTAGCTCAGTGTTCATCTTTTGTCAAGAATCTCCTGTAGATTACTGCCATATGCTTTGTTGCTATGTGGGAGTGCTGTAGCATAGCTACTTGATGTATTCTAAGTGCTATCATGCTGTTAATCGCAGAATCGTGTCATTGTTGTTTTGCTTGCCATTTGCAAACCGTGCATCCGTTTCCGGTGATCTTTATATCGTTTTCGACCGAAATCATCTCATCTTTCCAGTGGCATACTTGGGTTGCCAAGTTACTGCCTTGTTCATCCTTTTTCTTCCGGAGCACGCATATGCATCGTCATATCATATCTCGCATATTATGCATGTATTGCATCATGTTGCTTGTGCATTTCCCGTGATTTATTGTGGTTCCATTGCTTGTGTTCTTGCTGTGGGTAGAGCCGGGAGACGAGTTCGTGAACGAGGAACCTGTTGAGTACGCTTACGAGGATCAAGCTTTCGACATCTCTGAGAACCTTGCAGGCAAGATGACCATACCCTCGAAATCACTTCTATCTTTGCTTTGCTAGTTGTTCGTTCTATTGCCATGCTGCGCTACCTACCACTTGCTATATAATGCCTCCCATATTGCCATGTCAAGCCTCTAACCATCCTTTCCTAGCAAACCGTTGATTGGCTAAGTTACCGTTTTTGCTCAGCCCTTCTTATAGCGTTGTTAGTTGCAGGTGAAGTTGAAGTTGGTTCCATGTTGGAACATGGATATGTTGGAATATCACAATATATCTTATTTAATTAATGCATCTATATATTTGGTAAAGGGTGGAAGGCTCGGCCTTATGCCTGGTGTTTTGTTCCACTCTTGCCGCCCTAGTTTCCGTCATACCGGTATTATGTTCCTTGAGTTTGCGTTCCTTATGCGGTTGGGTGATTGATGGGACCCCCTTGACAGTTCGCCTTGAATAAAAGTCCTCCAGCAAGGCCCAACCTTGGTTTTACCATTTTCCACCTAAGCCTTTTTCCCTTGGGTTTTCGCGAGCCCAAGGGTCATCTTTATTTAACCCCCCCGGGCCAGTGCTCCTTCGAGTGTTGGTCCGAACCGAGCAGCCTGCGGGGCCACCTCGGGGAAACTCGAGGCCTGGTTTTACTCGTAGCTTGACTTATCCGGTGTGCCCTGAGAACGAGATATGTGCAGCTCCTATCGGGATTTGTCAGCGCATCGGGCGGCTTTGCTGGTCTTGTTTTACCATTGTCGAAATGTCTTGTAAACCGGGATTCCGAGACTGGTCGGGTGTTCCCGGGAGAAGGTTTATCCTTCGTTGACCGTGAGAGCTTATAATGGGCTAAGTTGGGACACCCCTGCAGGGTATTATCTTTCGAAAGCCGTGCCCGCGGTTATGAGGCAGATGGGAAATTGTTAATGTCCGGTTGTAGAGAACTTGTCACTTGACTTATTTAAAATACATCAACTGTGTGTGTAGTCGTGATGGTCTCTTCTCGGCGGAGTCCGGGAAGTGAACACGGTTTGAGTTATGAATGAACGTAAGTAGTTTCAGGATCACTTCTTGATCATTTCTAGCTTCGTGACCGTTGCGTTGCTTCTCTTCTCGCTCTCATTTGCGTATGTTAGCTACCATATATGCTTAGTGCCTGCTGCAGCTCCACCTCATGACACCATCCTTTCCTATAAGCTTAAATAGTCTTGATCTCGCGGGTGTGAGATTGCTGAGTCCTCGTGACTCACAGATTCTACCAAAACAGTTGCAGGTGCCGACGATGCCAGTGCAGATGACGCAACCTAGCTCAAGTGGGAGTTCGACGAGGAACGTGGTCGTTACTATGTTTCGTTTCCTGATGATCAGTAGTGGAGCCCAGTTGGGACGATCGGGGATCTAGCATTTGGGGTTGTCTTATTTTCATTTGGATTTGACCATAGTCGGTCTATGTGTGGATTTTGGATGATGTATGAATTAATTTATGTATTGTGTGAAGTGGCGATTGTAAGCCAACTCTCGTTATCCCATTCTTGTTCATTACATGGGATTGTGTGAAGATGACCCTTGTTGCGACAATACCTACAATGCGGTTATGCCTCCAAGTCGTGCCTCGACACGTGGGAGATATAGCCGCATCGTGGGCATTACAACACGTCAGCAGTTAATAACTGGTGTGAAGTCCACCCCAGAAAAAAAGACAATAACTCGGGATGATGCGCCGATAACTTGGACGTTCACACGGGCGCGGCCAATCGTACGGGTGTAGTGGCGCGTTCACGAAAGAGGGATCAAATGCTCAGCCTATGTATTTCTCGTGTAAATAGATAATTTAGTGCAATTGGTTATTTACTTTAAACATAATGCATTGGCGTGTTAGTGTAGAGGCGCACAAAAAGAAATGGATATTGTAGTCCGCTACTTCAAAGTGTTTCCTCATATGATTACATAGCCTCCATTTCATAAATTGCGTACCCGTTGAATTCATATATGAATATTACATATATTACTTCATAATAGAACCTTAAATCATCCAAGACTAATGATTTTGAATGCAAGAGTAACAATGGTGCATGTACATGATAGCTACATTGGTTGTTTGAAGAAACATCACTGTAAGTTTGGCATGCACAACTGAAAAGGTTTATTTAAATATAAAAAATGTGATATGTGAGTGTCCAATCTTTATAGCGTTGAATCGATATTGTACCTTTGGCCACGATACGAAGTAGATATTGATTTATGTTCAAGCGATGCACGTCCACGATCGCTAGATAGTGATACGTGAATGAATTGTGCAATCTCTCTCACACGCATACATATCTCATTTCCCTGTGGGCATCGGAATCACACACGCGCACTTCTTGTATTTCTCTCCCTCCGTCAAGGTTAGAATTCGTCTTTCTACCCCGTACTACAAGTCTCTCAAACAGAAACACACACGCTCTCTCTGTCGAACACGCCCACCCCTTTAATTCCGCCCACCCACAGCCACTAATGTCTCAAAGTATAATAATGTCTCTCACACATATGCGTAAGGTTAACTCGAGTTCCGGAACCATATGAATACATACAATGGGATTCCAACAAAGCACCTTTTGTATTGAGATTTCGCTCTCTCTCTCTCTCTCTCTCTCTCTCTCTCTCACACACACACACACACACACACACACACAAACACACGCGCGCGTGCGCGCACACACACACATTGTTTCTCGCTTCATTTTTCCGGCACTTGCATGCACACAATTTTGTTTATCTTCGTAATGCTTTAAGTATGCCTCGCACAAATGCTATCTACCTATCCATTAATATAGCTAGATATGTGTCACACAAACTCCTTCTCCCTACTAGAAAGATGCCCATGCGTTGCACCGAACATCAAGATGCATTTGTATGAGTAGTTTATCTTGTGGGAGAAAAGGATGAACGAGGGAATGCCTTATTTGCAAATGCGGAGAGGGGTGTGGGTATCTTTTTGCAAAATTGCCACAGTTTCCTTCCTATCCGTCAGCTATAAATCAGAAGGCCTATATTGCAGGATGGCAGGAACACCATCATCACCAACTCTGTTTTTATAAGAGTAGGGATATGTAAGTGTCAGTGCCCCCCGACACACACACACCCACACCCACACAACCCCCCCACACACACACTTCCCAACACCGAAGGAGTAGGGTGACACCTTGATCTTGATACTAATCTATCGACTGGCTTCTCTCTCAAACACACACACATGCACACACACTACCCGACACCGAAGGAGTAGGGCGGCACCTCGACCTTGATAGTAATCTATCTACTCCTCTTTCAAACAAACACACACATACACACACACTCGCTAGTTGTGCCTCTGTGCCTACCGCGCACACTCTCGATACGTCTTTCTCTCCCTCCCCCTCCCCCCACCCCAACAATGACAGCAGAAGGGTGACAACTCGATCTGATCGTAATCTGTCAATTGGTTTCTCTCTCAAACATTGTGTCTCTGTGCCTCGCTCAGTAGCCCCCTCAATATGTAGACTTCTTGCGCGCGCACAGCTGTAGTGACGACGACGCTGAACCCAGTGTGCCTCGTTTTTACCGGCCTCATGTGATAGTTTTCACCCTGTTTTCTGTTAATTAGCAAGGCAACCTTTTCTTTGTTACTACTAGTGAATCTGAAATCATTCGGGGCAGACATAAAATATATCACTTCAACCCAATTATCGGAGTAACTATTTTAAAAGAAACTAGCTAGATGCCCGTGCATTCCACGGAACATCAAGATGCATTTGTATGAATAGTTTATCTTGTGAGAGAAAAGGATGAACGAGGGAAGGCCGTATTTGCGAACGTGGAGAGGGGTGTGGGTATATTTTTGCAAAATTGCCATAGTTTTCTTCTGTAACATCCCAAAATTCTAAATTTGGGAATGTTATATTAAATAAATAGATTTGATTGATTGTTTGATTGATTGTGTGAAATTGAGGGGAATTCGAAACCTTTTTGAAAGTTAAATGAGAGGGAATAAAAGGACTTTCCCAAACTTTCATTTTGGATTTATGAT
Source organism: Aegilops tauschii subsp. strangulata (assembly GCF_002575655.3). Classification (NCBI taxonomy): domain Eukaryota; kingdom Viridiplantae; phylum Streptophyta; class Magnoliopsida; order Poales; family Poaceae; genus Aegilops; species Aegilops tauschii. Next base: position 314,077,824 of record NC_053036.3, read on the forward strand.
CTCCATGAATTCAAATCCTTTTCAAATACAAAACCCTAAAGAGAAGATGACATGACTTCTTCCATTTAATTAAATGAAAAGGGTATTTGGAAATATTTGAATTTCATTTGGAACTATTTTCAAATTCAGAAACTTTATGCAACTCAATGATTTTCATGAGAGAAGATAAAATGACTTCTTCAAAACATATGAAATATGAGTTGGGAGTTTTGAAGAATCAAATTCAAAATCCTTTTGAAATTATTTTCAATTTGGAGTTATTTGGGGTTTTATTCAAATTATTTTTCTCCAAAAATAAAATATATTGAAATTAGGGTAAAATGATTCCCTACATCAGAAAATTGGAGAGAAATAAATTTGAATAAATTTTGGTATTTTTAAAATGATTTTTATTGGATTTTATTAGAGCAGTAGCACCCTTTGATTTATTTAAATTTTTGAGGATTTTATTTGACTTTACAAAAATATTCAGCTTGTAGGAAATCTTTTTCTGAAAATTTTGATATTTCATATGCCTATATTATATATTTTATTTTATTTGCATCTATTTTATTTCTGCTGTGTGCAAAATTATTTTAAAAAATACTCCCTTCCGCCGAATTGGGCCGGCCCAGCTCCTCAACCAGGCCCAGCCCAGCTCGCCCGTCGCCCCCGTCCTCGAGCGGACTCCGCTCGGGAGTCCGGCCGGCGCACGCCATCGCCGTCGTGGCCGACTCGGTCGCCGCCCGCGCCTTGCCCCCTTCTGCAAGTCGTCGCCCCTCCCCTCCCTCCTATAAATCCGGAGCCCCGGGCCCAGCCTCTCTCTCCTCCTCGCACGACGCCGCCGCCGCCCTCTGCCGCATCCGCCGCCGCAGCCCCGTGCACGCCGCCGCCAGCGCCGCTGTAGTCCGCCTCCGCCGCCTGCCGCGCCTTGCCCTGTGCCGCTCGCCGCCTCCCGCAGCCACGCATCGCATGCCAGAGCCGCCGACTCGCCGGAGACGCCCGCCCCGTCGCCGGAGTTGACAGATCCGCCACCGCAGGACCCAATCCGGTCGAACCGGTATGAACCGCCCGGTTCACCGGGTTTTTTTGTTTTGATTTTGTTTTTTTATATAAACCGGTTTTGTTTTGATTGGATTATTTAACGAACGTTTTCTGCTTACGTAGTTCTAGCGAACGATTTCGTTCTATAGGGCTCTGTAGCGAACGTTCGTTCGGTAGGATTTTCCTTTTTCTTTTTAATTTCGGCCAGGGACCTATCTGTGAATTCTTTTCTTACAGTTTAGTCCCTGATCTTCAATCGACTACAACTTTTTAGTCGTTTGTCCAAATCCAACGAAACCAACGCCCATTATTCATTATGATCCCCTTTATCCAGTAATCCAACTCAAACATGTTTTTGAAATTTTAAAGTTTGAATTAGACCAGATTTGAATTCAAACTTCGTTTGATCGTAACTTGAGTTTTATAACTCCGTTTGAGTTGATTCTTTTTGCAAATTAAAGCTCTTGACCTAAACTTTCTGATTAGGCCAAATTCACATAATTTGGTACTGTTAGAAATTGTTTTATGTTGCAAGAGTTATTTGCTTGCTTTTGATGTTTTCTGAATAATTTTTTTATCGTTCTTTCCGATCTTTTGAGTGATTGCTTATGTGTGGTTACCATTGCTTGCTTACGATAGATTGATCGGAGTGTGACGAGTAGAACTATCAAGAGTTTTGAGTGCAAATCATCTTCATCAACAGTACAGACAAGTTCACACTTTGATCATGTCCCTTTCATACCCAGTTTTTATGCATTAGTTTCACCCTCAAACATTGCATGAGTAGGATTGATAACATGTGGGTATCGGAAGTAGTTGATGAGGTAGGAACCTATTGCCCTGCATTCAAACCTTGGGAGTTACTATTACGTTATGCTTATATTGCCATGCTATGCTCGTAGACGTGGATTGGGTTTGAGTGTATTCATGACAGATGTGAGTATTGTCAATTAATGGTTCAACTTAAGGTGGCAACTTTAATACACATCAGGGTGGATTGAGGCACCTGGGGTATCCAGTGATTGCCTGTATTTTTGGAAATCCCGGGGTACCGTGTGATTCTCCTATGGACTGCCACCCAGGCTCAAAGGGATCATGAGATTATTCATGCTAGAAACTTCCGTGTGCAGCCACAAGCTATTATGAGCTCTAGCATAGTTGAGTAAGTTGCATGACCTCTTCTAGTGGTATGCTAGCAGATGTAGAGGGATGTAGGTTGGTACTGTCTACCCGGGGTTAGAGTTAATGCTTTTGAAAGACTGTGTCTCGGTCATCCGTTTCTCAAACACCATGTAGTGCGAGAAATCCAACGGAGGAGATCGAGTCTTGTGGGGAAAAGTGCGCAAACCTCTGCAGAGTGTACAAACTAATCATGATTAGCCGTGTCCCCGGTTATGGACATCTTGAGTATCTGGTTCTTGGATTATCCTATAGATCTCATCACTCTAAATTAATTTTGTTGGGTTATTAATTACTTTTAATTGGGATTGAGATGGGGTTTACCATTCTCAATGTTTTCAACAAACTTTGTAGTTAAATAAAATATATTCCTTTGCAGTAGGGAAAAATTGGCTTTTCGCAAAAACAATATAACCATAGAGCTTTTCCACTAGCCATATATGCATGTAGTGATAGCTATGATTCATCATTATCCTATGGTGTGAATTTGCCAGTACATTCAATGTACTGACCCTTTGTGGCTGCAACGTCTCATGTTGCAGGATATCTTACGACGAGTAAGTGGTACGTTAGGGTTACGATTTCTACACTCAACTTTGCCGTTGGTGTTGATGGGAATCCACAACCTTGTTGTTACTTCCGCTATTTGGATTGAGGTAATAGTATTCACGTTACTTTATACATGTGATTTACCTCTGTTGTAAATCCTCGAGTACTATGTGTGTCAGCATACCGATCCAGGGATGACACTTAAGCACAGAGACTTGACCGCCTGAGGTCGAGTCGCTACATCTTCCTATTCATTAGATATAAATCTGACGGCCTATATTGCAGGATGGCATGCACACCATCATCACCAACTCTTTTTTCTACTCCCTCCGTTCCTAAATATTTGTCTTTTTAGAGATTTCAACAAGTGACTACATATGGAGCAAAATGAGTGAATCTACACTCTAAAATATGTCTACATACACATCTGTATGTGGTAGTCCATTTGAAATCTGAAAAACAAATATTTAGGAACGGATGGAGTATAAGAGTAGACACGGAGATATATCTCCAGCATGGTCTACAACAAAAATGTGCTGGACTGGTTAGCGCCGGATGCTCGCAACGCGATGACATGAGTTCGAATTCTGTCTTTAACTTTAGATTTTTATATTTTATATTACTTATTTAATATATACTTCTTTCTCTACTGTACTGACAGTGGAACCCACAGAGTACTTAGAATACAAGATTAAGGATGGACTTGTTTCTTTTTAACTTTCTGTACGAAGCTGTAGCCACCCTTCAAGTCACGTGTACACTGTACATGCAATTTAACTTTTTATAGAGGGACAATCATACACGCAATTAACTCAAATGGATTGGATGTCACTCTATTATTTCCGGCATAAGAGCATCTCCAACGGCAACCGGCAAATTTCCTCCCGCTTCCTTCCGCGGAGGACGACATCAAACGCCAGCGGCATACATTTTCACAACTCTAACCAACCAGATGAAATTTGTGCAAACACGAACTGATTTCATATAAGCATGAAGGATTTCGTATAAAAAAGCCAGATCTTCATATAAACATGTTGGATTTCATTACATTTACATGAACTAAGCAGTGCCAATCCGGCTCTCTTGGTATAATTAATACTCCCTTCGTCCGGAAATACTTGTCGTAGAAATGGATGTATCTAGACTTATTTTAGTTATAGATACATACAATTTATCCATTCTTAGAACAATAATTTCCCGCCAGCTGGAGAGGGAGTACATAATCTAAATGGCCGCCCGCGGATCCCTTTGTCTTCCTCATGTCCGGCAGACACTTTGCGGGGTCGACGAAGGTCCTCGGAAGAGACGAAGAAGCAAAGAAACCACCTGAATGCGCAGTCGTCGCCTCGGCGGTGGCCTTCATGGGACCCAAGTGGCGGCGGCCTCCCGTGTTCTACTTCTCCTCGATGATGGCGGTGGACACGGAGAAGCTGGCCACCGACTTGTCGCTCTCCACGCACCCGGCTTCTGTCTCTGCCTGCATGGTGCTGCCGCAGGCGCGGGAGGCGCGCCCACAGACACGGGAGGCGCAGCACCGCAGACACTGGTGGCGCGGTACGATGCGGCAGCGACGATGCCCATGCCGGCGTGGAGCAACTCGCCACTCCTCATCGTGCTGAACTGGAGCGGCGAGTTGCTGAACCACGCGCCTGCTTGGGGCGGCAACTGGCTCCGTCGGGCCAAGCAAGGTTGGTGAAGCACCGAGCGGCCTCGCCCGTATCCGGAGGGCTCGGCGGGCCACCCAGCCGGGTAATATGCCGGAGAACGGCTCCTCGGATGCCATCGGAAGAGTGGAGAAAATGGGAAAGGAGGAGATGGGGGAGCGGCGGAGGGGTGCGATTCTTGCCCGCTGTCTGTCTGGCCTCGTGTAAATAGAGGGTGGACGGTAGGAGCTTGGCTGGCGTCTAGCCTCGTTTAAATTGAGGGCGGACGGGAGGAGCTCGACCGGTGTTGCGTTTAATTCCGGCCCGCTCATGAACGAACGTGTGGCCGGAGTAGATTTCTCGGTTTGCATGTGGGTTTAACGGAGGGGTTTGATGGAGGCGAGGAGGCGTGTTTAGCCGGGCGTGAAGCGGGAGGCGCAGTACTATTGGATTTGACAGAGGGCGGCGCAGTTCCCGATATGGCTTTAATGCAGACGAGGGAGGGAGTAGCGGTTCCCTAAATGTTGAACGGCCAATGCATCCTCCTTCAATTAATGCATGAGGGAAGTAATGGGAGGAGGACCGGGAAAAGAGGCTGCACGATGTGAATGCAACGCAGTTTGCCCTCATATAAAGGCGCCCCTCCATTCCAATGCATCTACCACATCGTACGCACCTAAGAATTTGCCTAAGCACCTACACTAAGCGCAAAAGAGCTCACTCCAGACCCATGGCGGCGATGCGCGCGAGCGGCCAGCGGCTATGCCAGATGGTCCACGACGTCGACCTGCGGCATGGCGCCGAGGATCGTCTCCAGACGGTGTTGGATACCGGCTGGTGGATGGCCGCCGTCGACGCCAACTATGACTCTCAGTTGGACCAGATGATCGTTGCCACCACCAACAAGTTCACCGTCCTCAAGAAGCTCGCGGACGACATCGCCATACTCCTCGAGCCCGCGCGCCCGGGCTCCTCATTGCCTGCCACCCTAATCGGCCTCCATGGCCGGAACCTTTTTCAAGCACTGGTGGCCCTGCGACTGCCCGTCGACGCCACGAAGAATGTCCACCTAGAGGTCGCGCTCGCCGCGAGGCACCTCGCCCTGCAAGAATTCGTTGACCTACACATCCACGTGTACGAGCAAATCGTGTACATAGGTATCTACAAGGCCAGTGAGGGCGCTATGACGTTGGCCTTCCTCAACCGGCTGGAAGCCTTGGATGCCTTTTCTGAGAAGGACCTCGACCTCGCCACAAAAGCCGCCGCTACTTAGCCGCCGGTCGATGGCCCGGCGCACTAAGTTGAGGAGGAGGAGGTCGTACGTTGATGGATGCATCTTTCTTCTTGCCTTCTGTAACCACCACTGCGATCGCATCATCATCGTGGCCTTAATTCTTATTGCGCTGTTGCATTCTCGTTCCAGTCAATACCGACATGTGCGATCCCTTTGCTTAATTATATGCATCACTGTAACTAGTACTCCATCCGTCAATTTATAAGTTGTGCTTACCTTTTCCATCAACTTCGTGCAACGCGCAGGCATCTTGCTAGAAACACTAGAACATGTCGGACCGCGTGTGACCAAACCGACGATGCGCCAACCTAGCTACTACGTACCCTGCTTATCTGGCAGAAATAGCCCCGCCCTAGCATTTCCAATTGTTATTTCTATCTATCGATCGTGCCAAGGAGCAGAACCAAAATGTTACAATTTATACATGTTTCTCTACTCCTACTCCTATAAAAGACTCAGTTGGTGATGGTGGTGTGTCTGCCATCCGTCGTTTCTGACCATTAGATCTGCATCTAACGGCTGTGAGGTAAGTTGTGGCATTTTTGCAACAATAGCCCACTTCTCTGCTCCAATTTGCAGAAAACCCCTTATTATCTTGAAAGCAACCACATCCCTCCCTCACCTCATCAAAACAGCCTGAGAAATATATATACTCCTATAAAAGACTCAGTTGGTGATGGTGTTGTGTCTGCCATCCGTCGTTTCTGACCATTAGATCTGCATCTAAGGTTGTGAGGTAAGTTGTGGCATTTTTGCAACAATAGCCCACTTCTCTGCTCCAATTTGCAGAAAACCCGTTATTATCTTGAAAGCAACCACATCCCTCCCTCACCTCATCAAAACAGCCTGAGAAATATATTTTTAGTGAAAAGTACTCCCTCCGTTCCTAAATATTTGTCTTTCTAGAGATTTCAATAAGTGACTACATACGGAGCAAAATGAGTGAATCTACACTTCAAAATATGTCTATATAATCCGTATGTGATATTCCATTTGAAATCTCTAAAAAGTCAAATATTTAGGAACGGAGGGAGTAATATATTAGGAGTATATCAAAACAAGAGTGATTTCTTTCAAGTTTGTGAACAAGTACTACTATGCTACTACTTGGGATCCGTCGCAACGCACGTGCACATTGCTAGTAAAAGGAAAAGGCCTACCGCGTTCGCGTCGCACTCCCCCCACACACGCCCGGGAATCGGGAGTACTCCACGGCCCGTCCGGCACGACACATAGCTTAGGGAAGGCGTGTTGCCTAGCATTTTCACTTTCATGTGGGACCGCCGTTGAGCAAACCGACTATTGGCAAACCGCACCCCACCCGCCGCCGGGTTGGAAAACAGAAACGAGGGGAAGATCTTGCTGTAGCACGGAAGCCAAGAAATTTGGTGTAAGATGGGGCTCGTTGATAGAGTAGGAGCATTCCGTACTACTCTACTCCTACTAGTACCATGTTTGTACTATACAACTAGTACTACCACTATACAACTAGTAGGTACGTGCACTGCACATCATCGTAGGAACAAAAAACGGGAAGATCTTGTTTTGGGTGATTTATCTTTTTTTCTGTCAACGTAGTATGAATTATATGATGTGGGGGGCACCCATGAAGCTTATGTGGCTTGGTTGCATGGCTACGAAAGGTTAGAGAAAAATAAATAGATAATGTGTTTAGAGTGCACTCCACTAAACAGGTATACTTTGGATCCACTGCAACGGGCCGACACATCTATATCTATACCCCCTATATAGTGTGTGAATAAATTTAAAAGTTGGTCGTTGGATGAAGCCAATCCGACGGTACAAAGATGGCAAATCCGAGAACTAATGGCCGTTGGATATCATCTACATTCCACCAGATTCTGCCATGTGTAGGATCTAGAAGACTCCATGGTTGGACTTCATTCATGACTAACTTTGCCACAACTAAGCTTAGGTGTGACACCCCAAGACCGGCGCTCCAGATGCCTTCCATGTTTTGCGTGTCAGCTCTGTTATTTATTTATTTTTGCATTGCATCATGTCATCATGCCAGCATGTCATTTAATTTTTTTTAAAAACTCAACTAAATAAATTGCATAGATCTTTTGATCTATTTAAATCGAGGGAAATGCACATGGTGATTTCTCTTTATAACATATATCCTCCCAATATTATTAGGGAGCTATAAAATAATTATTCCATTAATTTGGAATTAACCACAACCCACTTGCATTTTAAAGTTCCATTTGTTTCCGAATATTCACATCCTTGCTCTATTCCCCTTTTGACTCCAATTCTTCCTGTTGAGCCTTGATATATTCCAGTGAGGTCCCTTGCCAAATTTCACTTAAATTGGGATTTATTTAGACCTCCAAATAAATCCTTTGGCCCCTCTTTTCTTTTCCAATGATAAAACCTTTTTTTCTTTTCTTTTCACCACGCGACCAGGCCTCTGGTCGTTTCCCTCTCCGCTGGGCTGGCCTCCCTGGCCCAACGATCCCTAGGCCCAGCCGCGCTCGACCTCTTAACCATAGCCCAGGACCCCTCCTCTCGATCTCTCCCTCTCGTCCTCCCACACCGCCGCCACACACACGCATCGCACAGGAGAGGAGCGCACGCGCCCGATCCCCATGGCGCCCCTGTTCCCCGCGCCCGTGGCCCTCGACGCTCGCCGGCGCTGTAGCTCCTTCTCCACTTCATCGTCGTCCTCGTCTCGCCTCTGCCCTGACCCTGCCGCGGCCACCTCTCCTCGCCCTTCCATCTTCGCCTCTGCTCCGCGCCGCTCCTCCTCTACCATGGCCTTCCTCCTTCAGCGTCGCGCCTGCACCCATCGTCGCCGCCCCAAGCCGCTCCCTCACCACCCCTCGCCGTCCCGACCAGCAGCAGGAAACCAGGAGCTCAAGCCCTGCCATGGCCGCCGCCCGTTCGTCGCATCCACCGCCAGATCCGCGCCGCCGGCCCCTCGTCGGAGTCGCGCCAAGCTCCCCTGCATCGCGCGAGTCGCCGAGCCCCTACCTCCTCGCCCGCTTCATGTTGACCAGCTCGCCAGGTCCCTTGCACCAGCGCCGCGACTTCCTCCTCTGCCCGCGAGCCATGCTTCGCTGTTGCGCCTCCCTGGCCTCGCTGCCTCCGCCGCATGCCAGCAGCACATCCACCTCGCCGTCGACCTCCTGTTGCCGTGGACCCAAGGTCACCGCACTGTACAACTACGTTGAGAGGACCCAGATCGCCAAGTTCTTTTCGGAGACCTCTCCAAGACCAGGATACGCCAAGACCCGTTCGTGGATTTTGTCAAGTTCGAGCACCGCTAAACGAGGGCTTTTGCCTTGCTCATTTTGGACGAGCCAAGTTCCTCTCCGAACGTGTACGACTACCAACGAGTACCTCTACCGTCGCCGTGTACAACTACTTCCACTACCGTCGCAAGAACGTCTACTTCCTTCTACACCGCATCGAACTCGTTCCGCCCCGAAAACGCACGCTTAAAAGGTATAATGACGAGACGACCGCCGTGGACCGAATGCATGTGTTGTATGAGATGCACTGTTTGCACCGTGTCCGATTTGTCACTCGTTTCCATGCCACTGACCCATGGGAACCCGGTAGTCGGGAGCACCCCACCATCTCTAGCATGTTTCGCACATCCGCACACTTCCTTTTGAACCGGTATCTCCATGAGCTACCGGAACCGATATGTTGCCGTGGCATCATTTTCGGATTCGTCGCCATGACACCCTTTCTTTCCGCCACGGTGACAAATGCCTCGTGTCTTGCTCATGTCAACATTTTCATAAAATTGCATAAAACTAGTAAATGTCATCCTCATCATGATAACAACATTTAAAATGTTTATATTTGTTGTTTCCATTAAATTGCTAAATATGCATATGGGGATTTTCCGGAATTGTTGTTTGTTATTTCCGGCCTCATTTAAACTTGCCTAAATAGTCAGTTTAATTATGCTTCACCTCTTGCCATGTTAATCTACATTTAATCTTGTCTTGTTCATAAACGAGAGCAAACTAAATAACTTGAATGTGGTGTTTCGTCAATATGCAACTCGTTGCATATTGAGCTCCACTTAATTTGTAGTATTGTTTGTTGCATTTTGCCAGGCCATGCCTCATTACATCGGACATGCATCATACTTGATTTTGCATCATGCCATGTGTATGTGATGGTTGTTTACCATGTTGCTTGCTTCTTTCCGGTTTGCTTGTCTCGTTAGCTTCGGTTTCGTTTCGGAGTGTGAGGATTCGTTCGACTACGTCCGCTTGTCTTCTTCATGGACTCGTTCTTCTTCCTTGCGGGATCTCAGGCAAGATGACCATTACCCTCGATATCACTTCTATCTTTGCTTTGCTAGTTGTTCGTTCTATCGCTATGCTTGCGCTACCTACCACTTGCTATATCATGCCTCCCATATTGCCATGTCAAGCCTCTCACCCACCTTTCCTAGCAAACCGTTGTTTGGCTATGTTACCGCTTTTGCTCAGCCCCTCTTATAGCGTTGCTAGTTGCAGGTGAAGATGAAGTTTGTTCCATGTTGGAACATGGATATGTTGGGATATCACAATATCTCTTATCTTAATTAATGCATCTATGTACTTGGTAAAGGGTGGAAGGCTCGGCCTTATGCCTGGTGTTTTGTTCCACTCTTGCCGCCCTAGTTTCCGTCATACCGGTGTTATGTTCCTTGATTTGGCGTTCCTTACGCGGTTGGGTGATTTATGGGACCCCCTTGACAGTTCGCTTTGAATAAAACTCCTCCAGCAAGGCCCAACCTTGGTTTTACCATTTGCCTACCTAAGCCTTTTTCCCTTGGGTTCTGCAGACTCAAGGGTCATCTTTATTTACCCCCCGGGCTAGTGCTCCTTCGAGTGCTGGTCCAAACCAAGCGATGTCCGGCGCCCCCTGGGCAACCAGGGTCTATGCCAACCCGACGTCTGGCTCATCCGGTGTGCCCTGAGAACGAGATATGTGCAGCTCCTATCGGGATTTGTCGGCACATTGGGCGGCTTTGCCTGTCTTATTTTACCATTGTCGAAATGTCTTGTAACCGGGATTCCGAGACTGATCGGGTCTTCCCGGGAGAAGGAATATCCTTCGTTGACCGTGAGAGCTTATAATGGGCTAAGTTGGGACACCCCTGCAGGGTATTATCTTTCGAAAGCCGTGCCCGCGGTTATGTGGCAGATGGGAATTTGTTAATGTCCGGTTGTAGAGAACTTGACACTTGACTTAATTAAAATACATCAACCGCGTGTGTAGCCGGGATGGTCTCTTCTCGGCGGAGTCCGGGAAGTGAACACGGTTCTTGTGTTATGGTTGTGCGTAAGTAGTTTCAGGATCACTTCTTGATCATTACTAGTTGACGACCGTTCCGTTGCTCCACTTCTCGCTCTTATTTGCGTATGTTAGCCACCATATATGCTAGTGCTTGCTGCAGCTCCACCTCACTACCCTTTCCTACCCATAAGCTTAAATAGTCTTGATCTCGCGGGTGTGAGATTGCGGAGTCCTCGTGACTCACCAGAAACTTCCAAACAGTTGCAGGTGTCGAGGATACCAGTGCAGGTGACGCAACTGAGCTCAAGTGGGAGCTCGATGAAGATCTTTTTCGTTGTGTTGTTTCGTTTCCTGTTGATCAGTAGTGGAGCCCAGTTGGGACGATCGGGGATATAGCATTTGGGGTTGTCTTCTTTTATTTTGGTTCCGTAGTCGGATCTATGTGTGTACTCTGTTTGATGTATGATTTATTTATGTATTGTGTGAAGTGGCGATTGTAAGCCAACTGTTTATCCCATTCTTGTTCATTACATGGGATTGTGTGAAGATGACCCTTCTTGCGACAAAACCACAATGCGGTTATGCCTCTAAGTCGTGCCTCGACACGTGGGAGATATAGCCGCATCGTGGGTGTTACATTAGGCAAAGTGTGTCTGCCACAAAAAATGTGGCTAACAAAATGGCCACCACAAGTGTGGCAAGATTTGGCAAGAAGTTGAGTCTATGACATGTGGACCATGTAGCTAGAAAAGTGTGGCAAGCCACAAGTGTAGCAATGAACCAAACACATGCCGGCACGCCAAAGCTTAGGCGTGGCAACCTTGGCAAACCAAACCATAACTCTGAAAGTTGGTCGTTGGATGAATCCAATCCGACGGTACAAAGATGGCAAATCCGAGCACTACTGGCCGTTGGATATCATCTACATTCCACCAGATTTTGCCACATGTAGAATCTAGAAGACTCCACACGTAGAAGCATAATGCACAAACACCAGAATCTCGTGCGTGCAATGCACATGTACCTTACTAGTAGTTGGTAGTAGTAAGAAACAAATTCCGGGTTTGGCACGATCTCGTACTGCGGGAGCACCACAAGGCTTGCCGCAGGAGTTGCATTTCCCTCTCGGGGCCCATGGGACCGAACTTCAGTGGCTTAGTGCCTAGCCTATGAGTCAATGACATGCGGACCTTAAATGTGGCTGGCCCACATGTCATTCTCAGGGTGGTGGTGTGGTTCGCGACTCACTCGTTCGAGATGAACCGGCCGGTGGTGGCGTGGCCGTTGCGAGGGTGCCACAGCTGGGCGTCGGGGCGTTACGAGGCGTAGATGGCCACACCGGCGGGTACTACCTGTAGTACAGAAGTACTCCGGCTGAGGATTGATGCCCGGGACGAAATGTGTCACAGCCACTGGGTGAAAATTCGATGGTGCGGGACGTGTGGTGTCATGGGTTCGCGCGGCATCGTGGGAATCACGTGTGGCTGTGGTAGAAACTTGATGCTCGCCGCATTTAAGGTGGCCCACATGTCATGCACACAAAGGCAGAGGGGCGGTGCGGCCGAGAGGGGTGAGGCGCACGTCTGGGGACGTGGTGCCGTGGGTTGGAGCGGCGTCGTGGGAATCGCGAGTGGCAGTGGATGAAACATGATGGTCACTGTAGTTGAACTTCCATGGACAAGCTGTCATGTCTACGGACACATGCATTGCATACCGATCACTGGAAGGAGTAGTAGAGAAAGCTAGGCGGATAAATAGTTCCTTATAGTCAAGCGGACCCACGCTACTACTTGTTCCAAAGACATGCACACCATCGAAATAGTCCATCTATATAAATATACATAGAGAGGGAATATTTTTTTACAAGAGAGGAAATAGTTCATCCATCCATAATGCCCTGCTGCTAGTGCAACATCTTCTTCTTCTTCTTCTTCTTGTTCTCATTTTCTATGGGAGACGGCTTCGCAACAAGCTCTCTGGACCTTGCAGCTATCTCGAAACTCAGACGGGCATCGAGGGCAGCATATTTTATCCGCTTGTACGTCAAGGGATAATTCTCCCATCCAGACCACCTTAATGCCAGCGTCTTGTCACCCTTCTGAAGATTTGTTCCTAGCACAAAATTTGCTACGTCGAATAGGGATGGTGTCGGTTTATCACAATCTTCTACAGGAATTTTTATTCTGGTTTGTAGGTCAGCGATGCTTTTCAAATCAAGGTTGTACGGCTCCAACGTCTGTTTGTCCCCTGCGATGGCTGCCCCACAGATGTATATGTCCTCCCGAGACAAGAAATCGTGAAGATCACCTGGTATGGAGGGCGCGTGTATGATGTGGTACACCAAAACATCATCTTCGAGGCACAACTGAAGGACAACGACGCGTTGGATCTTCCCAGTGGCACGCTCCGTGTACTCTGCGTCGAGACCGATGAAATTCATCTCCACCTTTTGGAGGGAGCTGGATACATTGTTGATCCACTTCCGAACAACCCTTGGGTGGTCGGTGACTGTGGCAACTATGCTCAACGAGCCTTCGACGAGGATATGCTGGACGCTAAAAACCTGCATCTCGATCTCTTTCGCCATTTGGAACCGCTGGACCGGAGGGCTATGGTTTGGAGAATTAGGATTAGATGGCTAGTCTAACTGAAGAAGATGATTATTTATAGGGGCTTCGGAATTACTCCAGGAGGATGTGAAGAGGTTAAAACAATGTGAATGCAGTGTGGTTTGGATGCAAATGAAGATTAAGGAGTAGTGAAAAAGCCGAGGAAAATCGGTTCCCGATGGAGAAGTAAATGGGGGTAAATGGGAGAAGTTATGCGCATGCATGAGGAAAGGTGCGGTGGTTTGACTGCTGCATGCAATGGATTGGACGGGCTCTTCGGTTGCCTTTTCTCTCTCCCACGTGCACAGAGTGGCCCACTTGCATGCTTCAGTTTATTGGCTGGAGTCCGGCTGCAGCTGCTCATGCGTATGCTAATTAATGCTGTGAATGCGGGGCATGGAGGGAAATGGGCGCATGCAAAAGGGTATATACGCAGACTAATTAGAGAAATACTGAAAAAAGTCATGCGCAGACAAAAGAGGACCGGAGGGAGTACTACTCATGTTCCTACTACGGTTAACGAATATGCGGTTATCCTAAAAAAAGTGAAGTCCTTCGCACTTCCGCATGCACGAGAATTTGGTTCTGCTCGCAATATGGATGATAGCTGGAGGATGAAGTGAACCCAGAGGCATGTTAGCACGGGAGTGTACTCATGTTCCTACTACTCCTACTAGTAGTAGTAGTACAACTGTGGTACACTTGATGGTCAAAATACTATTATTCATCCGGTCCTCATAGTGAAGTGACAAGACCCTGCGCCCGAGGTGACACCAGTCCAGGCGGCGTGTCCGGGTTACCAAAGTCAGCCTCACCTTGTGCACTGTGCAGTCACTGTCACCGCCGCTGTATAGCATGCCTCACCTCGTCTCCCTCTCCCCTAGCACCACTCCATCTCCATCTCCGTCTCGCCGGAGATCCTGAGGTCACTCTTCATTATCTCATCGTGCCCCCGCATACCCTCACCTCGCTCGCCTCCCCCAGTACCACTTTTCCATCGCTAGCCGCTCCAGCACCGACAGCCTTCTCCCCCGTAAATCAAGCCCCCCCCCCCAAAACCCCACCTTCCAAACTCCACCATGGCCGAACGCGAACCGCGCAGGATCCACATGAGCCGTGATTGGAGCAATCTCCCTAGTGACGTCCTCGACCTCTGTTGTTCGTGTATGGATATGTTGAGCGCCCTGCGGCTGGCTGCATGCTCGAGGGGCATGCACGGGACCATCATCGAAGCAAGCCCAAAGCTTTTCAAGACACCCTGCTTGCTGCTATCTGGTCTTGCGAGATTGGCTCACCATGATACGGAGGCGTACATGATGCCCCTCGACTTCAATCCTATCTCCATTAGCCGAAACTTCTTTGCAGGTATGTAGTGGGTCGCCGTACATCATTTCCCTCGACTTCGATCCGATCACCATCGCCCGAAACTTCTTGGCAGGTATGTACTGGGTCGGCATGAACTCCCACTGGATGGCTGCCTTCAGAGAAGACGGTAAAAATTTGGTGCTCGTGAACTTCCAGACCTCCCATGAGATTATCCTTCCTCCATTGGATTATATAGAGTTTTACCATCGCGGTCCTAGTCATCTAGATTACCACGTCAGTTGGATGGACCTTGTTTTGCAGAAGATTGTAATCTGCCAAGTGCCCACACGACATGCGAATTACACAGACTTCAAGCTAATTGCCTTGTTTGACCATGGACTCGCCTATCTTTACGCCGGTGCCTTCTTTAGTTGGAGACAACTCAGCTCTCAGTGGATCATCGTCAAAGCTGATACACACTTCTGTGATGCTATTGAACACAATGGCTTCATCTACGCGATCGACAAAGCAGATGGCACCACATATTGCTGGGACGGCGCGTGTAAGTTTTTTCCGTCTCATGTTAATGATGACGCCATGACACTGTTTGAACTTTTTGTGATGATTGGCATATCCCTGTTTGAGCAGAATTTGAGTAGAACTATGGCAATGTATTAGAGACACCGTAAATCAGCTATATTTGGAATGAGTTAATTCATGCGATTGTGATCATGTCATTACAGCCAATTTGTACCCTTGAATAATCAAACGGTTAGGAATATATGGATATTCTCCTTATTTTACAGTAATCTATATACTAGTACTAAATAGAGTGTGTATCAATGGCCATGTTAGTTTCCTCATTTTCATGATGTAGAAACATGCACCACACTGTTGGTTTCATCTAACCATACGTTAGGGAAGTAAATGTGCATATGGAGAACTCTATATTTGGAAGTAGTGAAATCTTGTAATGCTTACCATGTGTACATACCTATATTCGCCCTTCAGCAATCAATGGCTAGAATAATATCCTCACAAAAATTTTGCCCACAGAACACAAGTATATAACAATGCATGTTCTATTAGTTACCTTGAAGAATTTGTTTGTGAGGACAGAACATGATTACATAACATGCATGACATGGTAGTTTCCTCTGAAGAATCGATTGCGAGATAACATGAGTATAACCATGCATGGCACTTCTATATTTTCGAACCCAGTATACATTTCACTGTATTTTCCTCCCAGTTCCAACAGGGACATATCAATGCTGATCTTACATTAACAATGCTGATGTTACATTAACAATGATGTTTCTTGCATTATCCTACTCATACTCTGAACAATGCTGATCTTACATTAACAATGCCTGTCCTTTTTGATATGACGCAGTGTCCCTACAGTTACTACCCTTTGTAATCACACCACCTTTGCCAAAAACTGGGAAGCACAACTGGTTCCTCGCTCGATCAGATGACGGCAAAAGACTGATGATCATTCGGACACATGAGCCGGAAAAGTTATATTGCAAAAACCCCACTGTATACAAGCATCGTGAAATACGTGAGTATGCGGACAGTGGTTGTTACGTCTATGAGCAGGATACCAGCTTGTTGGGGCCTTCAGGATTTTTTAGTTGGAGGCGGGTAAACAGCCTTGGTTCACACTCTGTGTTTCTCAGACTCAATTATCCGATTAACCAGGAGATCACCGTTGGCAAGGACCTTGATGGCAGAGAGGCTCTGTTTGCTATGGAAAACTGTGTCTACACGGCGAGCCCTAGGATTTCGGGAGCAAACTCCCCTGATTGTCAACGATACAGCCTGCAGCCAAAAGAAGGTGAGAATGACAAAGGCATCCGGATTAACTTTGATCCTTGGATGTCTCGATTAGGACAGGCAGTGATGTGGTTCAAGCCTTCAGGTTGATAGGTAATTGGGCTGTTGTGTCAAAAGGGTGGAGTACTGGTGTCTCCGGATCATTGGTCGCTGAAGCGGGGCTGCAAATTATGATGGTGTCGGATCATCTCTTCGAATGACTTTGTTGTCTTTGCTGCTTGTTCTGGATGGGTAGTTCTTTCTTTTGTTATGCATATTCCTTGTCATTTGGTCATCCTCGTCTATGTCACTCGTACTATGTAATAGTTGGCTCTGTTTAGAATGTCATTCTCGTCTGGATCACGAGAGTCTGAGCGCTACAGATGGGTGCGTTTTGGCAGTGTAGCAAGACTTCTTATGAACTATCATGTCTTGCTGTTTATGTCAGTAGTAGTCACTAGTCAGTGTTTGAATGTTGTATACATCATTGTTTCGATCTATTTATTGTCTCGAACTACTGGTGGGCTAAATGAGGGCATCACCATTCTCCAGTGTTCAGAGTGTATCTCCTTTTTCCAAGTTATATAATTTGAGCTCAGTGTCTTTTCGATGATGTACACTTGTTTGGGCCAGTGAGGTGTCGTTGAATATGGGGCGAGTAGTAACGCAATGCCAAACAGGTCAATTATGGCTCTCAGGCCGGGCTCCCAAAAGATCCTCAAAAAAAGGCCGGGCTCTCCAAAAAAGAAAGAATAAGGACTCTTAGGCCGACATGTGGGCGCCACCGGTGTTTTCGTGCGCTTGCGCGCCGAGAGCATATCGGCGCGTGTTCGAAATTCAAGCTACCTTTTCATCCCCAATCTCCCGCCCCTCCCATCCTCTGGAATCTCGATTCCTACTCCAGTTCCCCCAAATCCCCCTCCTGTACTCCCTGTACTCAAGATCACTATCATGTCACCGGTCAACGCGGATCTCTGAGCCGGAGATCCTGAGGTCCGTCCTGCCTTCGGTCGCTGCGTGCTGCGCTCAACAGTGGCATGGCGGCGCTTGATGACTAGTTTACTGGCAAAGTGCTGATGGTAACCATCAACGGCGACCGGCCTCCCGTCTCGCCGGACGACCTTGTCAAAGCTCTTGGCATTGCGCACGACATCCAAATAAGTGACTTGCTCATCGAAGTCTGTCCGCCACCGGCTGATTTCTTCGTCAGGTTCCGGACAACTTTCGACTGCAGTCGTGTGTTCGAATCTTCCCTGTGTTTGTTCTGCGATGGCGCGCTGGTGAGCTTTGATCGATGGCACCCAGGATGGGGCTCGGTGCCCTCTGAGCTTGAGTTTTTAACAAAGCTTACCTTCCACGGCATGCCTCGACGTGCTTGGAACAGCGAGTCCATGAATGAGCTTATCAACGATCTTGGAGGTGAGCTCGTAAGTATGTTTGTTCCTCCAGACAGCTGGGCTCTGACGGTTATGGCATGGATGAAGAAGCCGCCCACCATACCGAAGGTGATTGGTGTTGAGATACCGGTGCAGGAAGCGTGGTTGTACAATTCGTCGCCACCAAGGCCGCCGCGGACCACGTTAGGGATATACCTGTACCGAGTGTTCGTGCATGTCGAAGAAGTGGTCATTCCATCAATCGAAGTCCTGCCGCCGCCGCTGGTGCCAGGGTCCGTCGACGACGTCCATTACAGGAGTCAACGTCAGACTTTCCCCGTGTTGCTCGGAATGATGGATGGCACAGGGCCTACTCCATCGCGCGGCGGAGGCCACTGCTTCTTTGGGAGAAGAGGCAGGGTTGGCTGCCTGGATGTGCTCTAATTTGAGGTAACAACTGAATCTTGTCAGATACTAGTTAAATCCGAGCTATGGGTGTGAAGCACTGATGTGCCAGTACATTTGATTGTGACCTGTTCTAATTTTGTACCTGAACTTTTTTTAGAAAGGGCTGTACGTCAACTTAATGTGCTAGCAGAACTTATTGTGTTGTCTGTTTGTTTTCTTTGGATAGCATTCAAGATATTTCCCTGCCATTGATAAAGACGATGAACCGCTATGTACGAGTTCGTTGGTTTCAACATAGCCCTACCCGTAGCGATCCACTGCTTCCATCCTGATTGTGCCGCCTGCGTGAAAATTTTTGTATGCAAGTTCAGTGTGCTATGATGTTCTATATGATTGTGTCAACTAGATAAGTTTTTACTGAGCATCAGCAATGCATATGGCTAAAAGATGTATTTACGAGCATCGACCGATGGGTCTCTCTCTCTCTCTCTCTCTCTCTCACACACACACTCACACACGCACACACGCACAAGTGGGACCCGTTGAATTATTTCTTTGCTCGTGACAGCTTTTAATTTGGTTCCATTGTAATCTAACTTTTTTCTTAAGTTATTAATTGAGCTCAGTGACTTCAAAAAGTTGTACAAAAGCCTTGTTTGGGCCTTTCCGGCATCGCTAAATGTGGGCTGAGTAGCCATGTTAGGTTGTACTGTACTACACAGGCCTTTTTTTCAACATCAGCAATGCAACTCGGCCGACAGTTGTACACAATATCCGGGTCAACTTGTTATTCTCCGCCCTGCTGGGCTGCAAACTTTCCTAGGAGGTATGCATTAGGCTTAACAACAAAATGGACATTAAGAAATAATAAATGGGATGTAATTATAATAACTGGGCAGTAACTATAAAAAATGCACCAAACGCGTAATTAGTTTAAAAAATATATTATTTTCGGAATTTGAAAATTTTAATTTCATTACTTGTTGCGCGCGCAATATTTCGTTGGATTTTAACGTAATACAAATTTATTTTGAAATTATATTTAATCTGACTAGAAATTTCGGACAAAAATATTTTGGATCCCATAAAAATGTGGGAATATTTTTTGAATTCTGTTTTGAGCGGTTGGTTGAAATTATTAATCGTTGTCCTAGCTAGAAAATGGGATGTACTTTTAACACACTGTAAATGGGCTGTAGTAATTCCATTAGAATTAAAAAATGGGCTGTACATTCTTACAAATTGCAAATGGGCTATATGTTCTCTGCCACACACTTGTGGGCCTTCTAAGTTGACGCGTCCCCTAAAAAAACTAAGTTGACGCGTATGCAAGGCTTTGTCAACAACACACGGTTCTGGCAGCTGTGGCCGTTGGATGTCCATCCAACGGATGTCGTGCTTCTTCTTCAATATCGGATATTCTTGCTTCAGTCGCCCAAAAATTGATTCCTCCCCCTGACATCTGGGGTGCACCGTTTCGGATTCTGACCTGTGGGCCTACTAAGTTGACGCGTACCAAGGGCTTTGTCAACTTAGTCAATATAAACGATTCTAGCTGCAGTGACCGTACGATGTCCATCCAACGGCCGTAGTGCTTCTTCAACCACTGGTCTTCTTGCTCCAGCCGCCCAAAGCAGCGCCGGTCATGCCGCGTGCTCCTGCCTCCCGTGGCCGGCTGTGATGCCGCGGAGGCCTCACCGCCCGCTACTACTCCCACCACTGGCCAGGCCATGCCTCTACTCACCCACACCCCTGTTATTCCGCGGCGACGACAGCCTCACACCATAGCCGAACCGGTGAACCCTCATACTCCTCTCTGCGCGGGGTTCCACTGCCGCGTCTTCCCTGGCTCTGCGTCGTCCCCTTCCTAGGCCCCGCCGTCGTCCACCGCCCTGGTGCTCTCGGCGCGGCGTGGTCAACGTGGTCAAGGAACGGCTTCCATCGGACGTGGACTGTATGTGGAGAGGCTGACAGCTGTGTCCACGACGGCAGCAAGGAAGTGCCTCCTTATTACGCGGAAAATAATGATTCCTCAACCTGATAGCAGGGACCCACCGGACGGACCACCGTATTTCACGAAAAAACGTTTCCCCCCTAACAGCTGGGACCCACCGGACGGGCCACCGTATTGCGCGAAAAACGTTCCCCCCGCAGTCAGCTCGGATCCACCGGAAGTGCCTCCTTATTATGCACAAAAAAATGAATACTCCCCCTGCTGGTTGGGACCCACCTTGGTGGGAGGCTGACTTGTGGGCCTACTAAGTTGACGGGGATGGAGTGCTTTGTCAACTTAGTTAATATGAACTATTCTAGCTCCAGTGACCGTACAATGTCCATCCAACGGCCGTAGTGCTTCTTCAACCTCTGGTCTTGTTGCTCCAGCCGCCCAGAGCAGCGCCGGTCGTGCCGCATGCTCCTGCCTCCCGTGGCCCGCTGTGCTGCCGCGGAGGCCTCACCGCCCCCTACTATTCCCACCGCTGGCCAGGCCATCCCTCTACTCACCCACACCCCCTGTTATTCTGCGGCGACGGCAGCCTCACACCGCAGCGAACCAGTGAACCCTCGTACTACTCTACGCGTGGGCATCCACTGTCGCGTCTTCCCCGGCTCCGCGTCGTCCCCTTCCTAGGCCTCGCCGTCGTCCACCGCCCTGGTGCTCTCGGCACGGCGTGGTCAACGTGGTCAAGGAACGGCTTCTCGGACATGCACTGTACGTGGAGAGGCTGACAACTGGGTCCACGGCCACAGCAAGGAAGTGCCTCCTTATTACGCGCAAAATAATTATTCCTCCACCTGATAGCGGGGACCCACTGGACGGGCCACCGTAATTCGCGAAAAAAACGTTTCCCCCTGACTGCTGGGACCCACCAGCTACATCTTCGCACGCAAGGAAGTGCGTCCGGGCAAAAAAACAAAAAAACGATTCGCCCCCTGACTGCTGGGACCCACCAGCTTCATCTTCGCACGCAAGGAAGTGCCTGACAGTCGGGACCCACCTGGTCAAAGTGTACATGGCGTTGTCATTCTGGTCGCGAACGTGTACGTACATACTGGCGATGTAGAGGCGCGCACGTGTCGTAGTAGAGGCGCGCACGTAGCATGTACACATACGTACAACGGCCAGTGTGCAAGAAAGAAAATACGGCCACATACGTACATACCGGCAGGGTCTCGAACGCCTACTCGCGCATACGTACGGTCGGGGCTCGTGTACATGGCTGGGTCGGAATGGAGAACTGCGTTGTCATCGTGTTCATGGGGAGCCAACCGGCTGGGTCGGAACGGAATGCATCGTCATGTTCATCGGGAGGGCTTGGACGGAACAGCCAACGGAAACGAGGCCTGGCGTACCGCGGAATGGAGGAAACGGCCTTGTGTTCGACCGGCCACGTTTGAAACGGGATCCTGTTCATCGGGACGGGTCTGGCGTACCGCAAAACGAAGGAAACGGACCTCCTATGGTCGAAACGGGGGTCCTGTTGTTCGGGAGGGGTGTGGCGTACCGCAAAACGGAGGAAACGGACTTGTGTTGGAGCGCTACGATCGAAATAGGGGTCCTGTTCATCGGGAGGGGTGTGGCGTACTACAAAATGGGACTCCACGGGATACTGTTCATCTCCACCATCGACCCCCTCCAGCTTCCACGGGCTACTCTTCATCCATCGTCGACCTCCTCCAGCCTCCACCTGCGACTGTTCATCCACGGGCTCCTGTTCATCCAGCCTCCACCGCACGCTACTCCACCGGCTACTGTTCAACCAGCCCTGTCCACGGGCTCCTGTTGAACCACCCCTCCACGGGCTACTGTTCATCCAGCCCTCCACCGTCTACTGTTCATCTTGCCCTCCACGGGGTGGTCCTGTTCATCCTGCCCTCCACGGGGTCCTGTTCATCTAGCCCCAACCGGCTCGATCGATCGGGGTCCTGTTCATCCAGAGGCAACACCACGAGGTCCTGTTGATCCACCCCACCGGGAACTGTTCATCCAAACCCACCCAGCAACACTCACCGTTCATCCAGAGGCAGCATCGATCGGCTTCAGTTAGCAGCAGTAGCGAAGGAATCGCTCGATCGGGTTCAGTTAACAGCCATCGATCGATCGCTGGGTTCTGTAACGCGTAGCCTGCAGTGCAATCGCTCGGGTTCAGTTAGAGCCCAACGCCTCGCTCGGGTTCAGTTAGAGCCCAACGCCTCGCACCCACGTGCGTGCGTGTATGAGAGAAACGCGCATCGCTCGGCCCCGACCACCCACTGTAACCGGGAACACCCCGATATTTTCCTCGCCCTCGCTTCTACAACGGTTTTTTCCGTCATGGACGGCCCAAAGAATGTCATGCAGTTGCGTCTCCGGCCCGCCCAGGACGAAAAGCCCATTTTCTGTCATGATGTTTTGTCATAGAAGTAGGACCCCACCACATCTATGATGATACCAGGTTTTGTCACAATTATCGTCATAGAAGTGTCATAAGTATGACAGAATTTTTTTTCGTTTGGCCCAAAATGTCACGGATGTGTCTTTTCTTTGTAGTGTTTCCATTATACTGGGTGTGTTGGGGACATAAGAGATTTCTTGTATTTGGTTCCAGGGTCGTTTTAGAGAGACCATCTTCATCCTACACCTCTCACGGACTGATAAACCTTAGGTCATCCACTTGAGGGAAAATTGCTACTGTCCTACAAAACTCTGCGCTTGGAGGCCCAACACGTGTCTACAATAATAAAGTTGCGTAGTAGACATCACCATGTTGCGCCGCGCTACATTCAGGCAGTACATTTTCCCCCGGATTGATGCCACGCACGCTCTTCATCTCCCTAAACTTAAGCATCTCGAGCTCATTGATGTCTACATCTCGAAGGAGGATTTGGAGCGCCTGCTCGTCGGCTATACAGCGCTCGAGTACCTTCGTCTTCATGGGATGGATGGGTTCAGTAGCCTCCACATCACCTCGATGAATGTCCGGGCGATTTATGTGCACTACTGGCGCCGCCCAAGGCTGTCAGTTGAGGTGTTTCACGATATGGTCATTGAGAATGCGCCTTTCCTCGAGAGATTTTATGTACTTGATAAATTAGGTCCAGCAAGAATCAGGGTCATTCACGCACCAAAATTGACAGTGGTGGGCTATTCGTGTGCTGAATTCAAGGAACTTTTTACTGGATCATTATTCGTTCAGGTACAACAGTCTTGTTCTTCTCCTTATATATTATTGGACAACACATTTTATCTATTTTTTGTTGATCTATATGTTCGCCTGTCATCCATAAAATGATTCCCACAAGCTTGACCCGGTGTCTGCGCACAGTGAAAATCTTGGCACTATAATCTATCGGCCCCGATCTGGATGAAGTTGTTAGATTCCTTAGATGCTTTCCTTGCACGGAGAAGCTATACATCGAGGTGATGCTCCTTTCCTGTTAATTGTTAACCACAACGGGGCTCAATTTTTTTGTTACTTTTACCCATGATTACAATGAAAAATGTAGTATGATTTCTAAAGGAAATTTGGAGGATTTCAATACATATATTTTTTGAGATGCTAGTGTTGTACGTGTTTTATTCCTTCGCCCGACATGCTTTCATGATAAAAGTTTATCATGAAAGATTGAAGGTGGCATTTCACTCTTTTCGTCTATTTTAGAAATCCTGCAAATCAAAGAGGCCCGAAGTGTTCGAATCTGTAGCTAGGCACTAACATGTTGTCTTTGTTTGCAGATACTAGCAAGCCCGAAAGTTGAAAATGTTGGGAAATATAACAATCCCATCGAATGTCTTGATCTTCATCTCAGAGAAATTGCTTTTAATGAGTACCGGGGCACCACACCAGAAATTAAATTCGCCAGGTTCTTTGTTGAGAAAGCAAGGTTGCTCAAGGTAACGAGGTTTGCCTATATTTACTACGCAGAAGTGAATGGATTGCTAAAGAGCGCATGCCTCTACAGCTGAATGGAAAAGGCTCTGCAGAAGCTGAATTTCAGCTTGTAACTTCATATGATAGATTATTCGGAAGTCACTGTCTCGAGCCGCTATATGACTTCTCGGTGGTTGATCCTTTCTCAGAAATCATGCATGAAAAAGATTGTGAAGAAGATGAATTTTATGTGTCTAAATAGTTTCACTGGTACAACGAGGTGCTATACAAACGGTTTTTAACCCCTTTCCACAACGGCTTTTGGAACCGTCGGCAAGTGAGTGACTGCGATAGGGGGTTCCTTCCCACACGACCCAGAAACCGTCGGGGATAGGGAGCCTTAATGCATATACAATACTTGCTACTCGTTTGTGCTCGCATTGCCATCATAGTCGGTATTCTGTGGTGCTAGGTTTACAATGTGCGGCCCATCACAAACGGTTCACGATTATAGAACATGTATGATAAGCATACAATCACACACATTCGGCTTTCCCAAACCGTATGCGATAACTAATTAAGAAGATTACTAATCGTCGTACGAGTGTCAGACAGGATTATGAAACGTCAGACCGTTGTAACATCATCATACACGACAACTATCACACACACTATTCTGTGGTGCAATGTTTACGATGCATAACACATTAGAAACAGCTCATGGTTGCAAATCGTGTATGATAAGGCAACTATCACAAACGTTTAGTTTGCCCGCACCGTTAGTGATATTGTCTCCAAACGGCAACTGTGTGCATGCTTGCACACATTTTCTCTCTATGAACCATGTCGGATTATGGTGTATATCGCAAACAATTTTGTTTTACCAACCGTGTGTGCCGTAACGACCTGGAGAGCGTAATTTCACCGTAATTTAATTGCTGCTATTTCAAATTGTACAGGATTTAAATTTGAATGTATGCTATAGCTTTATTCATATCCATCAGGTTCAAACAACCAATGCATTATTTGATTCATAGGTACATATGTTCAAGAATTACATAAGAACCAAATAAAGAATGATGAACCATAGTTGTATACTTGTACTATTAAAGACAATAAATAAAGAGGCGAAATACATTCTGGTTGCTGAACAAGGTGAAGCGGAATGCCCATATTGTGCCCTCCTCCATGCAGAAGGCAGGCACGACTCTAGTCCAACCCCTTGTAATGGCCGACCGCCCATCCTTCACGGTCTTCATGAAAACATCTAGATAATCATCGTGTTTTTGTAAAAAATACTTTAACCTTTGCATGCCCACCAATCATGTAGTTTGAGAGGTAATCACTGCTTTGGGAACCACTGCAAAGGAAAAAGATTCAGACATTGTCATCTAACACAACTCATTATGGGCAGTGAAAAGAAGGCTACAGAGTTCTTACTTACCATCCTACAGTTTGTTGTTGTCTTGGATAAAGTGTAAACAAATAGTTTAATTACCATCTTTTGACCCATTTTACTAACAATCTTTATCAGCTTCCTCACTTGATGCTGGTTCATCAATATCTCATTGCTCCATATGCAGAAAGGGTCGAAGCGCGGATCTTTACCAATGACATATGTACCTAAAAGCACCAAGTTAATATTAGAAGCCTAACAGCAATTGCACAATGATGTAGTACACCACTCTTTTATAATATCTTATAACATCCAATATACTCACATATTAGATGAATTAACATCTTATATTATTGGCCGAAAGGAGTTTATTGCATTTTTACAAATTATCGTCTAATTAACTGTTGCTGTATCGATGGGTTAGAGTTAGTTTGAGCTAGTTCGGGCTCAAATAGCCCTAAAGTATATCCAAACATGAGGGTTGATCTAGTTGCATCTAACCCACCCAAAAAAACTATCCCACCCAAGAGGTGCCAATTGGGGCTAGTTCTCCTATTGCATTTATTGTCAATCTAACCCTGTCATCCAAACACCACTTTGGATGGAGTTAGTTAAGGGTTAGTCATGAGCTAGAAACTAACTCTAACCTCTACCTAAGTTGAGTATCCAAACAGGGTTGTGTTGTTGTTGTTCTTGCTCCTGCTCTTCTACGTATATCTAGACATCATCAGAACATTAAGGTAACACTCTTCCTTATTGCTATGTAGCCTAGGATTGCATATTTAGACATTAAGTACAGTGCATGTTGCTATGTAGCCTCAGATATATTACATATGGCCCTAGTTAACCTAATTATAAATGGGTTACAGATATATTCAGTTAAAAGTCCGATTCACCGATTAGTCCCTTATCAACCCCGCCCTATATGGTACCAGCTACCGATATCCTGAACAATGAGTATACATAAGCCATGGGATGAAACTAACCTCGATGGAAAACAACAGTCGTTCCCAAAATTGTTCTGTGTAGGTACATCGAGAGGCATGTTAAGCACAACAAGCTAAACATCAACCAAATATATCCATGGCAGACAAAATAATCTCCAAAAGATAGCTTCAGTGTGCAGGTTTAAGCACGCTAGTAAAGCAAAACAAGTGGAAATGCGTGTTAACTACAACAGGCCTAACATTTAACAAAAGCAAACATAGTCATTCAAACTGGTATTGTGCCGGTCTAAGTACATTGATTATTGTTAAATGAAAATGGAAAGGCGTGTTAACTACAAGATGTAGTAGCCAAATGTAGTCATTCATAGTGGTAATGTTGAAACTGGTATTGATGAAATTGAACTGCATAGTTCATACTTGCACATATAGAACATCACGTTGTGAATAACTGGAATAAACAAGGCATACTACGAGCAACCAAGGATAGCATTTGAAACTGGACATATGCTAACTAGAAACAACCGAACAATCAAACAACTTTAAAAGAGGCATATGCTAGCTATAACAGGCTTAACAGCAAGCAAATATATGCATTCCTATCAGTATGTTTAAAACTGGATTGATGAAATGTACTGCACAGTAAATAATTGCACATATTGAGCGTCACATTGTGAACAACTGAAATAAACAAGGCATACTGCAAACAACCAAATATAGCAATTAAAACTGAACATATTCTCACTACACTACAAAAGGGACTCGACAAAACAAATCATGGGTTCCCCCCCGTGAAGAGGCACGGCAAAAGAAATCATGGGTTTCCTCACTTGTCATAGATGGGCTCGTTCCCGTGGGAAGGGCACGAACCCTGGATGCGCTCCATGTTTTCGCAGATGGGCTCCTTCCCCTTGGAAGAGCACGGCTGTAGGCTGCCATCCCTGATGTCGTAGACGGGCTCTTTCCCCTTGGAAGAGAAGGTGGTCTCTTTCCCCTTGGAAGAGCCGGAGAGGGTGCCCTCCTCGCGGCCGCCGTCGATGAGGTCTGACTTGGCAGCTGTGGATTCCAAGCCAGCGTCGCATAACGTGTCCTTCAGAAATGACAAAAGGGGCTCGATGGCGATGTAGGATGGCAAATTCTTGACAGCGAGCCAAAGGAGCTCAGCGGTGGGTCCATGGATGAGATCGACGGCGGTTGAACCCGAGGGGTTGGGGATGGGCCACTTAACCTATGACATAGCCCGCGTGTGACGCCCCGAGTCCGATGCGCTAGGTGTCTTCCAATTATTCGCTGTCATTTCCATGTCATTTGTTTGCGTGTTGCATTTTGCCATGTCATCATGTGCATTTCATCTGCATGTTTTTATAAACTTGCATCCGTTCGGGTTTCCCAGTTTTCTCCGTTGTCCGTTTCGGCATCCGACACTCTCACATGCACCCGCCGCACCTTCCAGATCTCATTTTGTGAGCGGGAGAAAAACGTTCTTGGAATGGGCCGAGAGTTGATGAGTGGTCCTGGTACAACACCGGTAGACCGCCTGTCAAATTTCGTTCCATTTGGAGGTTGTTTGATGCCCCAACGGTTAACCGCATTAACCGAATCCCTCCTTCTCTTTGCAGCACAGCACCCCTCCACAATAGCCCACTAGCCCATTTAAACCCCCTCCATGCTCTTCGCGTTGGATCATAATCATGTGGGCGAAAACCGCACCTCGATAGCCATCTCCTAGCTCCCTCTACCTATATAAACACCTCCCCTCCGAAATCTCAGCAAAACCCTAACTTTCCCCTTCCACGCCACGCCGGACACGTCCGCCGCCGGCCGGACGCGTCCAGCCAATGCTCTCCTCCAATCAGGCGTCGCCACATGTCACCGCGCCGCCACCTCCCGCCCGAGCCCATCGCGGGCCCGCGCAGGCCCGGCCGGCCGCCTCCCGCTTCGCCAAGTTCCTATGATTCCACATGAAGTGTGCATGTTTGACCTAGCGTAATTCCGTGCTTGTTCCTCCGTTTTGCATGCATGATAAATCAAAATGTTTAACTCGTTATGCTCTTCATGATGGTGTAGTTTGCATGCATGTTACTTTTTATCTCGATGCCTTAGTCCTCATTGAAAAAGTGCTAAATGTTATAATCTGTTGGAAATTGCTGAAAATTGCTGAATTGTCTTTTTCATAGCATTTTGTGTGGTTATCTTTTCAGCATCATGTCAACATGTTCTAGGAGCAAATTCATGCCATGTTTACTGTAGTGAAATCCATGCATTTTTATGTGCCCTGTGGTGACTAGCACAACCATGCAAAGTAGGGTACTTGCTGTTGCTGATTTCAGTGACTTGATAATTTCTGCCAAGTCTGAATCTGGTACATAACGTTGCCATGTTTACTTGATGCTACAAGTGAATCCATTCATAATATGCAGATGCTCAGTAAGGATGTATTATAGATCTTGTTATGATCTATCAATCCATGCTCTTTTTTGAAATTATGGCCTGATGTAGGTTATCATTACCATGCCGTAAATCTGCTAAATAATGTTTCTGTCAGCCTGTTATCAGTAAGTTCAGTGTTATCATGTGAATAGCTAGTGTTCTATGCACCCTATGACCATGTTCTTGATATGGGTAGCTTCACAAATATGCCTTCTTGCTTCTGGTTGTATTCACATGCCATGATATGCTTTATGTTGAGTTAACCAAGCTTGCAAACATGTCTACTTGTCGCTGTTTCTGCCATGTCCATTAAATTCCACCAAGTCTGTGAATCTGTTATCATTTGCATTGTTGCCATGATGTTTTGAGCATGTTCTAATGTTTTCTAGCAGTAGCTCAGTGTTCATGTTTTGTATTTATCTACCTGTACATGCTTTACATGACCTTTGATGCCATGAAATGTTCCTGTAGCATATACTTTTGTTGTCTCAAAGTATGCATCATGACTCTGTTTTCAGCCTTACTCTATTTTTCTCCAAGTCTGAGAATCTGTTATAACTTGCTTACTTGTCTTGATGAATGCCATTGATCTAGAGGTTATATGGATATGCTTAGTAATCATGTTTTGCCATGTTTAACCTGTTATTTAATGCCATTCTTTTGCTTGTTATGTTCTTGCACTGTAGTGTCATTGTTTCATGCCTCCAACATGTCAACATGTTATTCCTGCTCACACGTATGCCCTGTTTTTCACTGTCATAATCTGTGTTATAAAGTTGCTTTTTGCATTGATCATATTGGATTAATACTAATGCCTATGAACCTGAAACTTGATGTTATTTGAAGCATGTAATTTGTACTTCGCATATCAAGTTTGTGTCCATATGTTTCCTGTAGCATGTTGTTTCCTTGATTGCAAAGTGCTTAGTTGCTGTTTTGGGCAGATTATGTTTCAAACTTGTATTGACTGTATGTGTTGAACCGTGGCTCCGTTTGGAGCATGCTCTACATGAAACTTGCTTGGTTTTGCATTTAGTTTCATCATTCCATGGTGCATCCATGTTTTGGAGTGCTTGTGTTTGTGTTTTGCTTGCCTTTGCATCAATGCCATGTGTAACTTGTTTTGCTCATATCTTCTAGGTCGTAACTCCGAATTAAATGAACTTTATATGTAACTTGACTAGAAAGACGCATAGATTATCATGGTGTACTTTAACTTGCTGTTTAACAACTTCAACATAATGTGTTATTCAGATCTGGACTAATTTCAAAATTTGCATATGAGGACTTACCGGAGTTGGTATATGTTGATTCCGGCCTCATTTAAACTTGCTTTGATGTGTGGTTCTTGTATGCATCATCTCTTGCCATGAGTAGCATCATGTAGCCTTGTCATGCATCATACTTGGATGATTATCATGCCATGTTATGTGTTGTATGTTTACCATGTTGTTTGCCTCTTCCAGTTGTGCTTCTTCTTGATAGTTCCTATTTCGTTGCGATCGTGAGGATTCGTTCGACTACGTGGGTTCGTCTTCTTCATGGACTCGGTCTTCTTCCTAGCGGGATTTCAGGCAAGATGACCGTCACCTTGGATCTCAGTACTATGTTTTCTATGCTAGTTGTCTCGATGCTATCGCTATGTCACGCTACCTACCACTTGTTTATCAAGCATCCCAAATTACCATGATAGCCTCTAACCTTTTCCACCATCCTAGCAACCGTTGTTTGGCTATGTTACCGCTTTTCTCAGCTCCTCTTATAGCATTGCTAGTTGTAGGTGCAGTTGCAGGTTGTTCCATGTTGGGACATGGATATCATGGGATATCACAATATCTCCTATTTAATTAATGCATCTATATACTTGGTAAAGGGTAGAAGGCTCGGCCTTTTGCCTGGTGTTTTGTTCCACTCTTGCCGCCCTAGTTTCCGTCATACCGGTGTTATGTTCCTTGATTTTTTGTCCCTAACACGATGAGGGTTTATGGGCCCCTCTTGACAGTTCACTTTGGATAAAACTCTTCCAGCAAGGCCCAACATTGGTTTTACCATTTGCCTAATAACAACTAAAACTTGCATAGGGACCAGCTAGCACCCGAGGATTCTTAATCAACCCCCGGGCCAGTGCTTCTCATGAGTGCTGGTCCAAACTAGAGCACCTTGCGGCGCCCCCTTTACAACTTGGGTCTCAGAGACCGTAAGCTTAGCTCATCCGTCGTGGCCTGAGACAAGATACGCGCGACTACTATCAGGGTGTCAGCACGTCGGGAGGTCTTGCTGGACTTGTTTTACCATTGTCAAAATGTCTTGTGCACCGGGATTCCAAGTCTGATTGGAGGGTCCCGAGATGGAGGATTGTCTCCGTGGATCGTGAGCTTGTCATGGGCTAAGTTGGGACACCCCTGCAGGGTTTAAACTTTCGAGAGCCGTGCCAGCGGTTATGTGGCAGATGGGAGTTTTTAATATCCGGTTGTAGTGGACTTGAAGTAAACTCAACTAAAATACACCAACCGTGTGCGTAACCGTGACTGTCTCTTTTCGAGTAAGGTCGAGAAGAGAACACGGTGGGATTATACTTGAACGTAAGTAGTTCAGGATCACTTATTGATCATTACTAGTTTGTGACCGTTTGTGTAGTTTCTCATCTTACTCTTGTACTTGTAAGTTAGCCACCATACATTGCTTAGTGCTGCTGCAAGCCTCACCACTTATCCATTCCATACCCATTAAGCTTTGCTAGTCTTGATGCCCATGGTAGTGGGATTGCTGAGTCCTCGTGGCTCACATATTACTACAAAAACAGTTGCAGGTACAGGTTATGCGATGATCATGACGTGAGAGTGATGTTTACTTGTTTTGGAGTTCTCCTTCTTCATCGATCTTGGGATAGGTTCCTCGTCGGCAGCCTAGGCTAGCAGGGTGGATGTCATTTGAGTTTCTGTTTGTGTTTCCTCCGTAGCTGTCGTGGAATTGTCACGGCAGATGTCCTCGGGTTGGGACTTAGTCGTGGAGCCATCGCAATTGGGAAGCTTGAAGGGGTTAAGCGGGACAAGGAACACGAGGGTTTATACTGGTTCGGCCCCTTACGGTGAAGGTAAAAGCCTACGTCCAGTTCGAGGTGTTATTGATTAGGGTTACGATTGCCAGGGAGCTAAACAGCTATGCCCGGCTCTCGATCAAATTGTTGTCGCCCTTAAACCGCTGCCGGGTCGTCCCTTTATATAGGGAGGCTGACGCCCAGCAGCCCTTAGAGTCCCGGCCGGCTCATAAGAGTGTCCGGCTCGGACTCTAAACAATACTTGCCTTACACTACAAGTCTACTATAACAATGATTGTAACTACGAGCTTTAAGCTATATCCGGGTCTCCGCCCATCTCTGGCCCATTATCCTGAACTTAGCTCCGGGCTTCCGGTAATGATCCTTGGAGTAACCCGGCCCTCCTGGCGGGTGACCCCCAGGTCTATATCCTCAACATTAGGCCCCAGATTGACTTGAGCCGGCTCGTGTCAATCTTCAGCTCTGTAGACAGAAAAATTCTCCGGCTTACCATTCATGTGAAGGTCATAACCCGGAGTGACGTCATCCTCTGGACTCCAGATAATCCGCCGTGACGTCATCCTCCATTAAGTCCGTTTTTTACTCCGCCAGATCCGCAACGGATCTTTGCTTTTACTGTCTTTGCGAAAATCGAGGCGCCGTGAGGGGGAGATAACCACGCCGTGGCCTCCTTGAATCCCGCGCCCACTTATGACTCGGCCTTATAAATAGGCCGGCCCGACACTCTCTTCTCGCACTCTCCTTCTTCCTCGCGCTGCCGTTCCTCTGCCCGAGCTTCTGCCGCCGCCGCCGCCATCGCACCCCTGATCTTCACCGACCCGGCCGCTGCATCACCCTGACCCGGACCAGATAGCGGCGGCGACCTTCGCTCTTCCTCAACTCCGGTGAGTCTTCCCTGCCTTGCTAGAACAAATCTGTGGTAGGGTTCATCTTGTGTTCTTCGCGTTCTTCACCATTGCCGCAAGTTTCGGTAACCCCTGTAGCCACTGCCCCCTTTGATCTTAACTCTTCATAGACCCTTTGCAGTAACCGTTCGAGATCCATTCTATCTGCAAAAAATCCTCTTTTCACTGCTTAAAAACCATGTTCCACCTTAAGAACTTCTCCTGTTTCTGTTTCTTTAGGTCTAGAAAATTTTCATCTTGCCCGACCATTTTGATCCGAAAAAGTTACTGTAATGTATGAAATCTGTTTTACCACACTTAGTAAAAACTGCAACCCTTGAATCTTGGCGGCTTATATTTCCGACTTAAAGAAAACACGCGCCGTAGAACCTTTCCGGTTTAAAGAGAACCATGCTCTGTAGTATCTTCCAACTTAACCGTAGCAAGCCGCAGATGACCAACTCATCCTGAATACTCCGACTGCTTAAATAACCCACCATGTCAATACATACCATTAGTCCCCTTCATAAGCCGTCATTGTAACTTGAATGATAAACTCCGGCTTATAATTAACCCGGACACTTTCCTCTTTATCATAGATCACCAACCGTCACCATGCCTCCCAAAGCTCCCATCACTTGCAACTGGATGAGATCCAACATCACTGATGAGACCCTGGCCAACTTTGTTAAGTCCGGATATCTGCCCAGGAAGGAAGTGATGTCCTACCGTGCCCCTGACCCGTCCGAAGAGAGACCTCAGCCGAGGGACGGGGAGGTAGTGATCTTTGCAGACCATATGAGCCGGGGCTTCGCACCGCCCGGCTCAAAATTCTTCCGGGACGTGCTCAACTTTTTTGACCTTCGGCCTCAGGATATAGGACCCAATTCCGTATCCAACATCTGCAACTTCCAAGTTTTTTGTGAAGTATATCTTGGAGAAGAGCCGAGTCTGCTGCTCTTCAGAGAGCTGTTTTATTTGAACCGCCAAACCGAGTGCGCAAATGGCCCAAGTCTAGAGCTAGGCGGCATCTCCATCCAACGGCGTAGGGACTGCCTATTTCCTTACGCAGAACCGCCAAGTCACCCCAAGGACTGGAACATGACTTGGTTCTACTGCCAAGACACGTCCCCGGCTGATGAAAGCCCGCTGCCCGGCTTTCGCCCAACGCGCCTGGAGCCGACTCATCCGCTATCCGACAAGCTGTCTGCCGCGGAACGCCAGCCTCTGCTTCCAACGATCAATAAGATCAAGGCCCTACTAGGCAACGGTCTGAACGGAATAGACCTGGTCCGGGTCTGGATCTCTTGGCGGGTGATCCCGTTGAGCCGCCGCCCCGGCTTAATGTGTGAGTACACCGGGCGAAAGGATGACCCGCAGAGGCACAGTCGCAATGATCTTCCAGAAGACGTTGCTGAAGAAGAGACCAAGGCTCTGCTAAACGAGAGCCTGGCAGACTGTGGAAGAACCGGGCTAGCCCCGTTCTGCAAGACCAATCCAGCCCCAGCGGTAAGCCGCTGACTTTAACCTTTCCATTTTGTTTTACCTGTCCTTTTACTAAGAGCTCATTACTGTATTTCGCAGGCTGATGATAAATTCTGGCGGGTCAAGTATGACCATGAGGCGGCCAAGAAGGCCAGGAAGGCGAAGAAAGCCGCCAAGAGAGCCGCCCCTCGCAAAAAGGGAAACAGACCCACTGCTTCGGAGCTGCTGCAATTAAGCGATAGCTCCGAGTCAGAGGTAACCCTTAAACCTTTTAAATTCTTGCAGTATATGTTGTCTGATGCTGTCCGCCTTATCAACACTTGCTTACTGACAGGACGACACCGGCGCCAGTAACCCGGTGATTGAAGAGGTAACGTTACTCCCCTCCGACTCGGAGCCTTTACCACAGCTGAAAGTCCGAAGGGTAACCCGGAAAGTAAGCTTTTCTCATCCATTAGCTCATCAAGACCCTCAATTCCTTTTGAAGCAGCAGGTTCACGAGAGCCGGCGTCACACCCGGGCCCGCAAGGACACCGACCTCTCCACCGGGTTACCCGACGCAATGAGGAAACGCCGCACTGAGGTTTTTTCTCACCTGTACCCTTTTCATCCGTTGGCGGGTGTCATCCGTCAGCCACTCAACTCTTCTGACTCCAACTACCAGGAGACCTCCCCCTCTTCGGGTGACTCCATGCAGTCAAGTCTGCCGGCCTTCAAGACTGCCCCCGGGTAATAACAATCTCCTTACATCATCTGTCTGTACTTACCCTTTGTATGCCTAACACTTCTGCCTTTTCAGTGCCCAGGCAAAGCTCACCAAAAGAGCAAAGAAGACAAGGTCAGCCGGAGTGCCAGACTTGCCTGAGCCGGAGACGACGGCTCAAGAACCGCCAGCCGCCTCCGCCCCCGAAGCCACCATTCCCATGGACACGGCGCCTGAAGCCCCTGCCCCGAGCACCAAGAGAACAACCGAAGCATCAGCTAACCCGGAGGCGTCCGGCTCAGCCCCACCAGCTAACGACCCGGACGTGGTAATTACCCGGACAGAGTATGTTGAGCCGGGGAGGCCAACCGCACTGGCCAAATGCTCCGCCAAGGGGGAGTTGCTGCAACCCCATCGGGTGAATCTGGATCTCTCCAGCTACACCGATTTAAGCATTGGAGAGCTTGTCTCAAGCTATATCAGCCAGGTTCACAAGAGCCGAGACGCCGAGATCGCCATGGTCAACCAGATCCAACAGAAATCTGAGGTAACCTTCTGCTGTTTTCTTATTTCTGCAAAGTGATCCTTGTCATTCTAGCCCCCAAGTCTAGGGCTTATACTTGAACATGTTGTAGACTTTAGATTCCGGCTTACTGAACTGAGCCGGCCGTACATAGATAGATACGTTCAATATGCATTAGCCCCCAAGTGCCAAGTGTCTTTGCTTGGAAAGCGCTTGGGACTTTATAGAATGACTGTTAATAACCCGGAAATATATGCAGGCTGTTGGCAAGAAATTAGAGTCGGACCTGGCGGATCTCAAGAGCCGGCTGAAGGCACAAGAGATGGAGACCCGGAAGGCAAATGCCAAGTTTGTCTCCAGCATCGCCGCTCAGGAGAAATTGAAGACTGAATTCGACGCTGAGCGGAAGGCCTGGGCTGAGGAGAAAGCTGCACTGGTGACCCGGGTAGAACAGGCGGAGAAGGCCCTCACTGAGAAGACCGCTGAGCTCTCCGGTCTAAAGCGCCAAGTGTCCCAAATGGTAGCTGCCATCTTTGGTAAGTCGCTTCACCGGCTTTCATTCACGTTGGAATGTTTACATCTCTTAACTCATCCTTATCACCGGGTCATCTGATGTTGTTAAACAGGTTCCAGAAACGCCAACTTGAACCAGAGCGTGGTCACCAAGTTAAAGGCCGTGTACACCCTGGTGGAACAGCTCTACACCGGGTCACAGCGGGCCTTAGCTGTGGTGGCCCTGTCGAATGAAGTGCCGACTCATCTGGCCGAAGTCCTGCGCCGGCTCGCAGTTCTGCCGCAGCGGATCCAGGAGCTACGACGAGCATCCGCGAGATCCGGAGCAATCGCCGCACTGAGCCGGGCCAAAGCCTTCTTGCCGGAGCTAGACCCGGCAGACATCGCCCTGGGTTACCCCAGCCTGAAAGAAGACGGCTCAGCGTTCGACCAGAAGGACTTCGCGGCTTGTGTGAAGGCTGTGCGCCCGGTGGCCACCATCATCGGGAACGACACCGATTTAACCAAGTATCAGCCAGGATACAACGCGGAGAATCAGAGGATTCCAACCCCTCGCTATGAAGCTATCAATCTGATTCCCCCGGCTCGCCAGCACACCTTCACCCCGGAGATTAACCCGGCCGGGTTAATTGACGAAGAAGCTCAGTTCGAAGCTCTCAGTGGCATCAATTGGAAGTCGTCGACCTTCGAAGCCTTGGGATCAGCCGGAGCAGAAGATGAGCCGGGGACTTCGACTCAGCAGGCGTCATAAACCGGCTAGCGGCTCACCAAACAACGCTCCACCCTCGAAACTTTGAAAAAAAATTGTAATAGAATAGGTGCAACAATTTATCTCTGCCGTGCCATCATGCATGTAATGAATGCTGAAATCCTTTGAAGTCATTCTTTTTGATGCTCCTCCGGGTTATAATTATCCTTCGTGCTTCTCAACCTTTTAAAAAAGTACCTTTAAGTATTTGCATAAGAAGGCAAATCACAAGTCACAAGGCGGCTTACCGCCCTGAGAATCAGGTGTCTGAGATGGATAACTCGGAAATTCAAACCAAAAAGACTGGTCCTTAACTATATTCCGAACATAGTCGTGATAACACACTCAACAGCTTGTAAGCATACTTCCGGGTTAAATAACCCGGGTAGCACGGTTAGTATCTGAACTCGAATTTACTTGTCTTGATGACATCCATGATGCTCAATTAAGCCGGCAAGTGAAACCCGGCAGTACATACTTTGACATGATCAGAGTAAACTTGTGGTAAAATGTAAAAATTTAAGGGCTTCCGGTTCGAATACGAACAGAACCTCGGTCCAAAGGGGTTAAGCTAAGATTCGGATACGATCATATAGCCCCCAGTGGGTTCGGCGATGCCAATCAAGAGGGTATCGACAGCTATGTTCTCTTGGGTTCGAATACGACCCATGTTTGAACAGGAAGCCCCCAAGTGATTCTGAAAATTGTTTAACGACGCTGATTCGAATACGATCCATGTCGGTTCTCAGATGGGTTAAGCTATGATTCAAATATGACCAAAGGCAACCTCCCAATGAGCTCGGCACATTGCCAATCAAATGGGTATCGACAGCTATGTTCTTCTTTGGTTCGAATACGACCCATGTGTGAACAGGAAGCCCCCAAGTGACTTTATTGCTTACAGCTAGATTTGAAGATGATCATAAGCCGGATCTTCTGTAAGTCAGCATGTAAAAAACAACACACATATTTGGGAGAGAGCAAAGGACAGAGGTCCTGCTTTATTGCTTTATCATAATATATACATGGCTGAGATAAATATGTACATCACAAGAGCCGGTAGCTCAAGTGTAGTAAGGCCGAAGCTGAGCTATGTTCCACGGCCGACGGGTCTCCTCCTCAGATTTACGCGAGTCCTTATGCTCCCGGATATCAATGAGGTAATATGACCCGTTGTGCAAGTTCTTACTGACCACAAAAGGCCCTTCCCAAGGTGGGGATAACTTGTGTGCATCTGTTTGATCCTGGATGAGCCGGAGCACCAGGTCGCCTTCCTGAAAGACCCGGGACTTGACCCGGCGGCTATGATAACGGCGCAGGTCTTGTTGGTAAATTGCTGAACGGGCTGCTGCCACATCACGCTGTTCGTCCAACAGGTCCAGAGCATCCTGGCGCGCCTGTTCATTATCCGTCTCAACATAAGCCGCCACACGAGGTGAATCATGACGGATGTCGCTGGGGAGAACTGCTTCTGCTCCATAAACCATGAAGAACGGCGTGAAGCCTGTAGACCTGTTAGGAGTAGTGTTGATGCTCCATAAGACGGAGGGCAATTCCTCCACCCAACAACCCGGCGTCCGTTGCAAAGGGACCAAAAGCCGGGGTTTGATGCCCTTCAGAATCTCCTGGTTAGCTCTCTCAGCTTGACCATTGGACTGGGGATGAGCCACTGAAGAAACATCAAGCCGGATATGCTCTCGTTGACAAAACTCTTCCATAGCACCCTTGGATAGATTGGTGCCATTGTCAGTTATGATGTTGTGCGGAAAGCCAAAACGGAAAATCACCTTTTTCATAAATTGAACCGCCGTAACGGCATCGCACTTGCTAACTGGCTCAGCTTCCACCCACTTCGTGAATTTGTCAACCACCACCAAGAGGTGGGTCTTCTTATCCTTGGACCGTTTAAAAGGCCCAACCATATCAAGCCCCCAGACTGCAAAGGGCCAAGTGATTGGGATCATCCTCAACTCCTGAGCCGGCACATGAGCCCGTCGTGAGAACCTTTGGCAGCCATCACATTTACTGACCAAGTCCTCTGCATCAGCGTGAGCCGTCAGCCAATAAAAACCATGACGGAAAGCCTTGGCCACAAGAGATTTTGAACCGGCATGATGGCCACAATCCCCTTCATGGATCTCGCGCAGGATCTCTTGACCTTCCTCAGGGGAGATACAACGCTGGACTGCCCCTGAAACACTGCGATGATGCAACTCGCCATCGATAACAATCATTGACTTAGCCCGCCGGGTTATTTGCCTGGCCAGAATTTCATCCTCAGGCAACTCTCCCCGGGTTATATAAGCCAGATATGGCATTGTCCAGTCTGGTATGATATGAAGAGCCGCCACCAGTCGTGCCTCCGGGTCAGGGATAGCCAAGTCCTCCTCTGTAGGCAACTTGACCGAAGGGTTGTACAGGACATCCAGGAAAGTGTTAGGCGGCACCGGCTTTCGCTGAGAGCCTAGCCGGCTTAACGCGTCAGCCGCCTCGTTCCGCCTGCGATCAATATGCTCCACTTGGTATCCCTGGAAGTGCCCGGCAATGGCATCAACCTCGCGGTGATAAGCCGCCATTAGAGGATCCTTAGAATCCTAGGTGCCAGATACTTGTTGAGCCACCAAGTCCGAGTCACCAAAACACCTCACCCGGCTTAAGCTCATCTCCTTAGCCACCCGAAGACCGTGGAGCAAAGCCTCGTATTCCGCCGCATTGTTAGTGCAAGGAAACATCAACCGTAGCACATAATGGAACTTGTCACCTTTAGGGGAAGCCAAGACAACACCAGCCCCCGAGCCCTCCAGCTGCCTGGACCCATCAAAGTGAATAGTCCAATAAGTGTTATCCGGCTTTTGCTCGAGTACTTGTGACTCTGTCCAATCATTGATGAAATCCACCAAGGCCTGAGACTTGACAGCAGTGCGTGGCACATATTTAAGGTCATGAGGTCCAAGTTCTATAGCCCACTTAGCAATTCTCCCTGTAGCCTCTCTGTTTTGGATAATATCACCAAGAGGGGCGGAACTGACCACAGTAATGGGATGACCCTGAAAATAATGCTTAAGCTTCCGGCTCGCCATAAACACCCCATACACAAGCTTCTGCCAATGTGGATACCTCTGCTTGGACTCAATGAGCACCTCACTGATATAATAAACCGGCCGCTGAACCGGATGCTCCTTACCAGCCTCCTTGCGCTCCACCACAATAGCCACGCTGACGGCTCGAGCGTTTGCCGCTACATACAGCAGCAAGGGCTCCTTATCAACCGGAGCAGCAAGGACAGGGGGCTCTGCCAGTTGCTTTTTCAAATCCTCAAAAGCGGTATTAGCTGCATCATTCCAGATGAAGTTGTCAGTTTTCCTCATCAACTGATATAAGGGCATAGCCTTCTCACCCAAACGACTTATAAACCGGCTTAAAGCAGCGATGCGACCCGCCAAACGCTGAACGTCATTTACGCACGCCGGCCTAGCCAAGGAAGTGATGGCCTTGATCTTCTCCGGGTTAGCCTCAATGCCTCTATCAGAAACCAAGAAACCCAATAGTTTGCCTGCAGGAACACCGAAAACACATTTAGCCGGGTTAAGCATCATCTTATAGACCCGGAGATTGTCGAAGGTTTCCCTTAAGTCATCTATCAGGGTTTCCTCCTTGATGGATTTAACCACAATGTCGTCCACATAAGCGTGAACATTGCGCCCGATCTGTTTATGAAGACAATTCTGCACACAACGCTGCTAAGTCGCCTGTGCACACTTGAGTCCAAAGGGCATAGACACATAGCAGAAGGCTCCGAAGGGAGTGATGAACGCCGTCTTCTCCTGGTCCTTAACTGCCATCTTAATCTGATGATACCCGGAATAAGCATCCAAGAAACTTAAGCGTGCACAACCTGCCGTAGCATCAATGATTTGATCGATACGGGGGAGAGCAAAAGGATCAGCCGGACACGCCTTGTTCAAGTCCGTGTAATCCACACACATCCGCCAGGTGCCGTTCTTTTTAAGTACAAGCACCGGGTTAGCCAACCACTCTGGGTGAAAAACCTCAACAATGAACCCGGCCGCCAAAAGCCGGGCCACTTCTTCACCAATAGCCTTCCGCCTCTCTTCATTAAACCGTCGAAGGAACTGTCTGACCGGCTTAAATTTTGGATCAACATTGAGAGTGTGCTCAGCGAGTTCTCTAGGTACACCTGGCATGTCAGAAGGTTTCCATGCAAAGATGTCCCTATTCTCACGGATGAACTCGATGAGCGCGCCTTCCTATTTCGGGTCCAGATTTGCACTGATGCTGAACTGCTGAGACGAGTCACCTGGAACAAAATCAACAAGTTTAGTCTCATCAGTTGATTTAAACTTCATTGCTGGTTCA
Source organism: Aegilops tauschii subsp. strangulata (assembly GCF_002575655.3). Classification (NCBI taxonomy): domain Eukaryota; kingdom Viridiplantae; phylum Streptophyta; class Magnoliopsida; order Poales; family Poaceae; genus Aegilops; species Aegilops tauschii. Next base: position 314,119,212 of record NC_053036.3, read on the forward strand.
TTCTCCGTGGTTGGCTTTTTCAGAGAGGTCATATCTGTTGGGTCAACATTGTCTTTATAAAATTTCAACTCTTCTGTGGCACAAACAGACTCTGCATAAGCCGCGTCACCTTCCTCACACTCCAGAGCCACTTTCCGGCTGCCGTGAACCGTAATGGTCCCGTTGTGACCCGGCATCTTGAGTTGTAAGTACACATAACACGGCCGTGCCATGAACTTGGCGTAAGCCGGCCGTCCGAATATAGCATGGTATGGACTTCTTATCTTGACCACCTCAAAGGTCAACTTTTCCACCCTGTAGTTGTTCTCATCACCGAAGGCCACTTCCAGTTCGATCTTGCCGACTGGATAAGCCGATTTACCAGGTACCACACCATGGAAGATAGTATTTGACTGGTTGAGGTTCTTATCAACTAGCCCCATACGACGGAAAGTCTCATAATAAAGGATGTTGATGCTGCTGCCTCCATCCATGAGTACCTTTGTGAACTTATAGCCTCCCACTTGAGGAGCCACCACTAAGGCCAGGTGGCCCGGGTTATCCACCCGGGGAGGGTGATCCTCCCTACTCCACACTATGGGCTGCTCCGACCACCGTAAGTAGCGTGGAACTGCCGGCACGACAGCATTAACAGCCCTCTTGTGAAGCTTTTCGTCTCGTTTGCACAAACTAGTGGTGAACACGTGATACTGTCCACCGCTAAGCTGCTTTGGGTTGGTCTGATAGCCCCCCTGTTGCTGTTGATGACCCTGACCAGACTGTTGATTAAAGCCCCCTTGACCGTTCTGAGGACCGGAATTTGACCCGCCGCCCGGGCCATGAAAGCCGCCAGCGCCGGAGCCGCCTGCGCCTGAGCCGCCGCCCGGGCCATTGTAGTTTTTAAATGCCTTCATGATAGCACAATCCTTCCACAGGTGAGTCGCTGGCTTCTCTCTAGAGCCGTGTCTCGGACAAGGTTCATTCAACAGCTGCTCCAGAGAAGGTCCTGACCCGCCGCCTCGGGGAGGGGGCCTCCCCTTGCGTCGCTGGTTGTTGCCTTGGGCATTGGCTACGAACTCCAGGCTGCCATCGGCCTTGCGCTTGCCTCCTCCTTGATTCCCCGGGTTAAACTGAGGACCCTTGCCATTGCCGTTCTTCTTTCCCTTCCCTGTCCTTTCATCATCTGAAGGGGGATCCTTGGTACCATCAGAATCGGCGTACTTGACAAGAGCCGCCATTAGTGTACCCATATCCGTGCAGTCGCGTTTAAGCCGCCCAAGTTTCATCTTTAGGGGCACAAAATGACAGTTCTGTTCTAACATCAAGACTGCAGAGCCGGCGTCCATCTTATCTGATGAATGTATGATCTCCTTGACCCGGCGAACCCAATGGGTCGTGGATTCACCCTCCTGCTGCTTACAGTTAGTCAAATCCACAATTGACATAGACTGCCTACAGGTATCCTTGAAGTTTTGAATGAACCGGGCCTTCAGCTCAGCCCAAGACCCAATGGAGTTCGGTGGCAGCCCTTTTAACCATGTGCGGGCAGTTCCATCTAACATCATGGTGAAATATTTGGCCATGGCCGCCTCGCTGACCTCTAGCAGTTCCATAGCCATCTCATAACTCTCAATCCAGGCCGCAGGCTGTAAGTCAGCTGTATAGTTAGGCACCTTCCTAGGGCCCTTGAAATCCTTAGGTAGATGTTCATTACGGATGGCCGGCACCAAACAAGGGACACCCCCGGTCCTGGTAGAAATACCCACATCAAGGGACGCCGTCGGATAAGCCGGGGGGGTCTGATAAGCCGTCAATTGCGGCACCTGCTCCGCCTCTTGCCGTGCTTGGTCTGTTGCGTAGAAGGCTCCAACATGAGCCGGGCCATGGCCAGGGGGTGGGTCATGGCGTCGGACATTACTTGAGCCGGTCGCTGAGACCATGTGCCGGCTGTAACTCGGGCTCTGGCCTGGGCGAGGAGTTGAGTGGATCCTGTCCCGGCTGTAGGAGTACGCCTCTTGCTGTGCTAGAGCCGTCTGCAGGAGTTCCCTGACCCGGCGGGTTTCGACGGCTGCCGGAGAATTGCCGTCAACGGGAAGAGCCGCCAGTCGTGCTGCCGCAGCTACCATGTTCTCCAGCGGGTTATCGTAATGACCCGGGGGTATCGGCACATACTAAGGCGGGGCAGGGGGCACCTGGGGAGGCCCCATTACTAGTGGCTGAATAAGGGGTCCCGACCCGGGCGCAATGCCCCCTGGTGGGTTACTGGATTCCGCACCCGGCGTGTTGAAGAGATTGCGCGGATCGTAAACTGGCGGGAGTCGAGACTGGGCCTTCTGATGCCTCCTTCTCATGACCTCGTTGGCCGCGTTCTGATCCATCGTGAGTTGGAAGGACTGCGCCTGAATCAACTGAGTCCGGGCGTCGAGAGCCGCCCGCTCCGCCGCCAGCCTGATTCCTTCTGCTGCAAGATCCTCTTTAGCTTTCATCAGATCCAATTTTAACTGTGCCACCTCCGCGTCATGCTGGGCTTGATCTGCCGGGTCAACCGTGGCGGTTAACAGGGCCGTCATCTTGTCCGTGAGATTCATCAGCACCTGAGCCGGAGAAGGCACCGGGTTTCCCGATCCAGCAGCGGGGTTCTGAACAGGCTATGCACCAGCCATAAAAACTCCGACCTGACTTGGCGGCTCAAAAAGGTCCGGCATACTGTTGCCATCTGAATAACTCATGAGTCTGCCATCTTGAAGCTGGTACAACGAGTTTGACTCATCAGCGGCCGACTCGCCGTCAGAGCCGGCGGCCGCCTCATCCCCAGACCCAGATGGATCAGAGGGCCTTCCATGGATGCATCCCACAAAAGCGCGCTTTAAGGCAGGCCGGGCCCGGGCAGGTCATGCGCGCTGAGCCGTTTCGATGAGATTGGCACAGAGATCCGGCTCGGGGCCCGTCTCACCAATCTTGCCAATGAAGACATGAATTCCGCCAAAGGGGACCCGGTACCCGTACTCCACTGAGCCGGCGTCGGGGCCCCAGTCCGCATCGTCGATGTAGAGCTTGCCGCGACGACTCTTGGTCATCCGGCCCACAGCGTATCCCTTGAGCCCTTCGAAGCTGCCCTTCAAGAACTCAAATCCACCGTGCGCCAGCCCCACGGTGGGCGCCAACTGTCGTGGAATTGTCACGGCAGATGTCCTCGGGTTGGGACTTAGTCGTGGAGCCATCGCAATTGGGAAGCTTGAAGGGGTTAAGCGGGACAAGGAACACGAGGGTTTATACTGGTTCGGCCCCTTACGGTGAAGGTAAAAGCCTACGTCCAGTTCGAGGTGTTATTGATTAGGGTTACGATTGCCAGGGAGCTAAACAGCTATGCCCGGCTCTCGATCAAATTGTTGTCGCCCTTAAACCGCTGCCGGGTCGTCCCTTTATATAGGGAGGCTGACGCCCAGCAGCCCTTAAAGTCCCGGCCGGCTCATAAGAGTGTCCGGCTCGGACTCTAAACAATACTTGCCTTACACTACAAGTCTACTATAACAATGATTGTAACTACGGGCTTTAAGCTATATCCGGGTCTCCGCCCATCTCTGGCCCATTATCCTGAACTTAGCTCCGGGCTTCCGGTAATGATCCTTGGAGTAACCCGGCCCTCCTGGCGGGTGACCCCCAGGTCTATATCCTCAACAGTAGCCGCATGTTGTTCTCATGTGTGATGTTGATGTATTCTTGTGGCATTTGTATGCCCCTTGTATGTATCCCCATTTATTATGTAATGGTACGATGTAATGATATCAACCTTGCAAAAGCGTTTCAATATGCGGCTCTATACTTGGTGGGACCTTCGAGTTCCTCACGGATAGGATCGCATATTGGGCGTGACACTGCGTCAGGTCGTCGCTGTTGATGACCTCGATGTTGCAGCCGGCTTCCGCAACATACCCGCATACCCTAGCCCGCTGATTGAGTGCCTGCGGCCAGTAATGGTCGTCAGCTTCCTCGGTGATGTCGGGCGAAGAGACCGCGATACACCTCTTTTGGGCCAATCGCTCCTCGAGCTCCACGGGAAGCGTAGTAGGGCTTAGGTTGTGTTCTCTGGAGTGGGGGCTAGGGATCTGTGGGAAAGGGGGCGTTTGGCAGGCGTCATCTAAGAAACTCAGGGCGGCCTAGGTATGGAGATCGGTGGGTAAGCTGCACAGGCAAACCGACAGATGTTAACAATGGAGGCCTTGCGGCGGCGGCGACCTTTCTAGGGTTTCGAGCGACGGACGGGTGTGTGTGCGTGTGTGTGTGCGCGCACGCCTATGGAGGTTTTGGTGTGTGTGTGGAGGGGGTGTGTTTGTAGAAATGACGCGACTACTGAAAAATTTACTATGCGGGAGTCAAACGCGGGAGTGAAATGCCGGGGCTATTGAAAATTTGGATGATGATGCATGGCACACGGTCCGGAAATAACAACCGTGTGTTATGAAACAGAAAAACCCTCGAGGCGGGTAGATATTTTAGAGGGATGCAGGTGGGAGCGAGAACAAGAAACATCACACACGGTCGAAACATAATAAAGGTGTGTTACCAAACAGAAAAAAAAGCTGTAGGCGGGTAGATATTTTTGAGAGGGGAAGCCTTGTGGAGCCCAATGTACTGTGCGGATGTGTGTGACAGGGGCACCGGCATGGCACACGGTTAGTGTGAGTGAACCGTGTCTGTTGCGTCATCCAACTTGTCTAATGTTCATAAATTTGGCGAAAAATGACGCGGGAGAGGATCAGAACACGAACACACTTGCATGTGGACCAAATATATGTATGAAAAGGGTGGTTTGATGTTAAAATACCAAATGCAACTTCGATGTGGCACCTATCTTGTAAAGCACATGGTATTGCTCTTGCCCCCTCATGTCGGCAGGAAGGGAATCCTAAGCTATGAATGCATGCCCCCCACGGAGGTTCACCTAGCAAATTACGAAGTAGCAGCCCCCACCACACACACACACACCCACTTTCAGTCGACGGGATAGAGAGGCATCTCAGCTAGATGGATCGTAAAACGGACCATGAATAATCCACCGTAGTCGTACAACCTCTCTCTTGTTGTTGGTCAAAGTGATGGCCGTCCATGCGACCCCGAAGATGGGCTAGCTTTCCAGGAATCACGCAAGTAGCTAGTCCCCGAAGACAACCACTGCCTGCGTGTGGCCCAAATATATGTATGGAGAGTTGTGTTTGAATACACAATTGAACAACTTTGATGTGGCACCGTGCTTTCGATCCAGAAATCCCCACACTGAGTGAGGGTTAGTTGACGATGCATATGTATGTCACACCACACTTCAAGCTGATGACGGGATTCATGCATGCATGCGTGCATAGTATGCGCTCAGACTTAATTAGGTATGAATCTCACCATGACCTATACTACGATAACACAACCAAAGGAAGACTCCACCATGGTAACCTATCTTGTTGTCGGTCAAGGTGATCATGGATGTCCACGCGGGCCCGTTAATATATAGGCTTGTCGCCGATAACCACGCGAGGGAGCGTACCTTTCGAAGACAACCACTACATCCATATGTATGGAGGTGATGCGTGCATGCATGTTTGAATACCATTTCACAACATTGATGTGGCGCGTGCGTTGAAAATCGTACAGTCCCCACACAGAGCGAGATCGGTTCATAACGTGTCGTGGTACTAGCCACTTCGACTTGATGGGAGGGATTCATGCGTACACCTGCATGTGTGTGCTCAAACTGTATCATGTCATCCCACAACATGACCTATATATATATACTGTATTACAAACAAAAAAAGAACCCCCTCCTAAGTCAAATTAACCTCTCTTGTTGTTAGGCAAAGTAGTGATGGACCAAGCGGGCCCACAGATAGAAAGCATCGATATCACTGATAACCGCTTAAGTGGGTGCGAGAGGACAACCACCATCACTTTGCATGTGGGCCAAACATATGTTGAATACCCAAAATGCACAACTTTGATGTGGCACATGCCTCGAAAACCGTAAAGTCCCCACACATAGCGAGGTTCATGAAGCATAGTACATATGATGGTCCACTTCCCCCCTCTTCGATGCATACTATATGCTCCTACCGTAATAAAACCCAAAAAGAATCCTCCTTGATGGTGAAATTAATTAACCTCTCCCGATGTAGGTCAAAGTCATGCATGCATCATACGATGGCCTCGTGGGCCCACAGATGGAAGCGTCACACGTGAGTGTCCTAGGATAACCACCGCCTGCATGCATGTGGCCCAAACAGGTGTTGTGTGATGTTTGAATAGCCAATTTCACAACTTTGATGTGGCACGTGCCCCAGAAACCGAAAAGTCCCGACACTGAGTGAGGTGTACTTGGTCACGAACGCGTATGTATAGTATATATGCTAGTCCCCTCCCACCTCTTCGACACGTACTATATACTCCCACCATAACACAAACAAACAGATTCCAGCTTGCTGGTCAAATTAACCTCTCTACCGACTGTTGGTCAAAGTGATGGACGACGACCTCGCGGGCCCATAGAAAGCGTCACATGCGAGTATCGAGTGTTGTGTTGGACAACCATCGACTGGATGTGGCCAAAACATATATGTATGAAAGGGTTCTGTAATGTTTTAAATAACAAATTCACGACTCTAATGTGGCACCTGCCTCACAAAACGGCCAACCCCCACGGTGGCTCAGGACTCGTAGTGTACTGCCAGTCACCCGCCCCCCCCAGACGCACACACACGCCGCGAATCCACCGCAACTATGATGCATGTTAAATTATCCCGCGGTGAACATATGTTACCATGGGAGGGATGTTTTAATTTTGAAAAAAAAACAAAGATCATTAAGACGTTTGAGTGCATTGATTGATTTTCTAGGGGTATAATGTGCAAAAATCAAATTTGAGCTACATGCACACGTGACAGTGCACCTAAATGGATTGCAAAAACACATGTGTCTCACTCGGTGCATGTTTACTCCCCATACAAGAAATTTCAAACATTGAGAATCTTGATTTTAAATTCTAGTACAACCAAAACTTATTTGAAATTCATGAAACTTATCGTGTTGTCATACGGACACCAATACAAAGTGTCATTGTACTTTTTTTGTCAAATTTGAGACGAGTTTTGATGTAATCTTTATCTTCTTACAAATGGGAGATTATTAACAATTGGGAACCAATATAACAAACGGATTATATATTCGAACCGTGAACGATAGACCAACAATGGATACATGCCATGCTTCAGTTAAGCAATAAAGCGGCAGCATTAATCATCCAAATAGAAAAACAATATACATGCCGCCATGCAACCCGTGTGCCGTGCGAGCTGGCGTGAGTTGACGGGACGCATGCGAGCAGTCCTCGTGCAGGCAGACCGGGAGGCGTGGGTGCAGGTGTGTGAATTGACAGGTGGCGTGCTCGCTGCGTAGTGTCATCGGGAGGCGTGCGAGTAGCTATGTGAAACGACGGTTGGCATGCCAGTAGTCCAGTGTGCAGGCTCACCGGGAGGCGAGCCGGCGGTTTGACCGCCACCTGCCTCTCTCCAACTACTCCATATTAATGGCGCGCCCGAGCGGCCGCACCCCCATCCTCGCCACACACACAATCCTGTCTCTCTGCTTGCATCCTCGACGCCGCTCTCAGTCCTCAAAGCCGTCAGTGTATGAGGATGTTGCGGAAGCACCCCGTCGGAGGGAGTGGCGACGTCAGGGCTGCTGAAGAACCGGAGCATGGCATGGAGATGGAGACAGAGGTTGCCATCACCGCCAGCAAGGTATCGCTGCACCCTGACATCGTCGACGGCGTCAAGCTTCCACAACCGGAGGCAGAGGTCCACACCGACTCCGGGTGATGACTCGAGCGACGACGCCGGCGATGACTCCGACGACCACTCCGGCGACGACGGACAACTGGTTAGTCATCTATAACCATTTACGTGTCAAATAGATCCTAGGGGTTCTCTTCTTACTCCTGCCTCCCCCTTTTTGGAATAGAAATCCTATGGTTATGTTCTCCCAATCCATGAAATGTGAGTAAGTTTCATTAGATCCGTGTAGTGTATTGATTGTTTGAATGGTACAAGTGATAAGTGGTTAGTTGTTTCATCTATGCAAATGATTTCTGCTAGTAATCCTACTAGGGTTAGTGTTTGTGCTAATAATTCCTAGCCAGGACTTGACAATTGATTTTGAATGACCTACATATATGTTTGTGCCATTATTTTCTTCGAGATTGGTCTGTACATAGACGACTGTGCTTAAAAATCGAACCATAATCTCTGGATATGTATAAAAATAGCCATAAATTCTTAATCCTACTTCACTGCACGTAAACATTGATTTGATGCCAAATTTTGGCAACTACCAAATGTTCGCTAGAGATTAGTTTGTAAACATTAATTTGACACCACATTTTTTTACTATTTGTATAGGTGCTATCTGATGATGTGGACAGCGAGGATGAAGATGGCCGGAGGTGGTACAAGAGGAAAATCCTGAGGGAGCTTTATGCAGGAATGCATAACAGGCATATTAGGACCTGGGACGGCGGCTATCGATGCCCATTTTGCAACTACAAGCTTCATGACGCGTATGAAAGTGTTTTGGCGCATGCAAGAGGATGAGTCATTGGCTCCTTCAAGCAAAAGCATTCTCGCAGGGTGGCGCACGGCGCGTACGTCGAGTACCTGGAGAAGCTTCGGGATCGTGCCGGCAGATGAGATGAGATGTGGGATCAAACTATGTACGCTTGGGTATGCTTAATGATGGTTGAGCTATGCTTGTGTACGCTTATTTTATATGTCTGAGTATGCTTCATCTATGTTTACTTATGTCTAAATGTGGGATATGGATGCAATCAATTCGGTTGATGGAACCTACCTCCGTCCTGATTTATTGGTCCCCTTTGTAATATGTGTTAAATTTTGACCAAAGATTTTGAAAGTGCAACTAATCCCCAGGTGGTTTTGGTAATTCACAACAACATATAGCTCATTGAACTAATATCCATTCAAGTTAAATATTTCAGAAAGTTCAATGATTGGCATGGCATGGACTAGAGATGTGGACCCCTCAAAATGCTAAGGACAAAGATTGACAAAGGCTCAAGACTCTTCATTTTCATTTTAGTGATCGAAGATCACATTGAGTCCATAGGAAAGCCAATACTATTAAAAGGGGATGAGGTGTTACTTAATGGTCTACCTGCTCAAAGTGCTTAGTGATATTGCTCCAAAACCCTCAGCCACTTTATCATTTCCACATATGTCCAAAACCTAAAGTCAAACTCGGCCCCACCGATTTGATATATCCGGCGCCGACGAGTTCATTTGACCTAGCCACTGCCAGAAACCCTAGACAATTCGGTCTCATCGATTGGGATCTCGGTCTCACCGAGATGGCCTTACAAACTCTCTGTTGCCTGTTGTAATTATTTCGGTCTCACCGAAATGTGCAATCGGTTCCATTGAGTTTGCTTGACCAACTCTCTGTTTGGTCATTGCTGAAATCGGTCTCACCAACTTTATGCAATCGGTCTCACCGAGATGAGGTTTTTCCCTAACCCTAGCACATTGGTCCCACCGAGTTGATCATGTCGGTCCCACCAAGATTCCTAACATTCACATTTTGAACTGAATCGGTCTTACCGAGTTCTTCTATTCGGTCTGACCGAGTTGGGTCAAATGTGTGTAACAGTTGGATTTTGTGTGGAGGCTATATATACCCCTCCACCCCTTCTCCATTCAAGAGAGAGTCATCAGAACGTGCCTACACTTCCACTACTCATTTTGTGAGAGAGAACCACCTGCTCATGTGTTCAGACCAAGACATTCCAATCCAACCACAAGAATCTTTCCACTCAAGTTGCTTTCCAGTCAAATCATCTTTCGACGATAGCCAAATCTGTGAGAGAGAGTTGAGTGTTGGGGAGACTAACATTTGAAGCACAAGAGCAAGGAATTCATCATCAACACACCATCTATTACCTTTTGGGGAGTGGTGTCTCCTAGATTGGTTACGTGTCACTTGGGAGCCTTCGACAAGATTGTGGAGTTGAACCAAGGAGTTTGTAAGGGCAAGGAGATCGCCTACTTCGTGAAGATCTACCCGAGTGAGGCAAGTCCTTCATGGGCGATGGCCATGGCGGGATAGACAAGGTTGCTTCTACGTGGATCCTTCGTGGGTGGAGCCCTCCGTGGACTCGCGCAACCGTTACCCTTCGTGGGTTGAATTCTCCATCAACGTGTACGTACGATAGCACAACCTATCGGAACCACGCCAAAAATCTCCGTGTCTACATTGCGTTTGCCTTCTCCAAACCCTTCCCTTTACCTTCATATGCAATGTTTTAATTTCCGCTTCTACACTCTTAGAATTGCATGCGTAGGTTGATTGCTTGACTTGTGCTAAATTGCTAAAATCTGCCAAGACTTCAAATTGGGAAAAGGTTAGATTTTTATTTGGTCAAGTAGTCTAATCACCCCCTATAGACCTACTTTCGATCCTACAAGTGGTATCAGAGCTTTGCTCTCCAATTGCCTTGATTTCCATAGCTTTGGTGATCATAGCACTACTGCAGGATGCTGCTAACGGGACATTATGATCAGACACCCTTCGACGAAACTATGTGCGATGCATTAATCGCAAACGATGATGTAAAATAACCGTCAAAAAAGTTGCAAAACATTTGCGATGAAGGATACATCAAACACGGTCTAGATTTTAGTTCCGTGTGCGATGAGGGGCATACGGTTCAGTTGAATGAACTATTTGCGATGAGGCAAAACAAAAGAAACGGGCAGCCAGATGAAGGTGTGTGCGATATACAGCATACGGTTCACTCGGATGAACTATTTGTGATTATGCAACACAAAAGAAACGTTCAGCCAGATCAAGGTGTGTGCGATATACGACATACCGTTCACTTGGATGAACTATTTGCCTTGAGCCAAGAGAACAGAAACAGTTCAATTCAATAGGATGTGTGATACGTGGCAAACGGGTCTATAATCAGAAATGTGTGTGAAGACCGATAATAATACAGACGATTGCTACTAATAAGCCGTGTGTGTTCTGGGCAAACGCTTGGTGGTATAGAATTGTCAGCGGTTGATGAAATCATCACCGACGGGTTCCCCAGAATGGTCCGTGTGCGATGTCATTGCACACAGAACAACAACATATGTACATATAACTTATAAGGACTTGATTCCATAAACAGATTGAACATCCAATTACATATGTGGTTAGTACACACATGACCTTTGCACACACCAAAGTATGTTCGAAAATGCCTAGAAAACTCAAATAATGTATAAAAAGGCAAAACGAACCGTCAATAATTTCATATTACTATAGTTGCATGTTGCCTCTGTAAAATAAATCAAGGCGGGAAGAGACAGCGTATGTCGTTTCGCACACATAGGTGACAAGGTCCCTCTCGGAACCATGAGCCTTTTTGGGAGAAGCTCCAATTTGTAAGAAGTTTGTACCAAAACTAGTCCCAAATTGGACTAATTTTTTACCACAACATGTTGGTGCTATGTCATAACACCATGCCGAGTTTCATGATTTTGAGGCGAGTTTTGGATTTACTGTAATTTTAAAACCAGGTTTCTCAATGTTTACTGTCGAGTCGGCACCGCCCTGGATAGGCTTTTTCCTCGTGGGTCCCAAATGACAAATCCAAATCTATCACTACGACGCAACTTTCCTTATTAAGAATTAGAGCCCATTTGGTGTGCTAGCTGAAAATAAGTTTGTGGGTGCTGGTGGGCACTAAGAACTCGCGGTTCCGTAATGAACAAAGATCTCAAGGATCCCGCGAGAGTGAGGTTCTTTCCCTATGTTGTGAATGCTTATAATATTTATGTCTTAATTAAAGAAATGGCAAGCCATTGGCGTCAAAGCCGAGTTGAAAAGGGCAACAATATCTAACTCCAGCTTACAAACAGTACAAAAGCACGAGGATTAATTGCTCATCAGGTTTAGACAAAATCCAGATTGAACAGGACAATGACATCTAACTCAACCAAAGTTTTCGGCAGTCACAATCAAATGGTTCGGTTTGATCCATAAAATCAAGATCCCGGGCCAGAAATTCTATTGGTCCACGATGACAATCTGTTGTAAATAGGAGCCGGGCACGATCAGAAACCCTGAGGTCCACCTGAAAATTCTTTTTATGCTGTTCAACACTTGCAGCCGTAAGAAACTTCTTGTCGAAAAACTTAATCCTCATGGATAATAGTGCCCTCACATTCAACATGAAGAATGTGACAAAGCTAGTGTTTGCATTGTTGCATGCATATCCTTCCAGCGTTACTGTCTTCAAACAAATGTCATGAGATCTAAGAAAATCCCGGTGCTTCTTGAACCACTGATTGGTTATACTTTTTTCTCCATGTGTTAGTGCCCAAATAGAGATGAAGATTGGAAACACTTAATGTCTAAAAAAGATTATGTTGAAGGAGTGATAGCTGGACGATTAATTATAGTACATTATATATGGGCTTTCAATGTGCGTGAAATCATCACATTTATATACAAATTCTCCAGACATGGAAAGCATTGCAGCAAGCCAATAATCGTGTTCAGATCAAAACACCACATACTGATATGTAAGGTCTTGACAGAATCCACCACCACTAATAGGATGGACAAGCTATTCATTGAGCATAGAACATAATATTAGTACCAAAAGTGTACTCCAAGATGATACTTATGCGCACAAATGATAAAAGCAGATTACAAATGTTTACGTGAATAATATACAATACCTCAATAGGTGTGGAGCCAAGCACCATCTTGAACCATCTAAAAGGATCACGAATTGCACCCAAGGTCTCCGGTTTAGGCTCAAAGACTACAGTTATTTGCGAAGCTACTATAATAGAATCAAGGAGCAACCTTTGAAGTGAAGGGGCATCTTCAATGATGACATCATGTCCAAAAAAGCAAATCCCCATGCTTACAAGGTGGGGAGACTTTATTTTGAGACAACGGATACGAATTTCTATTCCAAAAACAAGCAGGAAGCGCTCCAGGGAAGATCAGCTGGAGTGGATGATTCTGTGCAGTGCGGCCTCCGACAGATCAACCACCACAAGCGCAAGTTTTTTTAGAAGTGGGAGTCGAAGCAATTGTACCAGATTGTCTGCTAGATGGCACCGAGCGAAGGTGGCGGTGTGGAGAGAGGAGGAAAACCACGAGATGGACATCGGTGGTGTGGGCACAGATACATCGGTTCGTGCTATGCTACATACATAGTCATGGTAGACCTGAAGCTGCTGGAGTTTATTGAATTGACGGGATGTCAGCCAGGCGGCCACCGTGCAGGGTATGTCCATCAGGTAGCATGCCGGGATGCAGATGCGTTGAACGGAGCCCTGGTGGGAGGAGATGATGGCTCCAGGGAATTCGGAATCATCATCGACAGATAGTTGCCGACATGCGAGATTAAGAGGCGTGGTGCGCCACAGAGTGCGCCACCGAGATGCGAGGACTTGTGTGTGACAGCCATCCTTGGTGGGGAGAAGGGAGATGATCTCCCCAAGGATGCCGTCCGGGAGATTGCTGATGTGGTCCGCTGGAGATTCTACTGGTTCCTCAGGTCCAGGGGCCGCTTCTGGCCGCACAGCCGGGTCCAAGATCTACATCCGGCGACGGCGCCGGCCGGAGCCTCATCTGTGTACATACCAATCTGAAAGAAAAAATGACATAAACATACATGTAGGACTTTCAAAATCAATTCTCAAGATCTGGAAGAAAAAAAGGCACAAACATATATGTAGGACATTCAAAATCAATTCTCAAGATCTGGCCATGAATTATTAGCATGCAAGCTAACCCTAGTCGGATTATTAGCAAACCTCATTTGTACAAAACAAACAATTAATCACTAACTCTATACGGATACCATTCAAACAATCAATACACTACGTGCATCTAACGGATCTTAATTACTCTGATTTCATGGAATGAGAGAACATAACAATAGGATTTGTATTCCAAAAAAAATTATAGAGGGGGGGAGTAATCAGAGAAAACACATGATATGTTTGCCGCACAAATGGGTATATAGATGGCTAACCAGTTTTCCGTCGTAGTCATAGTCGTTGCCGGAGTTGCTGTTGGCCTCCGGCTCTGGATATGGGGGAGGGGCACGACGGCACCGACGAAGTCAAGGTCGTGCTGCTGCTAGCGCGAGACCTTGTCTGACACAACCCTAGAATATTGCTTGTATTAGTTGCATGATAGAGCACTCATGCATCATGGCTAAATTCCTGAAACTTGGAATTGAGGAAAGTGGAATCCTTAAAAACTTAAATAAAAAGGGCAAAGAACCCTGGAAATCGCATTCTTTGTTTCCAAGATGTCCTTTTGCAATGTTTGAGAATTTTGGCAAGAGCTATATATCAAACCAAAATTTAGGAACATTTTTTAGGAATTATTTTTGGGACTTTGAATTTAAACCAATAGCTATTTGAATTTGAACATATATTCATATAACTAGAATATACTTTCAAATACTTCTGAAATAGTTTATGTGCCTTGGAAAAGTCAATGAAGCAACATAAATAAATTCAGAGGAAGTTTGGCACTTGTTTTTTTCAAAACAGTGGCAAATGAACTAAATGAAATAACAGAAAACTAAATTTATTGAAAATAGAAAGGAGAGAGAAAGGAATTACATGGCGCTTACCAACAGCCCAGAGGCCCAGCACTGTGCAGCCCAGGAGATGGCCCAGCCCACCACCGCTGCCACTCATCTCCCACCTCGCGCCAGAAGAACGCGAGGCGTGTGTTCACCCCACACCGGCACACGCTCGGCCACCTCCTGCTTCCGTCGCTGCCCCGACGCGTCTGGACGATGCCACGCATCACCCCGAACCCTCTCGCCAACTCCCTCGTCCTCATACCCTCCTCTCTCTCGCTCTGCACCTCGTGCCTGAGCGCCACCATCGCCGCCGACGCCGTTCGCCACGGGCACAGCCACCGCCTAGCCCCCCAACATGTCCAGCAGCTCCGCCACTGACGTCTACGCCTCCTCAAGGACACACGAGCCGCCGGAAGCCCCTGAATGTCCTCACCGAGCGCGTCTTCAACTTCCCGACGACGAGATCGCCTCCGCCGCCCAGCTCGCTTCGGACCTCCTCCGAGCTCGCTGTCTGCACCGCTGCAACCGCTGTGAGCCTGCCTACCGAACCACCCTCACCGTTGTTTCGTTTGCACGCCGTACCTACCGCCCCGCCGACGACCGAAACCCACCGCCGCACAAGCTCGACGCCGGCATCACTCCGGTGACCATTTGGTCACGCGCGGCGTCCAATGAGTTCGTGACCGCACGTAGAGCATGGCTAGCGTGTTAGTTGGCTCGTTTGCACACTGCAACACCAAACCCGCAACCCACCCGAGCTCCGGCCGCCGCATCCGTGCTCGCCGCCGTCGACTCCGGCCACCATAGGCCCGGCCACCCCCACCATTCAGCGTGCGCCGGCAAGGGCTCTCCAACGCGCCCATCCGCGGCTCGAACTGTGCCTCGTAGCGCAATCCCGAGCACCATCGTCGTCCCTGGCCTCGCCGGCAATGAGCCGCAGGTCAACTCCGCGCGGGGTTGACCCCGTTCTGACCAGGGTTTGACTTCCCCCCTGACCCACCGACGTGTGGGCCCAAGCCCCCTCTTTAATTAGTGTTAAGTTAGTGTTAATTAACTTAGTTAAGTAGATTAGACACTAACATGCGGGCCTAGGTTCTAATTAAACTTAGGTTAGTTAGTTAGTCACTGACCTGTGGACCCCACCCGTCAGGGACTCTGGGTGGCCCTGTTGACCTTGCTGACGTCGTCATGACGTGGTGCTGACGGAGTAATGCTTTCTAGGATTTTAATAAATCAGAAATGATTTATTGATTCCAGAAAATGTCCTAAACTTCTAAAAATCATAGAAATTCAACCGTAACTCCAAATCAAATAATTTATAGATGAAAAATGATCAGAAAAATCCAATCTATCCATCTGTACTGGTTTCATGCATGTTAAAACAACTTAACCTTGTTGTTTAGTTCAAAACATCATAAGGCACTATTTAAATTCATAATTTGAATTTGGGGTTGAACCTTTGGTTCAAAATGAACCAAACCCATCTGGTTGTAGTTGCATTAGGCCAACACACTCATATTACCATGTCATGATCATGCATCATATTGTGCATTGCATTGATTGTGTTCTTCCTTGTTTGCCGGTAATTGTCCCCTCTCAGTAGACGTGGTTCCGACGATGAGATCGATGACACCGATGAAGAGCTATACTATCTTCAGAAGTGCCAGGCAAGCAAAAAAACCCTTGTTCATTCCGAGATAATCCCACTCTCTCGCTCCTGCTCTCTTTTACTTCATTAGGACAACAACGATTCAACTGTTACATGCTGCGGTAGTTGAACCCCTTTCCTCTGCATGACCTGTCATTGCCACAGTAAATAGATGAAACCCACTAGCATGAGTAGGAGTTGTTTGAGCCCTGATGTGCCTACTCATTCATGCTTGCTTGTCATGCCTGCTACTACATAGAGTTGAGTCAGGTCTGATTCGTCGGGGATGAATCAGAGGTGTGTGAACATGTCTTACTGTTGAGAGCTAAGTGTGTGAACACGATTTGGTAAAGGTAGCGGTGAGAAGCCATGTAGGAGTACATGGTGGGTTGTCTCATTGAAACCGTCCTCAGGAACTGAGTTCTGTGTTTGTGATCCATGAACAGCTACTACCACACATTGGGATCCTTAATTGACTCTCTCGTCTTCTTAACCACCCTTGTCCTCTGTCCAGGAGTTGCAAGTAGTTTCTGGTGTTTGTAGTATGCTGGAGGCCATGCGCAGCGCTGACCCGCGGGGTGGGCTGTGATGCGGTAGGCACGTGGCACGGTGTACCGGGCGCCCATTTGGTGTCTCGGGAACCCTGCTCACATCGTTCGGGGCCATATGTGGAAACTTTGGCCGGACTCCCTGCGGATGGAACCTGAATAGGCGATAAACCTGGACTAGAGACTTGAGTGTTTAGGTAGGTCGTGGCCGACACCCTCGCCAGGCTTCCGCTTGAAGGTTGCCGAGATACATGACGTGTACATGGCGGTAAGTGGCGAGAGCGTGTGTGAAGAAGTACACCCCTACAGGTTTAACATCATCTATTCGAATAGCCGTGTCCGCGGTAAAGGACTTCTGGGTTGCCTATAACAGTTCATAGACAAGTGAAAGTAGATACTCTGAAATGCGCAAGATAAGCGTGAGTGCTATGGATGGCCTTCTCGTAGGGAGACGGGAGCGGATCCATAGTGGTGTATTGGTATGGTGAATATGTGGACTCGTGTGCGCCACCTCAGAAGAGTTATTTGCAGTCGTAGTTCAGGATAGCCACCGAGTCAAAGCTGGCTTGCTGCAGTCAAACTCCACCACCCCCTTTGTTTATACTGATGCATATGTAGCTAGTTCTGATGTAAGTCTTGCTGGGTACATTTGTACTCATGTTTGCCTATTTTATGTTTTGCAGAGAGACGTCAGTCTCGCTAGTAGTTCCACGTGGACTTCGACATTTAGCTTGTTACCTCAGCTACGGTCTTGTACCCTTGGGAGGGTCGTGTAGATAGACAGGCTTCTCAGCCTTTTTCATTTGTAGTTGTCTATACTCAGACATGTTAAGCTTCCGCATGTGCTTTGACTTGTATGCTCTGAATGTTGGGTCATGAGAACCATGTTTGTAATATCTCGCTCCTTGGAGCCTAATGAATAAATAATTTGAGTCGTAGAGTTTTGTTGTGATGCCATGTTGTATTTACACATATCGAGCATATTTTGTGTATGATTGAAATGCTTATTATGTGTGGGATCCGACAACCAAGTTGTGTATCCTTGGTAGCCTCTCTTAAGGGGAAATGTAGTCTTGTGCTTCCATGAGCCATAGTAGTCCGCTACAGCCCAGTTCACCGGAGTCCTGCTAGCCCAGCACTACTGCACCGGAACACTTGACTGGCCGGCATGTGATTCACTTCGTTCCTGTGTCTGTCCCTTCGGGGAAATGTCACGCGGCGACATCCGGAGTCCTGCCTAGCCTACTCCGGCCCGGTACACCGGAGTCCCGTTAGCCCAGTGCTACAACCCGGATTCACACGCTGCTAACTGACATGCTCGATGTTGATTCATGTATGCCTATCCCCGTAAGTTAGTGCCACTTTTGGTTCACGACTAGTCATGTCGGCCCGGGTTCTCTGTCATATGGATGCTAGCGACACTATCATATATGTGAGCCAAAAGGCGCAAACGGTCCCGGGCCATGGTAAGGCAACACCCGTGGGAATACCGTGCGTGAGGCCGCAAAGTGATATGAGGTGTTACCGGCTAGATTGATGTGACTTGGAATCGGGGTCCTGACATCTTTGCTATCAGAGCCTGACTGCCTGTAGGATTACCAAGCCAAACTGGTCGAAGTCGTGTCTAGAAATGCTCTAGTTATATAAGGGAATTGATTGTGGAAGGGAACGTAAGGCTCTTTTTACTCCTTTACCCTATGCCTTCTGATCAGAGTCAACCTCTTCTTTTCTACGGGAATTAATAACTAGGCTTCTCATCTTTCTATCAGGATCACGTGTTACTAATCCGTAGACTTATAGGATTGTTGGTTAAGCCTCAGTTTTGTTCCTACTACTTCCGTGTGTTAACAGTTGGTCTCGGAACCTTGTTATTGTGATGTTGAGTGGTTATGCAACCATTTTGCAGGATGTCTCAAATCTTTTTGAGCATTTACAGCCGTTATGCTGTCCAAGTCATCCCAGGTTTCTAAATAGTCTGATGCATTTGTAAATCCCTTTTTTCCGATCCCGATATCCTTTTAGGCCAGATTAACCACACTAATTGCTGAGTTGAGGTACTCCATCGCCTCGACATACATGTTGGAGCTATTATTATGACCCTAGGTGTCTTAGAGAACCACCCAGTAATCTAGCAATGCTTTGTATCCCAAGTGTGATGATTCTGGCCATTATTCTCGAAAGCATCCCATGATGCCATTTAGTTAGTAGGCATTCTATTCCTGGGTTCTTGAACCCAAGATTCACTCTACTTAATCGTGTAGATAGTGTTGCTCGTTCCTTTAGGATATTAGTAACCTTGCGACAGTCCTCGAGATCCGTGGAATCTCCTTCTTCCAAATACCATGAACCATTAAGGCAGAAGTTATTTGAACAAAAGATAACAATCAGAGTACTCTTGAGGAGTTCTCCATTCATAAGTGTGACTCTGCCAGTCCTACCTCTCTGCATGGGTTATCCGGAAGAAGCATGTTGAACTTGGTTCAACATACTAATCTATGCATCCACAACTCAGAAAGTTATATGTTCCTTGAGTTGACCCTCCTCAGATGTATTCTGACCCTAGTCTATCAATTTATAGTCAGGAATAGTTGTGCATTCGTGTTCATCGATGCCTATTATTCTTGTGGTCCGTCAAGCCATTCTATTCCGGAATGACTAGGAGAAACAAACTCCAGTACCTCGTCCATTTCTAGGATTGGGTCAAAGTAGTTGTATCCCGCAGATCAAAATGCCAATCCAGCTTTTGTTCTGTTCTACCTCGGAGTATCACCCTCTTTCATAACAAGAGTATTGTGAGAATTGCACACACCAACAAATGAATTCTTGACGCAGTGATACTTCTTGCCATCATTGTTCATTCCTCGGTTCCCGTGTTATTGTAAGTGGAATGCCGACAAGTGAATCGTGATGTGTGAAATCAATACTCCTAGCAACCCCGTTGCTTGGTAGTTAATGGACATTAATATCATCCTTAGCGTGTTCGTTATTGAATCACTATATTAGGATTGATTGTGCTACCCTGTCCTTATTTCTGGTGCACTCTTCGACCAAGAGTTAGGATTGTATCAATCCCTTTCCTATTTAGTTTTATCGTCTTGCTCTAAAAAGCAAGATTGTTCTCGAGCTTAGTAACATATCGGTGGTTCGTGATTTTCCAAATATCTTCTCTGAAGTATTACCAGGTTGTTCCCTGATCGCTATGTTAAGTTCGTGATCATGTTGGTTTTCCTCCAAACCACCCATTCTCCAAGAATCTGTGTTGGATACCCTAAGCTAGTTGGCTAAGCCAAACAACAACTTGGAGAGTTGGAAGATAAAGCTTAATCCACTTAGTTCACTCCAAAGGGATATCTGGTGTGTGTGTGTGTGTGTGTGTGTTGAAGAAAGATGACATCTTCATCGATTGGTCCTCGTGATCAGTTGTTGGATCAATTATCTTGTCAAAACTTTGATTTGAGTATGGGCTATCGTCGAATCAAATCAGAACTAACGATATTCGTAATGTTGTCTTACTCGTGGTTGATCCCTCGAGCATACACCATTACATCTTTTGGTCTGACCGATGCTATCACCTTGTTCACATAATTGTGGAATTCCATTTATATGGAAACCTGGATGAATTGTTGCTGAGCCCCATCGACAACATCCTTATCTTCCCCCTAATTGTGTTGAATATTAAGCTAGCGTTGGAAACTTTGTAAGAATGCCTTCGTGTTCCGTTCATGAAGGATATGTTCAATGAAAGAAGTGACTTCCTTTGATTCACGTGCATTTGATGCAAGTTGCCGCCGTGAATGCGGGAAAGTTTATTTTTGCCTCCTCCGGAATCATCCCAAGTCAGTCAAGCATATGTGTGAAGTATTCTGTGGTTTGGAGACTTGCAACCTTCATCCCATATGTATTCCCTAGCACCCCAAGCCACTGATTGATTTGTTCAAGGAAAAGGAGTTGATGTGCGAATACTAGTTCATGCACAAGACTTCGATATCCTCGTTGATGGTTCCCCACCTGAACTCGGTAGTGTTTTATTATAGGACTACTACGTGGTCATGCTTGTCTTGGACAGCGTGTTCACAGGTTTGTAGCAGAACCAGCTCATGTTTTGGAGCTTGCTATCGTAGTTCATTTCTCGAGAATCTCGCAACATCATCTCGTCGATTTGTGTTGCAACCTATCCTTTTCCAGACATGCAGTCTGAAATATCCTATTACCAACCAGATCTGAATCTCAGGCAGATATGATGGTTGGAACATTCCCAACATTTGCCTTTTATTCCCAGCCTGCACCCGCCATGGTGCCATCCTACCATGGGTCCCATCCATTTCTGTTGATAAGCAAAAATCATCCATTGCGTTGTTTTTAACAAGGTAGTTCACATCATCCATTCAAGTCGGAGTATGCCATTCTTTTGAACCCCTTCCAATGATCGATTGTGATTTGCCTTAGACTGGTATAAAGAGTTTCAATGATCTTTGTATCAAAAGTAATTCTTTTGCCACTTAAGGGGATAGTTCTACGAGTCACCTACCCCAAGGTGCCCGTTATGGGATCATGGCAATTTATCTCCTCGCTACTTTAAAACCCATGCACTATCTCGCTTAAGCGTGGAATTGCTGCCTACCAAAGTGAATCTTCATCCTCTGTTTCTTTTCATCCCTCCCGACGTGTGCTTTGTCCCTCGGCTCAAGAGATGTTTCTACGTCTCATTCTGTGAGTCGATCCTGAGTGATCGCTCTTCAAGGAGATCGTTTTCTGTAGAGTTTCCCTCTGTCGTCATCGTGTTGGATGAAGATCCTGAAAGCAAAGACGTCAAATTCAATTTGAAGCAATGAATCAACATCTCCGATGAGGGCAATTGGATCGAGAAGATTGTGTTGGCTTTGTTTCCCCTCTGACCTCTTACCTCACGTCTTGAATCTCGGGACGAGATTCTTGTTAGTGGGGGTGAGTTGTCACAACCCTAGAATATTGCTTGTATTATTTGCATGATAGAGCACTCATGCATCATGGCTAAATTCCAGAAACTTGGAATTGAGGAAAGTGGAAGCCTCAAAAACTTAAATAAAAAAGGGCAAAGAACCCTGGAAATCACATTCTTTATTTCCAAGATGTCCTTTTGCAATGTTTGAGAATTTTGGCAAGAGTTATATATCAAACCAAAATTTAGGAACATTTTTAAGGAATTATTTTTGGGACTTTGAATTTAAATCAATAGCTATTTGAATTTGAACATATATTCATGTAACTAGAATATATTTTCAAATGCTTCTGAAATAGTTTATGTGCCTTGGAAAAGTCCATGAAGCAACATAAATAAATTCAGAGGAAGTTTGGCACTTGTTTGTTTTCAAAACAGTGGCAAATGAACTAAATGAAATAAGAGAAAACTAAATTAATAGAAAACAGGAAGGAGAGAGAGAAAGGAATTACCTGGCGCTTACCTACAGCCCAGAGGCCCCACACTATGCAGCCCAGGAGCTAGCCCAGCCCATCACCGCTGCCAGTCGTCTCTCACCTCGCGCCAGAAGGACGCGAGGCGTGTGTTAGCCGCACACCGGCACACGCTCGGCCACCTCCTGCTTCCGCCGCTGCCCCGATGCGTCTGGACGATGCCACGCATCACCCCGAACCCTCTGGCCCACTCCCTCGTCCTCATCCCCTCCTCTCTCTCGCTCTGCACCTCGTGCCCGAGCGCCACCATCGCCACCGACGCCGTTCGCCACGGGCACAGCCACCGCCTAGCCCCCCCAACATGTCCAGCAGCTCCGCCACTGACGTCTACGCCTCCTCGAGGACACACGCGCCGCCGGAAGCGCCTGAATGTCCTCACCGAGCGCGTCTTCAACCTCCCGATGACGAGATCGCCTCTGCGGCCCCGCTCGCTTTGGACCTCCTCCGAGCTCGCTGTCTGCACAGCTGCAACCGCTGTGAGCCTGCCTACCGAACCACCCTCACCGTTGTTTCGTTTGCACGCCGTAGCTACCGCTCCGCCGACGACCGAAATCCACGGCCGCACAAGCTAGACGCCGGCATCACTCCGGTGACCATTTGGTCACGCGCGGCGTCCAACGAGTTCGTGACCGCATGTAGAGCATGGCTAGCGCGTTAGTTGGCTCGTTTGCGCGCTGCAACATCGAACCCGCAACCCACCCGAGCTCCGACCGCCGCATCCGTGCTCGCCGCCATCGACTCCGGCCACCACAGGCCCGGCCACCCCCACCATTCGACGTGCACCGGCAAGGGCTCTCCAACGTGCCCATCCGCAGCTCGAACTGTGCCTCGTAGCGCAATCCCGAGCACCATCGTCGTCCCTGGCCTCGCCGGCGACGAGCCGCGGGTCAACTCCGGCGGGGTTGACCCCGTTCTGACCAGGGTTTGACTTCCCCCATGACCCACCGACATGTGGGCCCAAGCCCCTTGTTTAATTAGTGTTAGGTTTAGTTAGTGTTAATTAACTTAGTTAAGTAGATTAGACACTGACATGCAGGCCCAGGTTCTAATTAAACTTAGGTTAGTTAGTTAGTCACTGAAGTGTGGATCCCACACGTCAGGTTTGACGCTGGGCGGCCCTGTTGACCTTGCTGACATCGTCATGACGTGGTGCTGATGCAGTAATGCTTTCTTGGATTTTAATAAATCAGAAATGATTTATTAATTCCAGAAAATGTCCTAAACTTCTAAAAATCATAGAAATTCAACCGTAACTCCAAATCAAATAATTTGTATATGAAAAATGATCAGAAAAATCCAATCTATCCATCCGTACTGGTTTAATGCATGTTAAAACAACTTAACCTTGCTGTTTAGTTCAAAACATGATAAGGCACTATTTAAATTCATAATTTGAATTTGGGGTTGAACCTTTGGTTCAAAATGACCCAAACCCATCTGGTTGTAGTTGCATTAGGCCAACACACTCATATTACCATGTCATGATCATGCATCATATTGTGCATTGCATTGATTGTGTTCTTCCTTGTTTGCCGGTAATTGTCCCCTCTCAGTAGACGTGGTTCCGACGATGAGATCGATGACACCGATGAAGAGCTATACTATCTTCAGAAGTGCCAGGCAAGCAAAAACCCCCTTGTTCATTCCGATATAATCCCACTCTCTCGCTCCTGCTCTCTTTTACTTCATTAGGACAACGACAATTCAACTGTTACATGCTGCGGTAGTTGAACCCCTTTCCTCTGCATGACCTGTCATTGCCACAGTAAATAGATGAAACCCACTAGCATGAGTAGGAGTTGTTTGAGCCCTGATGTGCCTACTCATTCATGCTTGCTTGTCTTGCCTGCTACTGCATAGAGTTGAGTCAGGTCTGATTCGTCGGGGATGAATCGGAGGTGTGTGAACATGTCTTACTGTTGAGAGCTAAGTGTGTGAACACGATTTGGTAAAGGTAGCGGTGAGAAGCCATGTAGGAGTACATGGTGGGTTGTCTCATTGAAACCGTCCTCAGGAACTGAGTTCTGTGTTTGTGATCCATGAACAGCTACTACCAGACATTGGGATCCTTAATTGACTCTCTCGGCTTCTTAACCACCCTTGTCCTCTGTCCAGGAGTTGCAAGTAGTTTCTGGTGTTTGTAGTATGCTGGAGGCCATGTGCAGCGCTGACCCGCGGGGTGGGCTGTGATGCGGTAGGCACGTGGCACGGTGTACGGGCGCCCGTTTGGTGTCTCGGGAACCCTGCTCACATCGTTCGGGGCCGTATGTGGAAACTTCGGCCGGACTCCCTGCGGATGGAACCTGAATAGGCGATAAACCTGGACTAGAGACTTGAGTGTTTAGGTAGGCCGTGGCCGACACCCTCACCAGGCTTCCGCTTGAAGGTTGCCGAGATACATGACGTGTACATGGCGGTAAGTGGCGAGAGCGTGTGTGAAGTACACCCCTGCAGGGTTAACATCATCTATTCGAATAGCCGTGTCCGCGGTAAATGACTTCTGGGTTGCCTATAACAGTTCATAGACAAGTGAAAGTAGATACTCTGAAATGCGCAAGATAAGCGTGAGTGCTATGGATGGCCTTCTCGTAGGGAGACCGGAGCGGATCCATAGTGGTGTATTGGTGTGGTGAATATGTGGACTCGTGTGCGCCACCTCAAAAGAGTTATTTGCAGTCGTAGTTCAGGATAGCCACCGAGTCAAAGCTGGCTTGCTGCAGTCAAACTCCACCACCCCCTTTGTTGATACTGATGCATATGTAGCTAGTTCTGATGTAAGTCTTGCTGGGTACATTTGTACTCATGTTTGCCTATTTTATGTTTTGCAGAGAGACATCAGTCTTGCTAGTAGTTCCGCGTGGACTTCAACATTTAGCTTGTTACCTCAGCTACGATCTTATACCCTTGGGAGGGTCGTGTAGATAGACAGGCTTCTCAGCCTTTTTCATTTGTAGTTGACTGTACTCAGACATGTTAAGCTTCCGCATGTGCTTTGACTTGTATGCTCTGAATGTTGGGTCATGAGACCCATGTTTGTAATATCTCGCTCCTTGGAGCCTAATGAATAAATACTTTGAGTCGTAGAGTTTTGTTGTGATGCCATGTTGTATTTACACATATCGAGCATATTGTGTGTATGATTGAAATGCATGTTATGTGTGGGATCCGACAACCTAGTTGTCTATCCTTGGTAGCCTCTCTTAAGGGGAAATGTAGTCTTGTGCTTCCATGAGCCATAGTAGTCTGCTACAGCCCGGTTCACCAGAGTCCTGCTCGGCCAGCACTACTGCTCCGGAACACTTGACTGGCCGGCATGTGATTCACTTTGTTCCTGTGTCTGTCCCTTCGGGGAAATGTCACGCGGCGACATCCGGAGTCCTGCCTAGCCTACTACAGCCCGGTTCACCAGAGTCCCGTTAGCCCAGTGCTACAGCCCGGATTCGCACGCTGCTGGCCGACATGCTCGATGTTGATGCATGTATGCCTGTCCCCATAAGTTAGTGACACTTTGGGTTCATGACTAGTCATGTCGGCCCAGGTTCTCTGTCATATGGATGCTAGTGACACTATCATATACGTGAGCCAAAAGGCGCAAACGGTCCCGGGCCATGGTAAGGCAACACCCGTGGGAATACCGTGCGTGAGGCCGCAAAGTGATATGAGGTGTTACCGGCAAGATCGATGTGACTTGGAATCGGGGTCCTGACATTGTCGACGGCGATGGCAACCTCTATGCCCAGCTTCACGCGTTGAGCGGGTGCTTCACCAGCCCCGGCGTCGCCACTCCCTCCGATGGTGCACTTCTGCGGCATCCTCATACACTCCAGAGTCCAGACGTTGGTGACCACTATGGACCGGGGGTGCGGCCACCTATTATGGCCGGCGGCTCGGGTGTGCAATTAATACGGGCTAGTGGGAGTGAGGCAGGCTGCGGTCAAAAGCTGACTCGCCACCCGGTGAGCCTGCGCAGCGGGCTTGTGCCATTCCAACCATCATTTTGTTGGAGATATGCCCTAGAGGCAATCATGTATGATGATATTTCCTATGTGTTTATGAATAAAGATAGTCCTTGGACATTATCAATGATGTGTATCAGCAAGTACGTGATTTGTTTGTGGGACTATGCATTGTACGATGACTGTCCTAAATGGTCCCTAGTCGAAAGGGTTGTGTGGACGCGCAGCCGACTAGACTAGCATATGACACGGTCGATGGCTTGGTCTCACTAGCCATGTAGCATTGGATGCTAACTGGATAATATGGACTCGGAAGGATCTTGTCGGATTCGACATAGTTGGATCCGAGATGAGATAAGGTTCGAGTCGGACATACCCAACTATGAGAAGCAGCGATATGTCATCTGTGAGTCTCTAGTACAACATACGTTCTATGTCCTAAGACCTGAGTTGACGCATGTACTCGGGATGGTGAAAGACCTGCTTTGGGCTAATCAAACACTACTCCGTGACTGGGTAGTTACAAAGGTAGGTTTCAGGCTTGCCCAGACCCATGCTGCGAGACATGGTCGATTTGCCCCTCCGACCAGGAGAGATATACTCTGGGCCCCTCGTGTGATCCGACCAGGATAAGCATGGCCATGCGACAAGGATTATGAGATAATCCGGTTTGTGGTAGGCATCACTAGAACGAGAAAGAGGTCGGGCTAGCACAAGGATGACAGACTCGCCTTGAGCCCGACAACAAATATCGTGTGGCAAATGGAATGGAAGTATGATGTACAGGTTCGCCTAACCAGCTTCATAGTCTGTTTGGTGTTCGGCATGCCTTGCTAGGGGCCGCTACCAACCTTGTAGTTCGGAGGTGATCTGAACTGCGACCAAGCCGGCTTGAACCTAAGGGGTCGCGCGCTTAAGGGAAGGAACCTACGAGGTCGGATCTGAGGACACTGGTCGGATGTGATCCGAGCAGTATTCGGATTATGGCCGAGTAGACTTATGGGCTTTAGCGTCCGTGCGAGGCCCAAGTATTGAGCCCGCGACAGACGCCAATATAAAGTGGAGGAGCGGCACACTCAGGTAATTGATCGCTTCGGCGCTGTCACTAGGGTTTGCATGTGTTGCGAATAGACACCTCCACTCGCCGCCGGTTGTGTGATCGAACCTAGCAGTCCGCCGCACAACGTTCCTCCTGCACGCGTGGATACCATTAGAGGCGGTTCACTTGCGCCGCTCCGGCGAACCTGTACGTGGGAACCGACAACCGGTTGTTCGAGGGAGATTGGATGAGGAGGAGACGATCCACACGGACGCGCTGCCCCAACTCTTCTTCCGCTGCACGGCACTGCTCGTCTAGTGGTAACAAACTGTGATCCATCTCCCGTAGCATGTTCCTGGTTGTTCTATGTGTAGGATAATTTTAATTTGCAGTCGACGCACCCTACCGTAGAACCCAACAGTGGTATCAGAGCTTCTGCTATAGGATTTGGATTCAGATCGTATGCATATTTGATATGTGGAGGTGGCAGATGAGACCTGTCATCGTTTATGAGATCGGCTATGTGCACGGTTGATGAGATCAACTGCACATGGGGATCGATGTGGCTATGTTTTCTGATGATCGGAGTCGATGAGGTCGTGACACAACCTACCCCTACCGGTCGGTATCCGCCATCGAGGTTAACAGTGAAACGTAAATCTGAATCGGACTCGCGATGATCGATAAGATCGGTCAGATCAGAAAATTCGGCGTGTGCGTAGCACCTTGTATTTCGTACACTATCACTCAAACCGGTAGAATGCGATTCTATGCATAACTTTATTTTGCAGGGTTTGATGTGAATAGTATGGCTCATGTGTATGTGATGCATGTGTGTAAATTATACATGGCCTGCGTGTCATGTTTGTCAGCCGGCAGGAGCCAAAGTGCTCTCATTATATTGTATAACGACCCGCGTGTTGACTTGTGACTCTATGTAAAATTCATTACTAGTTGTAGTAGTTGGATAATAGAGATCAGGTTGGTGGCCTGGCATCCGGGCGTGACAAACAAGATGGAGTTCCTAGATGGTCATCGGAGTCGGAGCCGACATGGAAGGACATCCACGAAGGAGTCATACTATTTCAAAATAATTTGTGATTGTTATGCTTTTTGTTTCTATGCATGTTAAAATGGTAGAAAGATCCCTCGTTAATATGAAGCAGTATTCCATTCCCGATGTTGCACCTTCGCACGTCAAGTACGTCTAGTAGTGGGCTCATAAAATTGGGGTGCTGCTAGGTGTCCTTGAACTGAAGGGTTCGTGTTGGACACGGACATGCACTGCATCAGGTTAACTTGACAAGGCTATCAAAACGGTTTTGGGCCTTGTGGCAAAGAAGGTTGGGGGCCAGGGTATGAGATACCTTCCCGACCGACAGGAGTCTTATAGAGATACGATTGGCAAGGAGTTGCTTATGGGATAGGCATGTTTTCTAGTAGTGATGCTAAAGCTCACTAGTCGCATATGCTAGTCGGATCCTGAATCAGTGAGAGTTTGCGGAGGGATGCTGACTTCAGTGGGAGTATTTCTGTTTAGCGCTAGAATTACTCTACATAAACACATTGCTTAGTGATTGCATATTTTTCTGTTGTAGATCAATGGCACCACATGCTCAACCCAACTTTGCATTGAAATCAATTCTGGTAAAGGATAAACTGAATGGAACAAACTTTACCACCTGGTATAGAAATTTGAGAATTGTTCTCAAGCATGATAAAAAGGAACATGTTCTAGAGGATCCACTTCTAGAGGAACCTGCCGATAATGCTAATACCACAACCAAGAATGCCTACCAGAAACTCGTTGATGAATCAAACGAGATCAGCTGCCTCATGCTGGCTTGTATGGAGCCCGATTTGCAGCAGCATTTTGAAGATTTTGGGGCTTTCGATATGATCGAGAGTCTCAAGAGCATGTTTCAGGTGCAGGCTAGGACCGAAAGGTTCAACGTCTGGCTACCCTTGATGGATTGCAAGATGAAGGAAGGTAATCCACCGAGCCCACATGTGATCAAGATGATCAGATATGTGCAAGCTTTGGATCGGTTGGGCTTCCCGCTCTTGGATGAGCTGGCTACTGATGCAGTTCTGGGTTCTCTTCCGCCTAGCTATGGGACGTTCATTTCGAACTATCATATGCATGGCATGGATAAGAAGCTCACTGAATTGCATGGTATGCTTAAGGTGGCAGAGCAGGATATTAAGAAAGGCACACATCAAGTGTTGATGGTGCAGAAATCGGCTAAGTTCAAGAAGAGTTGGTCTAAGAAGAAGGCTAAGGCAAAGGGCACGAAGATGGTAACCTCCGCCGCTGCGCCAAAGTCTGGACCGGACTCAAAGACCATTTGCTACCATTGCAAGGAAACTGGTCATTGGAAGAGGAACTGTAGCAAGTGGCTTGCAGAGCATGGCAAGAAGGCCAGAAATGCTTCTTCAGGCAAAGGTACACTTGTTGCATATGTTATAGACATTTACCTTGCTGACATACCAAGTAGCTCCAGGGTATTTGATATCGGACCGGTTGTGCATATTTGCAACTCGATGCAGGGGCTGGTAAGAACTAGGCGTGTAGCACAAGGGGAGATTGACATCAGGGTCGGCAACAAAGTAAGAGTTGCTGCGTTGGAGGTCGACATGATGCAGCTCCAGCTTCCTTCTGGATTTATTTTTGAATTGAATAATTGTTATTACATTCCTGCACTTAGTCAGAACATTATTTCTGCCTCATGCTTGATGAGTCAGGGTTATGAATTCAATTTGAAGGACAACGGTTGTTCATTTTATTTGAATGGTATGTTCCACGGCTATGCACCCATTGTCGATGGGCTATTTATATTGAATCTGGAACAGGAACCGGTCTATAACGTGAATGTCAAGAGGCATAAGCCTAATGAGATAAATCCGACGTACCTCTGGCATTGCCAACTTGGACACATTAGTCTGAAACGCATGAAGAAGCTCCATGATGATGGGCTCCTAACTTCGTCTGACATTGGGTCATTCGAGACATGGGAATAATGCTTGCTCGGCAAGATGACTAAGTCTCCTTTTGCAAAGAGTTGCGAGAGGGCGGCCGAGCTATTGGAGCTTATACACAGTGATGTGTGTGGCCCAATGAGCACAACTAGTAGAGGCGGCTATCAGTACTTCATGACTTTTACCGACGACTTGAGTAGATATGGATATATCTATTTGATGAGGCACAAGTCGAATTTTTTTGAAAAGTTCAAAGAGTTTCAAAACGAGGTTGAGAATCAGCTCGGCAATACTATAAAGCTTCTACGATCTGATCGTGGAGGTGAGTACATGAGCCAGGAGTTTGATGATCATCTGAAAAGCCGAGGTATAGTACCTCAGCTCACACCTCCGGGTACGCCAAAGAGAAACTGCGTATCGGAATGGAGGAATCGTACCTTGTTGGACATGGTTCGATCTTTGATGAGCAAATCGGATTTACCCTTGTCATTCTGGGGATACGCTCTAGAAACTACAACTTTCACACTTAACAGGGTACCATCAAAATCCGTAGATAAGACACCACATGAGATGTGAACCGGGAAGACTCCCAGTTTGTCTTTTCTAAAGATTTGGGGTTGTGAAGCATTTGTCAAGCGACTTATGTCAGACAAGCTTACACCCAAGTCAGATAAATGCATATTCATGGGATATCCGAGGGAAACCTTGTGATATAGCTTCTACAACTGGGAAGAGAACAAAGTGTTTGTTGCTCGGAGCGGGGTTTTCCTTGAGAAAGAGTTTCTCAGTCGGGAGGCCAGTGGGAGGACGGTCCGACTCGGAGAAATTTGAGGACCACTCGGGGAAGGCTCGGCTGGTGATGAGATCATACTGGAGTCAGCCAGGGAACCCGTAGTGGAAGCGGCACCAGAACCACGGAGGTCCGAAAGAATGCGCAGAGTGCGCGATGTATTGTTGCTAGAAAGCGACGAGCCGGCCACATATGCGGAAGCGATGGTAAGCCCAGATTTTGAGGCATGGCTAGAGGCCATGAGATCTGAGTTAAAGTCCATGGATGAGAATCAAGTCTGGGACTTGGTTATTCCGCCGCCTGGCGTAACAGCCATTGGTTGCAAATGGGTCTTTAAGAAGAAAACCGATGTGGATGGAAATGTTCATATCCAAAAAGCTTGGCTTGTCACTAAAGGTTATGGACAAGTTCAAGAAATTGACTACGATGAGACTTACTTGCCGGTAGCGATGCCGAAGTCGGTGAGGATCGTACTAGCTATAGTTGCATATTTCGATTACGATATATTGCAGATGGATGTCAAAACGGCTTTCCTTCACCAAAATTTAACTGACGACGTGTATATGATACATCCCGAGGGATTGTCGATCCGACTATCACTAGTAAGGTATGCAAGCTCAAGAGATCCATTTGTGGGTTGAGGCAAGCATCTCGGAGTTGGAACATTCGTTTTGATGAGGTCGTCACTGGTCTCGGTTTCATCAAAAGCGAAGAGGACGCTTGTTTATACAAGAAGTTAAGTGGGAGCTTGATAGTGTTTTTGATCTTGTATGTGGATGACATATTGTTGATTGGAAACAATGTTTCGATGCTGAACTCGGTCAAGGAGTCATTGAATGGCAAGTTTTTGATGAAGGACCTTGGTGAGGCAGTGTATATTTTAGGCATTAAGATCTATAGAGATAGATCGAGGAGGCTGTTCGGCTTAAGCCAGAGCACGTACATAGATAAAGCGTTGAAACGGTTCAACATGAGTGAGGCGAAGAAAGGGTTCTTGCCACTCTCACATGGTATAAGGCTAAGAGAGACTCAGATTCCTTTGACATGCGATGAGCGAAGCAGGATGAGTAGGATTCCGTATGCCTCGGCAAGCAGATCCATCATGTATGCCAAGATATGTACAAGGCCTGATGTTGCTTTTGCAATAAGCCTAACAAGAAGATACCAGGCCAACCCAGGTGAGAGTCACTGGGCAGCGGTAAAGACTATTTTGAAGTACCTGAAAAGGACTAAAGAGATGTTCCTAGTTTATGGAGGTGAGGAAGAGCTCGTCATAAGGGGTTACGCCGATGCTAGTTTCCAAATCGACAGAGATGATTGTCGGTCACAGTCTGGATTCGTGTATGTCATGAATGGAGGAGCAGTGAGCTGGATGAGTTCCAAGCAAGATACGGTGGCCCATTCTACCACAGAAGCCGAATACATTGCGGCTTGTGAAGCTGCAAAGGAAGGTGTTTGGATCCAGCATTTTCTGGATGATCTTGGTATTTTCCCAGCCTCGTTAAAACCGTTGGACCTTTATTGTGATAATTCTGGTACCATCGCACAAGCCAAGGAGCCGAGGAATCACCACAAGGTCAGACACATAAATCGGAAATATCACCTGATACGAAATATCGTAAAGAACGGTGATGTAGAGTTATGCAAAATTCACACGGATGCAAATGTCGCAGGTCCGTTGACTAAGCCGCTTCCACAACCCAAGCACGAGGGGCACGTTAGAGCTATAGGCATTCGATGTCTATTTGATTGACTCTAGTGCAAGTGGGCGACTATTGGAGATATGCCCTAGAGGCAATCTTGTATGATGATATTTCCTATGTGTTTATGAATAAAGATAGTCCTTGGACATTATCAATGATGTGTATCAACAAGTACGTGATTTGTTTGTAGGACTATGATTGTATGATGACTGTCCTAAATGGTCCTTGTCGAAAGGGTTGTGCGGACGTGTAGCCGAGTAGACTAGCATATGACATGGTCGATGGCTTGGTATCACTAGCCATGTAGTATTGGATGCTAATCGGATAATATGGACTCGGAAGGATCTCGTCGGATTCGACATAGTCGAATCCGAGTCGAGATAAGGTTCGAGTCGGACAGACCCAACTATGAGATGCAGCCATATGTCATCTGTGAGTCTCTAGTACAACATACATTCTATCTCCTAAGACCTGAGCTGATGCATGTACTCGTGATGGTGACAGACTTGCTTTGGGCCAATCAAACGCTACTCCATGACTGGATAGTTACAAAGGTAGGTTTCATGCTTGTCCAGACCCATGCTGCGAGACATGGTCGAGCAAGATGGGATTTGCCCCTCCGATTAGGAGAGATATACTCTAGACCCCTCGTGTGATCCGACTAGGATAAGCATGGCCATGCGACAAGGATTATGACACAATCTGGTTTGTGATCGTCAACACTAGAACGAGAAAGAGGTCTGGCTAGCACAAGGATGACAGACTCGCCTTGAGCCCGACAACAAATATCGTGTGGCAAATGGAATGGAAGTATGATGTACAGGTTCGCCTAACCAGCTTCATAGTCTGTTTGGTGTTCGGCATGCCTTGCTAGGGGCCGCTACCAACCGTGCAGTTCGGAGGTGATCCGAACCGCGACCAAGACGGCTTGAACCTAAGGGGTCGCGCTCTTAAGGGAAGGAACCTACGAGGTCGGATCTGAGGACACTGGTCGGATGTGATCCGAGCAGTATTCGGATTATGGCCGAGTAGACATATTGGCTTTAGGGTCCGTGCGAGGCCCAAGTATTGAGCCCGCGACAGACGCCTATATAAAGTGGAGGTGCCGCACACTCAGGTATTTGATCGCTTCGGCGCTGTCACTAGGGTTTGCATGTGTTGCGAATAGACACGTCCACTCGCCACCAGTTGTGTGATCGGACCTAGCAGTCCACCGCATGACGTTCCTCCTGCACCCGCGGATACCATTAGAGGTGGTGCACTTGCGCCGCTCCGGTGAACCTGTACGTGGGAACCGACAACCGACTGTTCGAGGGAGATTGGACGAGGAGGAGACGATCCATGCGGACGCGCTGCCCCAACTATGCTGCACGGCATTGCGCATCTAGTGGTAATGAACTGTGATCCATCCCGCGTAGCATGTTCCTGGTTGTTCTGCGCGTAGGATAATTTTAATTTGCAGTCGACGCACCCTACCGTAGAACCCAACACATTTCACACAGCTACTTGCACGCCTCCCGTCAATATGCACACCTGCACGTACGCCTCCCGGTATGCCTGCGCGGTGGACTGCTCGCATGTGTCCCGTCAACTCACGCTTGCTCGCATGGCACATGGGGCGTGTGACAGACTTACTAAGTAATAACCCCATAGAATCTATCTATATAAAGATAAAGATGAAATCGTGTCAGGAAGCGGGTTTTTCTTTGGCCAAAAGGTACTTCGAACTTGGAACGAGCATGAAGAGATTAACGAGACTGCTTTCTCTTTTGAGTTTTTCTGGCGGACTTGCCGTGCAAGATCTTTGGCCTTCCCCTGGAACCGATGAAAAAAAGTGGATCGCTTCTTATGTACTCGCTCAGAATGATTCTTCTCTATCTATAGTTCATGGCCTATTAGAAGTAGAAAGTGCTCTGGTGCAATCCTTACATATATTTTTTTTTATTGATGATTCATTCTGCCGCTTTACTGCTTAACTGAAGCATGGCACGGTCTAACGCACACAGTCCGAATAAATAATCCGTATGAGATATTGGCTGCCAGTTTTTAATAATCTCCCGTTTGTAAGAAGATTATATCGAAACGGGTCTCATTGATGAAAAAAAATCACAGTCTGCTGGTGTCCATATATGACACCACGATAAGTTTCATGAATTTCAACTAAGTTTTGGATTTACTAAATTTTAAAAATAGATATTCTCAATATTTTGAAATCTCTTGCACAGGGAAACATGCACCTAGGGACACATATGATTTTGCAACCCATTTTGGTGCACATGTAGCTCAAATTGATTTTTGCACATTAAATACCTAGGAAATCAATTAATGTATAAAAACGGTCGAATGATGTGTGTTTTAAAAAAATTAACATGAAACTCCGCCTTTCATCACATGTTCACTGCAGAAAAAGTTTGACATGCCTCTGAGTGGTTGTGGTTGTGCGGGATGTGTGTGTGTGTGGGGGGGGGGTGGGGGGGAGGGGTCCGGCAGTACACTACGAGTCGTGAACCTCCGTGTGGGATTATTGATCATTTCGTGTGTCATATATGCCACATCAAAGTCGTGAATTGGTTATTTAAATAATTACACAACCCTTTTAGACATAATGTTCGGGCCACATGCATGCATTGGTGGTCCTCTCGGACACTCTCCCTCGTGCGGTTATCAGCGACGTGCCAATTCTTTAGCCCGCAAAGGGTTTTAGTTTCCACCGACAACGAGAGGCATTTGACCAAATGGTGGATTCATCTTGGCAAGTGTGTGGTGTGGATCATGGTGGGATTCCATATCAAAGTTCGAGCACGTGCGTACACACTCCCACCGGCTTGAAGTGAGGGGGCTACATGCATCATGGTGTAGTGCGTTTCTAGTTTGAGAAGCATGTGCCACATCAAAATTGTGCATTGGGTATTCAAACATCACATAACACACTGAAAGTGCAACTATCCCTGGGTGGTTTTGGTAATTCCTAACAACATATAGCTCATTGAGCTAATGTTATTCCAAGATAAATATTTCAGGAAAGCTCAATGATTGGCATGGCATGGATTAGAAAGTTGACCCTTCAAAATGCTAAGGACAGAAGATTGGCTCAAGCTCAAAGCACAAGACTCTACATTTTCTATTTTAGTGATCCAAGATCACATTGAGTCTATAGGAAAAGCCAATACTATTAAGAAGGGATGAGGTGTTGCTTAATGAGGTTCTTGCTCAAAATGCTTAGTGATATGCTCCAAAACCCTCCACTACTTTCTCACATCCACATATGTCCCAAAACAAAAAGTCCAACTCGGTCCCACCGAAATTTCATACCCGGAGCCACCGAGTTCAGTTGACATAGCCACTGCCAGAAACCCTACTCTTTTCGATCTCACCGATAGGGATCTCGGTCTCACCGAGATGGGATTGTAATCTCTCTGTTTCCCTTCGTAACGTTTCGGTCAAACCGAGATGAGCGATCGGTCCCACCGAGATTGCAATGCAAACACTCTGTTTCCTTTTCGTAACGTTTTGGTCGAACCAAGATGAGCGAATCGGTCCCACCGAGTTTGCCTGACCAACTCTCTGTTAGTCTATTACCAAAATCGGTCTCACCGAGTTTGTGTAATCGGTCTCACCGAGATTACGTTATGCCCTAACCCTAAGGAAATTGGTCCCACCGAGTTGACGTGTCGGTCCCACCGAAATGCCTAACGGTCACATTATGAACCAAATCGGTCTGACCGAGTTCTCTGAATCGGTCCCACCGAGTTTGGTGATTTGTGTGTAACGGTTAGATTTTGTGTGGAGGCTATATATACCCCTCCACCCACTCTTCACTCGTGGAGAGAGCCATCAGAACATGCCTACACTTCCAACACATATTTTCTGAGAGAGAATCACCTACACTTGTGTTGAGGTCAAGATATTCCATTCCAACCACATAAATCTTGATCTCTAGCCTTCCCCAAGTTGCTTTCCACTCAAATCTTCTTTCCACCAAATCCAAATCCTGTGAGAGAGAGAGAGAGTTGAGTGTTGGGGAGACTATCATTTGAAGCACAAGAGCAAGGAGTTCATCATCAACACACCATTTGTTACTTCTTGGAGAGTGGTATCTCCTAGATTGGCTAGGTGTCACTTGGGAGCCTCCGTCAAGATTGTGGAGTTGAACCAAGGAGTTTGTAAGGGCAAGGAGATCGCCTACTTCATGAAGATCTACCCTAGTGAGGCAAGTCCTTCGTGGGCTACGGCCATGGTGGGATAGGCAAGGTTGCTTCTTCGTGGACCCTTGTGGGTGGAGCCCTCCGTGGACTCGCACAACCGTTACCCTTCGTGGATTGAAGTCTCCATCAATGTGGATGTACGATAGCACCACCTATCGGAACCACGGATAAAAAATCTCCGTGTCAACATTGTGTTTGCTCTCTCAAACTCCTTCCTTTACCTTCGTATGCAATTGTCTTACATTCTGCTGCTATACTCTTAGAATTGCATGTGTAGGTTGATTGCTTGGCTTGTGCTAAGTTGCTAAAATCTGCCAAGAACTAAAATTGGGAAAAGGCTAGATTTTTATTTGGTCAAGTAGTCTAATCACCCCCCCTCTACACATACTTTCGATCCTACAAGTGGTATCAGAGCTTTGGTCTCCATTTGCTTTGATTTCCATAGCTTTTGGTGGTCATAGCCTTGGTTTCACAACCTAGGAGAGTATGGCATCTAGCGAGGGAAATTACCACCGTAGAGGTCCTTACTTTGATGGTACAAATTTTGCTAGTTGGAAGCATAAGATGAAAATGCATATTCTTGGACATAACCCCGCCGTTTGGGCTATTGTGTGTATTTGGCTTGCAAGGTGAATTCTTTGATGGGAGAGAACCAAACTGTGAAGCTACCGCGGAAGAGTTGAAGATGCTACAATACAATGCTCAAGCTTGTGATATTCTCTTCAATGGATTGTGCCCTGAAGAATTCAACAAAATCAGCCGTCTTGAGAATGCAAAGGAAATTTGGGATACTTTGATTGATATGCACGAAGGTACCGACTCCGTCAAGGAATCCAAATGGGATATGCTTCAAAGTCAACTTGACTAGTTCAAAATGAAGGATGGTGAATGTGTCGCTGAAATGTACTCTAGGCTTGCTCTCATCACAAATGAGATTGCTGGCTTAGGAAGTGAAGAGATGACCAACAAATTCATCATCAAGAAGATCCTTAGAGACTTGGATGGAAAATATGATACCGTGTGCACATTGATCCAAATGATGCCCAATTACAAAGTTCTCAAGCCAACGGAAGTCATTGGAAGAATGTTGCTCATGAGATGTCACTCAAGGATAAGGAAGAGCTTCACAACAAGTCTAGTGGTGCTTACAAAACCTCGTGTGATGTTCCCACATCATCAAGTGAGAACCAACCTTCAATGAAGAATTGAGTTTAATGGTGAAGAACTTCAACAAGGTCTACAAGAGTAGAAGCAAGGAAAGAAGTTCCAAGTCAAGATCCTACCATGACAAAAGATCTTCTAGTCGTGAGCGTAATTGCTACAATTGTGGAAGACCCAGACACAACTCCAATGAGTGTACGCCCCCCTACAAAAGAAGAGAAGACTCTCCCAAAAGAAGAAATAGAAGAGAAGAATCACCACCAAGAGAAAGGAGGAGTAAGATGAACGTTATGAACAAAGACCCTCTCGGAGAAGCAAGGACTTGGAAAGGAAGTAAAATTCATCAAGGAGCTACACAAAAAGAAGACATCAAGCTCATGTTGGTGAATAGATATCTGGCTCCGACTCCGACAATCACTCCGAAAGAAGTTATCACTCCAACTCCGAATATACTCAAGATGAAGGTGTTGCTGGTCTAGCACTTGTGTCAACCAACTCCTACGACATATTTGACTCACCAAATGAAGGAATTGGAAGATGCTTCATGGCCAAGGGTCCAAAGGTAACACATCCCGAGTATGTTGATTTCAATAGTGATGAAGATGATTTGCTAGGTGATGATGATTTACTTGTTGACAACACTAGTGATGAAAACTATGATGAAACGTCAATTAATCATGCTAATCAAGATAAAACGAATGACGATGATAAGAACGAGATTGAGCGTCTAACTAAAGAACTAAACACTCTTAATTTAGCTGATGAAACTACCTTGGAAGATCATCGAGAACTTTTAAAGACTCATGATAAGCTACGCTTTGAAAAGCTCAACCTTGAGCAAGAACATGAGTTTTTAAAGGCAATCAATGATGATCTTCGCAAGAAAAGTTCTTCTTACATTGCCAAGCGTTTACTCTTGTCTACTTACATGCCACAAGTTAAATCTAGCAACAAGAGCAAGAAAGATTCTTCATCTAGTAGCAACAAAAATCATGCTAAATCCAATGTTGTTGCATCTAGTAGTTCTCTTGATTCCACTAATGATTCTCTTAGCCAAGTTACATTTGAGCAAGAAAATAGCTTATTGAAGGGAATTATAGAGAAAGGTGTTTACAAGAGCCTTGCCGGAAGTAAGCAATTTGAGGAAATTGTACGCAAGCAAGGAAGACACCGGAAGAATCAAGGTGTTGGTTTTGAACGAAAGTTCAATGCCAATGGAGTTGAGTGGGAAGAAGATCAATACCCCAAGACGAAGTTTGTTCCTCAACAAGAGAAGTATGATCCTACTTATTTCAAAGGGACACAAGCTCAAGATGATCTTCCACCATAAGACCACAAGCTAAAAGGCAAGGACAAGTTCAAGAGGAAATTGATGCATTTGAAGATGCACCTAAGGCCTTGGTCAAGTGGGTTCCCAAGACTACATCAAGTTCTACCTCATCAAGTACGACTACGACTCCAAGGATTCCCATGAAGATGGTGTGGATCCCGAAGAAGAAGAACTAGAGAGTTCTTGAGGATGACTCCGCCAACATACAACACTCTTATCATTTTGGTGAGGACAAGTGCAAAAAACTTCCATATCTTGCACTAGTTCAAGGAGTCACAAACCCTCTTGTTGGTAAGACAAGGGACAAGGTAACCTAATGTTTTCATGGACAACATCTTGTGTACACATCACTCTACGTCTATGGATATCCTTGCTTGTTCCTTGTGGGACTAACCCGTGTAGGTATTGAAAGTGCAACTCACTCCAAAGGATTGCTCCGAATGATCCACATCAACATTGAGCATCTACATCTTCAACACCTACATGAAGTCATCGTCAACAAAACCCAAGGTTAGTTCATCCCTCTTAGGGGGGATATCACATCTAGGGGGAGCTTTACTCAAATCAATTGAGCTAAAGCAACTCTAATGGTGTGAACACAACAATGCTTTATGTAAAAGTGGTAACCCCACTTGTGCTTAAACGATGAGTATGACCTATGATCAAATGTTGTCATTTGACTCCTAAGTCAATATACTCATATATAGATGACCTAGTCATCGCCAATTGGTTGATAGATGCTAGAGTGATTGTGCATGCTTTGTCACACATTTCATTTGTCATATTATTGTGTGAGCATGTTGGTTGCATATTTTACTCATTCGAGGACATCCATTTGTTGCTTTGATTGTTTGGCTCTTTCTCTTTTGCCAAATGGATGGACAAGAATGCCTAAGAACTCCCTCTAGCTATCTATGCTTTTCTCGTCTCAAACACTATTCATGCTACATCACAAAGTTTGATCAAGTCAGATTCGAACCACTCTGTGTGAGGAGCACTCGGAGTTACCGATTCGTCATAGACTTAAACCTCCAAAACCTCTTTGTGCGTCTCGGTCTGACTGATTCATCCTTTTCGGTCCTACCGAGATCACTAAGTTGATCTAGGGTTTTCAATCTCGGTGCAACCGATTAGAACCTTTCGGTCACACCGAGTTGCAGTAATTGCTTGCAGTTTTGCATCTCGGTGCCACCGAGTCATTCCACTCGGTCACACCGACAGGGTCAAGTTATATATACTGACGGGCCAAATTTTGGAAATTTTTCCGAACCTCTTCGCCCGCGCCTAACCTGCTCTGCCTCCTCGGGTCTCCGGATCATCCTCTCATCGCCAGCAACCTCCCGCCGTTGGTCTCTGCCGCCGTCAACGGCAATCTGCCCCGCCGTTGCCGCCGTAGCAAGTTCACCGCCGAACTAGGGTACGAACTTGATCTTTGTGCTAATCTATAACTCTGATTCCTAGCACATTGCTTTGCCATGATTCTTGTCATGATTGAAATCATCCTATCCAGGGAAAACATCCCGTAGATTAGTTTTGGTTTGAAAATTTAGTGTTAGGTCTCCGCCCAATTCATCTCGGACCGACCGAGTTGTAGAAATCGGTCTCACCGATTTGACTTTGGCCAGAGCACATGCGTTTTCGGTCTGACCGAAAATTGCAAATCGGTGTGACCGAGTTTGATTCTCTGTGAAACCCTAGCAGTCTCGGTACCACCGAACCGTGACTCGGTCTGACCGAGTTCACTAGGTTAGGTTCCAAAATCTGCTTTGGTATCACCGAGTTTACAAATCGGTAGATCCGAAATGCTTTCTGTGAAGAACTAAAACTAAGTTTTTAAGTCATCTGTTTTGCAAAACTCCTGTACTTTGTGATGCTCATCTACTCTACCTCATCTATAACCTATTCACAGGGTCTGCTGTCAGAGTGTTTGCAGAGATGTCTGATCAAAGTGACAGTCAGAACAGGTCTGAGCAACAGGTGCAGATGAGTGAGGGTTCAGATCCCTCTAGCAGTTATGATGATGGCAGCAGGAGCACTCCCAGCAACATGCCAAAGGCTGCCACCAGGACAAGGAAAAAGAGGACTTCTGATTCAGAAGATGAAGACTATGTGGCTGTTGAAGATGAAGCCACTTCAAAGAAAAAGGTGCTGAAGAAAGAGTATGGCACAGCTGCTGCAACAAAGCCTGGACTGAAAACAAAGATGCTAGCAAGAAGACAACCCATGTTTAAGCCAAGAAAAGTTGCCACAGGTGAAACTATGAAGTTCACCATTGAATCTGAAGAAGAAGCAGCTGGTGAGGATAAGAAGAAGAAGAGGGCCAGAACCACTACTGCCAGAGTTCTTGGCAAGCCCCCAATGAGGAAAGATTCTGAAGAGGAAGAGGAAGAGAATGCTGCACCAGCACCCAAAGCTCAAAAACTTATGGGGGATGCAATCAGATCTGAACCCAAGAGAAGCACTAGGAATATCCCTGCTGAAGAGAAGAACAAGGCCCCAGTGCCTGAAGATGCTGAAGAAGAAGAAGATGACACTGTTGTATTGAGGAAGCTGAAACCCAAGATCCCAGACCACAATGATGCACACCCAGTTGCAGAGAACATGAAAATCAGGAAGGATACAGGATTGAGACTATGGAGACAGTCTGATCCATATGCTATCAGGAGAAGAACTGCTGTGGACTATAGGTTTCACACTAAGGAACATCAGGACTTCTATGAGACAGTTCTGCTTGATAAGAAGCCCATTGTGTGTGACATGAGATGGGTTGACTGGGAGTTCATCAAGGAGAATGAGGACCACTTCCCTGGTGTACTTGATAGCTTCAAGGCATGTGGAGTGGACACTTTTGTTGCCCAGAAGCTCACCAAGTGGAATGATGAGCTCATCATGCAGTTTTATTCCACTGCCCACTTCTATCCAGATGGAACGATAGTATGGATGTCTGAAGGTACTAGGTACCAGTCTACAGTTGAGGAATGGGCCAAGCTTATCAATGCTCCTGAGGAACATGAGGATGACTTGGATATTTATGCAGAGAAGAAGAAAGACCACAACACAATGGCTAACATGTACAAAGAGACCCCAGATGCTACTTTGGATACACATAAGTTTGGATCTGTCCACTTCTTGTTGTCTGGTCTGCCAACTATCAACAGGATTCTAAGGCACACACTGCTACCCAAGTCAGGTGATCACAAGATGATCAGAGGACATGCAATAAACTTGCTGCATATATTTGATGTCCCACAGAAGTTCAAGGTCATGAGTTTGATTGTTGAGACAATAATGAGGACTGCTGCTGACCAGAAGAGAAGCTGTGGGTATGCCCCACAAATTCAGGAGCTCATCAACTCAAAGATGGGCAAAGGCAAATACATTTTGGATAAGGAGAACCTTCCCATCTACCCTGAATTTGAAGACAACACAGTGGTGATGAATGAGAATGAACCATCTTCAGCTCAAGCACATGAGAAGAGAGAGAAGGCTACGGCAGAGAAGGCTGCGAAGATGCCAACAGTAGAGGAGGCATCTCAGATATTCTTGAAGAGCAAGCAAGACCAGCTTGGATATCTGATCCAATCCAACCTGAGGATTGAGAAGGGCTTGGCCACCCTGACCAAGAACTAGGAGAGTTTGGAGAGGATCATTGAGCAAAAGTTCTATGACCTTGATGTCAAAGTTATAGAGATCCAAACTGTAGTCGAGCAGCTCCAGGAGGAAGCAGAGGAGAAAAAGGGCAAGTCTACCACAGATGCTTTTGCTAGAGTGCCCAGAGGACAGAGATCTGCTGCAGTGCCCATGACAGACATTAGAGCTACAACATCAGCACCAGCAGCAACAGCTCCAGTTCCACCTCCAGCACCTCCTACCGAAGATCAAGCCTGAGAGTCGTTTAGCACTATGCATTTTTGAACTTTTTGGTAACTTGT
Source organism: Aegilops tauschii subsp. strangulata (assembly GCF_002575655.3). Lineage (NCBI taxonomy): Eukaryota > Viridiplantae > Streptophyta > Magnoliopsida > Poales > Poaceae > Aegilops > Aegilops tauschii. The sequence goes on from NC_053036.3 coordinate 314,162,598, forward strand.
TGCCAAAGGGGGAGAAAAATGTATAGATCATAGGCTTCGAGAGAGAGTGTTGCCTTTTTTATCTCTCTTGCTATTTTGGTTGAAACTTTTTATTGTGTGCTTGTGTGAGATTCTACTTTATGTCCTTGTGAGATACTTGGTAGATCATGTGTTTGATCATATGCTACCCTTAATGCTTGTTGGATGATATTATCTTTCATATCCTCTTATGATCATTCACTTTGCTTGGTGATGAGTGCATGTGTTTTAATTTCTATCATTTTGAGCGCTCCACCAAGATGTATGTGACATGGAAGAGTAACCCATGATCCTAATCGATTGTGCATTTGCATTCAAAAGAAAATTTAAATAATGCACAAATTTAGGGGGAGCTCTTGCTTATCACATACTTCTCAAAGCGACGATGTTTTTCAATCTTATTTATCATTTGTCGAAGCTTTGATCTATATGTTGTCATCAATTACCAAAAAGGGGAGATTGAAAATGCAACTATCCTTGGGTGGTTTTGGTAATTCCTAACAACATATAGCTCATTGAGCTAATGCTATTCCAAGATAAATATTTCAAGAAAGCTCAATGATTGGCATGGCATGGATTAGAAAGTGGACCCTTCAAAATGCTAAGGACAGAAGATTGGCTCAAGCTCAAAGCACAAGACTCTACATTTTCTATTTTAGTGATCCAAGATCACATTGAGTCTATAGGAAAAGCCAATACTATTAAGAAGGGATGAGGTGTTGCTTAATGAGGTTCTTGCTCAAAATGCTTAGTGATATGCTCCAAAACCCTCCACTACTTTCTCACATCCACATATGTCCCAAACCAAAAAGTCCAACTCGGCCCAGCCAAAATTTCATACCCAGAGCCACCGAGTTCAGTTGACATAGCCACTGCCAGAAACCCTAGTCTTTTCGGTCTCACCGATAGGGATCTCGGTCTCACCGAGATGGGATTGTAATATCTCGGTTTCCCTTCGTAACGTTTCGGTCAAACCGAGATGAGCAATCGGTCCCACCGAGATTGCAATGCAAACACTCTGTTTCCTTTTCATAACGTTTTGGTCAAACCAAGATGAGCGAATCGGTCCCACCGAGTTTGCCTGACCAACTCTCTGTTAGTCTATTACGAAAATCAGTCTCACCGAGTTTGTGTAATCGGTCTCACCGAGATTACGTTATGCCCTAACCCTAACGAAATCGGTCCCACCGAGTTCACATGTCGGTCCCACCGAAATGCCTAACGGTCACATTATGAACCAAATCGGTCTGACCGAGTTCTCTGAATCGGTCCCACCGAGTTTGGTGATTTGTGTGTAACGGTTAGATTTTGTGTGGAGGCTATATATACCGCTCCACCAACTCTTCACTCATGGAGAGAGCCATCAGAACATGCCTACACTTCCAACACATATTTTCTGAAAGAGAACCACCTACACTTGTGTTGAGGTCAAGATATTCCATTCCAACCACATAAATCTTGATCTCTAGCCTTCCCCAAGTTGCTTTCCACTCAAATCTTCTTTCCACCAAATCCAAATCCTGTGAGAGAGAGTTGAGTGTTGGGGAAACTATCATTTGAAGCACAAGAGCAAGGAGTTCATCATCAACACACCATTTGTTACTTCTTGGAGAGTGGTGTCTCCTAGATTGGCTAGGTGTCACTTGGGAGCCTCCGTCAAGATTGTGGAGTTGAACCAAGGAGTTTGTAAGGGCAAGGAGATCACCTACTTCGTGAAGATCTACCCTAGTGAGGCAAGTCCTTCGTGGGCGACGACCATGGTGGGATAGACAAGGTTGCTTCTTCATGGACCATTCGTGGGTGGAGCCCTCCGTGGACTCGCGCAACCGTTACCCTTCGTGGGTTGAAGTCGCCATCAACGTGGATGTATGATAGCACCACCTATCGGAACCACGGATAAAAATTCTCCGTATCAACATTGCGTTTGCTCCCTCAAACTCGTCCCTTTACCTTCATATGCAATTGTTTTACATTCCGCTGCTATACTCTTAGAATTGCATGTGTAGGTTGATTGCTTGACTTGTGCTAAGTTGCTAAAATCTGCCAAGAACTAAAATTGGGAAAAGGCTAGATTTTTATTTGGTCAAGTAGTCTAATCACCGCCCCCCCTCTAGACATACTTTCGATCCTACACACACGGGCGCATGTACGTGGTGGTTTTATCCTATGACATCACTCGTGTGTGCCTCTCTCTATGGGCGCAGGAGGTCGTCGTCGACCAGTCGAATGTACAATGAGAGAGAGGTTAGTTTGACCAAAAAGGATGGTTCTTTTTTGGTTTGTGTTACGTATATGCACGGTATAAGAGTATGTACATGTCAAAGAGGGGGCAACATGAATACTCTATATATATGTGTGTCCTAACCTCGCTCCATGTGGGGGCTTTTTGGTTCCCGAGGGAGGTTCCACATCAAAGTTGTACATTATGTTGGTATTGAAACATCACGCAATACCATGCAGGCGGTGGTTGCCCTATATATAGGAACTCACTCGCGTGTGGCGCTTCGTTCCGTGGGTATGTGAGGTTGTCCTCCATCACTTTGACCCAATGAGAGAGAGGTTAATTTGATCATCAAGGCATGATTCTTTTTTGGTTTGTGCTATACAGTAGAAGTAAATATATACCACATGTCGAATGGGGGCGTACATATAGCACATACCACGCGTCATGAACCTCGCGCTCTCTGTGAGGACATTTTGGTTTCCTATATACGTGGTGCCACATCAAAGTTGTGCATTGCATATTCAAACATCACACAAAAAGCTCTTTGGGCCACATGCAGACGGTGGTACATAGTCCTATATAGGATGATCACTCATGTGGAACGTACGCTTCGCTTCTGTGTTGGGCCCGTGCACTACAAAAAAAATACACTACTGTGATGATACGTGTTTGTCACAGTAGGTCACATTTTCTGTCATGCATGTACATCCATAAATTTATGACAGAATCAAGATAGTCATACCTGTGCTGTCGTAGAAGTGTTCCATGACATTACCAAAATTATCATCACGGAAGTGTCCACTTCCATGACGATAAATCGCGCGTCATACAAGTGCTTTCGTTAAGGGTGACCGACACATGGCATCCACTGTAATGGAACGTTGTTAAGCTATCGGGTCCGGTTTTGGATCCGATAACCCATTAACATCCCCGACCAATGGGGATTTTCCATGTGTAAAATCATCATTGGTTGGAGGAAACACGTGTCAGCTCACCGTTGGGACAGACGTCATCCACTCATTGGACCCAAAGCGCCTATGATACGTCGACACGTGGCACGGACCAACAGAGGCCCATTCCTGTGAAAAGGCCGGCCCGTTTGACTTGGTCAAAAGGTGGCGGGCCGGCCCACGGCAAGCCTGTTAATGGCATGTTCGCATATAGCCCATTTACAGCCCGCTAACCCAGGGCCCGTTTACGGCCTATCCGAATTAGGCCCAGTAGCGTCATCTGGGCCGTCCAATATAATTCCAGCCCGTTTTAACTTTCGGCCCATGTATGGCCCATGACGTCTTTTGGCCCATATGAGGCCCTTAGTAACCCTCGGCCCATTAACAGCCCGTGGTAAAACTGGCCCGTAATGAACAGTGTATCACTTTATACCCATTAACGACCCATTATTCCGTTGGGCCGTTTCCAGCCCATGTTATCTTTCGGCCTTATTAGGGCCCATTTATTCTTGGGCTCATTTCCAGCATTCGTTTACTTTCGACCCGTTACTGTCATTTTCTGCTTGTGGGCCAAATACAGCCTGTGGTTACAGTCGGCCCGTTTGTGGTTGGGCCGTTTTCTCATAGCGTCATCAAATACGACCTATTAACGACGGCCAATTATGGTCGGCCCATGAACGGACGATTTCAACTCTAGCCCATTTACGGCCATAATGTGGTATGTTATTGGCCCATGTTTGGCCAACCGATCATACGGCCCGTAGAAGGCCCATTGATGATACGGCCCATAGAAGACCCTCTGTGTCTACGCCCCGTAGAAGGCCCATTGTGTCTACGCCCCGTAGAAGGCCCGTTGTTTCTACGACCCTTAGAAGGCCCATTGTTTCTACGGCTCGTAGGAGGCCCATGTTAACTGCAGTAAATATGTATCCCATTGTTAATGTGGCCTAGTTTTAAAAAATAGGTTATTCCGGCCACTAGCAAACCGCGGAAAAAGAACTGCACTGACTACAAGAAAACAAATAAACAAGACAACGGAAATAAATAAGCAAGTAACTTACGCTAGGCTATCATGGCTATTACACATATTACATCCATTGGGCATCAAAGTTCGCCACAAATGCAAATATAGGGAACAAAGTAGCATATAAACGCCGCAGCAAAACAAGTCCAGAACTGAAACCACTTCAGAAGAGCTCAAGAAACAATATCCTGGGTACCCATAATGCTGGCAAGATGCTTAGCAAGCTTATTAACTTTCTCTCGTTTGGCGCTTAAATCCTCCAGCACTTGCTGTTGCACCAGAAAGTATGCATCTGAATTCTGCAGGGACTTCCTCAGACCTTCGGCTTCCTGTCGCATAACATATGATCGATGTCTTTCAACTTGAAGTTGAGACTCAAGAAGCCGAACTGATTCAGGCAGCGAGTACGAAGAGCTGGTGCCAGCAGTAGTAGCCAGTAACTCGAACACTACATCAAGACAGGACTTTGGAGTTGTCTCAGTGTCTTCAATATAGTTTTTATAAGCTTTCTTGGAGAACAACAGGGATGTCTCACTATCTTGAACCTGATCTACATTACTTCCTTTACCATTGCATAACGGGGTACTCTTCTCCAATATTTTATCCGCGTTCTAAAGGAGAAACAAACAAACACATCACAGGTTTACAATGTAGTATATGAAACTCATTTTGGTAAACCAGTTCAGTAGTAAGGTGGACAGGATAACAGCATGAAACAAACATATATCTATGTAGTATGGTCACTGTGTGGTCTATATCATTCTAGTTTATGTTGTCAAATCAAGATAGATACAGTTCGAATCATATCTATTTAAGACAAAGCAGCATAGACAGAATATAAGTGTGGGAAACTACACAGCAATAACAACACTTGTAATGTGCATGGCATGAGAACATAACTGTTTATTCAATTGAAACTGAAATCAACATAGAGCAAGTTACAACAACAAACACGTTAAAGAAACAGGTTTAAAACATACCTGTTGCGCCATTGGAGTTTCAATTGCATCCTTCAAATTTGAAATTGGTTGGTATGAGTAAATACAGTGATGCAAGAGCAAAGTAGTATGAACCATAGCTACGGAACCTGACCTGAGAACAATTCTTCTTCTGCTTTAAGCGTTGACTTGGGGTTCGGAGTGGTTGTCCTCGTGCTTTGGGCACTGCAGTTGCCTTACTAACTGCTCATGTTTGGGTACTCTGTGGTGGAGACGGTGCTGTGTCAACGGGAACTGGGTTACTATCTACTGGGGTTGGGGTTAGAAGGGGTGTAGCTCGTTCTCTGTCCAACTAGGTAGGGGTACAATCTGCGTGAGTCTGGGTTATGTGTGGTGGGGCTGGTTCTTGGGCAAGTACAACCGTGGTTCTATCTCCATCGACAGGTAGCACGATCTTTTCTGAAGACCATGTTTTTACTCCCACCGATACTGCCATCACCCCCTCCAATTGAAATGGCTTATAAACAAGAAAAGTAATTGAATGTACAGACATTGTAAGATAGACAGGTGCAGTGGATAGTAGGGAAGAAAATAGGGCATGAAATAATTCACATTTATGTTGTCTAACCAAATAGAATAGCAGGACATAATTTCAAATGTATGATGGCTAATTAAACTGGATAGCATGACACAATTTCACATGTATGATGGCTAACTAAACAGGATAGAATGACATACTTGAAAATATGATGACTATGTAAACAGGATGACATGATATAACTATACGATGTGTCTATTAAAGTGGTTGGCATGCCATAAATCACAAACATGCCGTCGATGGAAACATGATGGCATGATATAATTCACGGATAGAATGACATAATTCAAAATATGATGACTATGTGAACAGAATGAGATGATATAACTATATTATGTCTTTAGAAAATGGGTTGGCATGCCATAATTCAGATACATGCTGTCTATGTAAACATCATGGCATGATATAATTCAAATATATGATTTATATACTAAGGAAGTGAGCAG